>NC_134455.1:94553082-94887665 GCF_047948215.1 Lycorma delicatula
CAGGTGCCATGGGTATGGGCAAGTGGCTCGTGAATGTAAGGGACCTGACAGAAGCTGGCTCTGCCATAAGTGCGGGATAGGAGAGCAAAAGGCCTAAGGAGTATTCCACCTACCCTCGGTGCATGCTCTCCCAAGAAAACGTTGTAAACGCTTCGAGGCTGGCTCATGCACCTGAAACAAGGGAGTGTCAGGCCTTCCGGGAAGCCCTGGAGCTGGCGAAGAGAAGGTCCCGTTGAAAATTTGAACGTACTACAGGCCAACCTTAACAGGAGTCGGCTAGCTGATGACTTGCTGCTGCAGCTAGCCAGAGACAGGGAGGCCGACTTGGTGCTGGTGCTGATCAGCGAGCAGTAACAGGACCGTGACGATTCCCAATGGTTCTGGGACTCGCTCGAGACTGCCGCGATATGGATTCCGTATCGCAGTAGAGCCCAAGTTCGGAGGAACGGCGCAGGCGAGAGGTTCGTTTGGATCTGCTGCGGTGAAGTGACGATTTTTAGCTGTTACCTCACCCCAAATGACTTGATAGCGGGAAGTTGAGTGGCTGGAGTATATTGTCTTCGCCCCCGCTGATGGGTTGGTGGTAGCTGGAGATTTCAACTCCAGTGCGGTAGATTGGGGTATGGCGCATCCCAACTCCACAGGGAAATACATTTTGGACATGGCGGCACGTACTGGACGCGTGATCCTCAATACAGGGAACACGACGACGTTCCGTCGCCCAGGATATTTGGAAACCATTCCCAATATTTCCCTAGCCACCGAAGATAGGTCACGCTCGTCCAGAACTGAAGAGTTCTCGAGGATTACACCGGTAGCGACCACCAATATATATCATTTAGAATCCTAGATTGTGCACGAGAGCGCCCGAGGCCCCCACGACTGGTGAAAAGGTAGAACATGAATAAAATCGACGAGAAGAAATTTTAAAGAACATCTCCTTAGGGGTGGTAGCCTCTGAAAACATCACCAACGGGGTAGACGCTGGCGCTGAAGCTGTAGTTGCTTCGACCACGCGGCTGATCGCTTCTGCATGCGACGCTTCCATGTGCCACGGGGGGCACTGGAAGCGACCGTGTACTGGTAACACCGAAGATTGCGGGGTTGCTCGTAGAGTATCTTCGACTAAGACGAATGGCGCAACGTGCAAGGAATCGCACAGACGCAAACGCCATGTCAGCCGAGTATAAGACGGCAAAGAAGCGACTCCGTCGAGCCATCAACGTGAGCAAGGCACGCTGCTGGAGAGACCTGACGGAGACCGTGGATGCAGACCCTTGGGGGCTGGGTTACAAGATAGTAACTCGGCGATTAGGGGTCTCGCGGTCACCAGCTCCGCTAGAGAGACTAAAGCGGAGCACGTCGTTAAGATGTTGTTCCCGGCCAATTCGGTCCGTACCGAGCGGGACTTTGGCGACGTGGACGACTTCCCGCTCTTCTCGATGGAGGAGCTGGAGGGAGTCCTACGGTCGCTGAAAGGCAAAAAAGCTCCTGGTCTTGATGGTATACCGGCCGAGGTGCTCAAAATTGTAAGCCGCTGCAGGCCCCATCTTCTCTAGACATGTATAATGCATGTCTGAAGGCTGGGTCTTTTAGCGCCAGATGGATGCGCCATTGTGCATGCTTGACACAGCTGGGAAGGTATTAGAGAAGCTGTTAAGAAAAGACTGGTTGCGGCAATGAATTAGGTAGAGGCAAGGGACCTGTCACCCAACCAGTACGGTTTCCGGCAGGGTCGGTCGACCCTAGACGCAATTTAAGAGGTTGTTGAGGCAGTGCGGTGAGCAGAGGACCACAGTCATTTTCCGCGACTTGTGTTCCTTCTCGTTACGTTGGACGTTAAAAACGCTTCCAACTCCACACGGTTGAGACCGCGGCAGGCTGGCGTAGGATTACGATCACGTCAGGGGCGGCGCAGGAGTCGAATCTCGGCCCCGAACTTTGGAACACCGACTAAGATGGCTTGCTGAGGCTGGAAATGCCTGAAGATGTCTGTCTTGGTTGAGTACGCTGACGACGTTGCGTTACTTGTCGCAGACCGCGACGTGAAACACGCCCAACTGAGACTCAGCCGAGCCATGCACAGTGTCGGTGCCTGTCTGGACGACTATGGGTTGTCTCTAGCCCTCAGCAAAACGGAGATCATGGTTCTAACGAAGAAGCGTATGGACATCCATCTCTCCCTGTGGGTCGGGGTGGAAGTTGTCGAGACCAAGCCTGCCGCAAAGTATAATGATTGACCGGAAACTCAGTTTTGTTGAGCAGCTTCGGAGAGTAGCCGACAAAGCTGCGAACGCCGTAACTGCTCTCAACCGGCTCATGGCGAATGTCGGCGGACCGAAGGACAGCAGACGGCGACTGCTCATGTCCATGGTACATTCCATCCTGTTCTACGGGATGGAAATGTGGGCCCAGGCATTAAGAGCTGCAAGAAACCGGAAGCGGCTCGCGCAGGTGCAATGCCCCGCAGCCTTGCGAGTCGCTTCCGCGTGTCGGACAGTATCCGAGCCTGCAGTACTGGTGGTCGCCGAGGTTATACCCATTGCTATTTTGGCAAGGGAGCGCCAGGTGATCTACAGGAGGCGACGGGCAGGCGAAGACCGGGAGAACATTGCCAACGAGAAACGAACTCGCACGTTCCACGCATGCCAAGCGACCTGGGACCACGAGACCAGAGGATGATGGACCGCAAGGCTTATCCCTCTGGTCAGACCGTGGACGTAGTGGTGGCATGGAGAAGTGGTGTATTACATGACCCAATTTTTAACGAATCACGTGTATTTCCGCGCTTATCTTCATGTCATAGGGAAAGCGCTGTCCCCCGACTGCCTATATTGCTCCGGTGTACGGGACGACGCTGAGCACACCTTTTTCAAATGTGCTTGGTGGGCGGCAGATCGAGAGACACTTGAGGCGGATCTCGGAGCACAGAGCTCCCACATTGTGGTTGCGATGATGCTCCGTAATCTGAGTGGCTGGGAAAGCGTAGCCCGATTCTTCAGCAACATTCTCAGGACCTAAAAGGTTGACCTGGATAGTCCTGAAAATTGGGTAGCACCTAATCAGACTAGTACAGGTGGACTCGACTGGAAGTAATGTGTTAAATGGTTCCAGGTCAAGTCCTGGTAGAATGGAGGGGGGGGTGGATTTACTCGGTAGTCTGCTGATAGTGATGATTGGATAATACGATCAGCAGGATTCTGACACTCCATGCATAAATGCATTTCCAAAAAAAAATTCATTGTCTTGTTTTACTTAACGCTCTTTAAATAATAAACTGTAATTTTATAAACATATCTTCATCGAGCCACAAACATGCGACAATATCTACAATAAATCTTTTTATTTCTGTTTATAAAGAATAAAAATTTAATTCTCTCTTAACTCTCTTAATTGTAGGTTTTCACAGATAATGAAGAAGAAGCATTTCAAAATCTTCGGAAAATAATTAAAGATAAATGTCTGACAGAAAAGAATTGGAAAAGTCATTGTTCGTTTGAGAAAAATTTGTTATACAAGGAAATTGTATTAAGAAAAACAGCTGAATTTATGGTAGAATTAGATAAAACAGAATCTACCGCTTGTCTGAGCAACAAGTAATTAAATCTTACCAGTGTAAGTAACATAGAATAATAGCATACCACTTTTAATAAAATAAAATAGCATAATTAAATAATTGGGATACTACTAATGTGAGTGAATTGTTTTGTTAGATATGTTGTTATGCATAACATGAATGATACAATTTTTTCACTAAGAAGTACAAATGTAATGTAATTTTTATCTAGTAGATAAAAATAAAATGAAATGAATGATAATTTGGAAGTGTATTTTATAGTAAAACAATGTAAACTAAATTAAAAATTAGTGATCACCCTATGATATGGGTAATTTCATCTTCTTCCCATTTTTTATAACCTACCAGTGGCAATTTGGCTGATAAACTGTTCCTTTTACAATTCTTCTTTGCTACTGGTAAGATTAGATTGAAACCACGGACCTGTTCAGTGGCTGTTTCCTGTCATTAAGCTGCTCTAGGGTGATGCCATCTGTTAAGTTCATGTTGCTTAGTGGAAAATACATTCTAGAATGCAGAAACTCACATTGGAAGAGTGGCAGTGTTTACATATCTTTCAGTTCCATCTTAACATTCCTAAAGAACCCAAGCTATGTTTAAGATTGTAACTATAAATAAAATAGTTACAAAATCTTATCAATCTTATCAAAATCTTAATCTTATCTTACAAAATCTTAAGAGCTTATTCCCACAACTCTACATAATTGAATAAAAGTTATCAGGAAAATTAAATGTTTGTATGTTGACTAAAATATTTAAATAATTTCAGCAGATTACATAATAAACAAACATGTATTAATCTAAATTTGCTTATTTTTTATGTGGCAGGAAATGAAATGAATATTGTTTTTAATTTCATGAAAACTACTCCTTTTAGTTTCAATGTAATAACTTATTTCCAAAAATCAATTTTACAATCTCTTTTGTCAAGTGTTTTAATAAATGATTTGTCAATGGTAATTTAATATTTTAACTATCGTAAAGTCTTAGTATTAGTTTTTATATATAACTAAAAATATAGAAATATTTTGTAAATATTAATCTTTTCCTAATTTTTTAAAGGATTAATACAGCAGTTAGCTTGCACGTGGTATAGTTTTAACATAATTTCTAGCAGTAAGTATGATGCGACTGATGTTAAAATATTATAATTTGTTAAATATAAATATAAATTAATTTTGTTAAATTAAGAGTTAATAACTGATTCTTATAGTATTTTTCATGCTGATTTCAATATGAAATCAGAATTCAGGCTAAACTTTTTTTTTTGTATTTACCATTCTTATTTTCATGTAGTATCATGCATGAACTCCATAGTGTAGCATTTTGTGGACGTATTTTACTATATTATCTATCAACTAAATATCTTTTGTAATATGTTTATAATTTACACACTAATTAAAATAAACAAGAATGTGACTCATTCTTCCTGTTTTCATCTTGATATAAACATATAATTCACTCTGTTATTATATTTACTTTTGTGCAGACTAGAGAAACATTTTTCATTCATTTAGGTGCGAGTTCTCATGTGTGTAACATTCAGTTTTGTAGCTGGCTTTCATATTTGTAGGTATATATTGTTCAGCAAAGTGTGTATGTTTAATAAATTAGTGTCTAAAGTGTTTCTTTTTAAACAATGTGAGTTATTGTAATGTATTAAGAATGCCTTGCAATTGCATTAATCATCCAAACAATTTCTGCTGCATCTGTGGTGAAGTAACATTGAAGTCTCAGAAAAGAAATACAACTCCGCTGATAAAAATGTTGTATGAAACTGTATTTTGTAAGTAAATTAGGTAATCAGGACAAATCTTGGGCTCTTCATATTTGCTGTGCTTCTTGTGTAATACTGTTGACTGGTTGGCTAATTGGATCTTGTCACATGCCATTTGCATTTCCAATGGTTTGGAGAGAACCGAAGGGTCATACCATAGACTGTTATTTTTGTGTAATAAAGATATCTGGGATAACAGCTAACTAGATGTACTGTTAAATACAATTTTTAATTTTTAAGATGGTTTTTTAATATAATTTTTTTCATTATAAACATATTTATATATCTTATTTTCTTATTGTCTGATATTCCCTCTGCCATGCAGCCTGTGCCAGATAGCCAAGAGCTTCCAATTCCATACCATCAGAAACATGGAACTTAGATGACGATGAAAATGTCAAATCTTTTGCTGATATATTGGCATCAAGACTGAAAGCATGGCATCTTTTACAACCAAACACTAAAATAATTGCTTTCGTGACAGTCAGAATTTGAACATTTCTTCTCTCAGTACAAAAACGTACTATTCTGTAATTATATGAACTCTTTACTGCAAGCTTTGGGACATATGTACCATCCTGACGAATGGCGACTTTTTATTAACTCATCAATGCATAATTTTTTAAAACTGTTCTACTTCGTGTTGGAAATAAATGCCCATCAATACCATTAGCAGACATTGTTCACATGAAGGAGTCTTATGAAACTTGTATTAAGTATGAGAAATATTTATGGCGTATTTGTGGAGATCTGAAAGTAATAACACTTTTACTTTGACTACAACTTGGATTAAGTTCTGTTGCTTTTTGTGCGAGTGGGGCAGCAGGGATAGGAATTACATAAAAGATCAGTGGCTAAAGAGAGAGGTACAGACTATAGGAGAAAAGAATGTTGTCAGTCAGGTATTAGTAAAACCATAAAAAAAGTTTATCTTCTGCCATTACATATCAAGCTAGGTTTATTGAACATTTTTGTTAAAGCAATGGATTTTAATTGTGTAGGTAGGGTACCAGTTTCTAAAAAACAAATTCCCTAATATAAGCAATGCTAAAGTAAAGGAAAGTATATTTTTTTCGACCACAAGTAAGACAACTAATGAGTGATCCGGCGTTTGAAGAATATTTGAATGACTCTGAGGTTGCTGCATGATAATCATTTCAAAATGTGGTAAACAACTTCCTTGGAAACCATAAGACCAATAATTACAGAGAACTTGTGAGTGAACTCCTTCAAAACTACAAAGAGCTTGGGTGTAACATGTCACTCAAAATCCATTTCTTACATTCATATTTGGATTTTTTCCCTAACAACCTCAGCGCTATTAGTGATGAACATGGAGAACACTTTCATCAGAAGATATCTACAATGGAAACACAATGCCAGGGAAAATGGAACCCAAAAATGTTAGCTGACTGTTGTTGGAATCTACCGAGCGATTTACCTACAGTAGAAAATTCAAAAGAAATAGAATTTAGGTGGGTACAAAATGTGTTAATGTATTGTCATATTTATGTTCACCATATATTTTTTTTCAAAAGAATTTTCATTTACAAAAAACTGAGCCGATAAAAAAATCCATTAACATATATATGAAATCAACATAAAAAACACTATAAGAAACAGCCATTCACTTTTATTTAACAAAGAAAATATGAAATTTTGTTGACCAGTGTTATTTGTTTTTTTTTGTACTTTTGATTTGTTTAGAAAAGTAAATAATACTGCAAAGTATTATTGGTGATATTTTCACTGATGTTTAAAAAGACAAGGGATACAACTAAAGACTAACTTAATAAACTAAATTGTGTAATTTAAAAAATTTGTTATTGGAAAATCAGGCAATAAAGGTTGAAATTTAATAAAAATTGGTTGAAGATAAACAAATGAAAAATGTAATTGCTCTTCTGTAAATATTACTGGTGTTCTAGATTGTGGAACGTTTCTTCTGAATGTACGATCTAATAACCACATCTGGGTTTCCAGTAAATTATCAAAGAATGGATCATTTCATCACATACAAATTGATTTTTGTTTTATGAGTGACAGTTAAAGTTCTTAATAAAAATCAGTATCAGTTAAAATTATAAATGTGAATATTTTAACAATTATTCTTCAAAATAAGATGACATTACTTAACATAACATGTACATGAATTTGTTTTGTAATTAATATTACATGTAATATATTGCAATGTTTTCTTGTTTTTTTCTTAATTTGTTTTTTCAATAGCTTAAATTTAAGTTTATTATTCATTTTTCTCAAGTATTTAACCATGATTAGAATTACAAATTAAAAGTTTGATTTTGTTTTGTGAAGAAACTGAAAGGAAAATTAATTAAAGTTTTAATAATCCTCTCTTTTGGGATTTCTTTTATAGAAACTTACTGTGAATTTCAAGAGTAAATAGATTTCACAAAGCCAATAAATTTTAATTTGTTCATATATATTTGGAATAAAATATTAAGTAAAATTATATTATACCACAGCTGCATATTGTTTCCATTACTATAATCCATATTCATGTAATTTTATTGGTGACATCTGGATAAAGGTCAAACTGATAACTGTGATGTGTTATAAAGTTTAGAGGGTCTAATAGATGACCTTTAGTAAAGCCCATCAGGGCTAGGAAGGGAAGAAGGGTGTGGCAACCAGGTTCATCACAAGGCAGGTCATACCTCTGCAAGGGTCAGGATGTTAAAGAGATGCAAATACTAGAGAAATTATATTTGCACCTTAAGAGTATGAGACACTCCTTAATAGATGTCTTCAAAAAATAAAACTAAACTAAAGCGTGTCTAAATAGTACTCATTTTCTTCAGTTTGTCATAAAGAAAATAAATATAAGATCATTGACTTTTTTCACTTTTTTGTTTTCACCTACCTATTTTATCTGAATGTAGGTGAAAACAAAAAAGTGAAAAAAGTCAATGATCTTATATTTATTTTCTTTATGACAAACTGAAGAAAATGAGTACTATTTAGACACGCTTTAGTTTAGTTTTATTTTTTGAAGACATCTATTAAGGAGTGTCTCATACTCTTAAGGTGCAAATATAATTTCTCTAGTATTTGCATCTCTTTAACATCCTGACCCTTGCAGAGGTAGGACCTGTCTTGTGATGAACCTGGTTGCCACACCCTTCTTCCCTTCCTAGCCCTGATGGGCTTTACTAAAGGTCATCTATTAGACCCTCTAAACTTTATAACACATCACAGTTATCAGTTTGACCTTTATCCAGATGTCACCAATGCAAATGCCTCGGCAGACATTTCCATTAGTGAATTTACACATAAATAGTAAGTTTACTATTGCCTTTGTTTGGCCTCTTCCATATCACAGCTACCTACCATAATTTACAATCCTCAACTATCATTAACCGATCTCTATTAAAGCGTCTCCACACCTCTCTCTTAACACCAAAAGTTTCACACAAAAACCTCTTTCCATATCTAACTTCAGTTAGACTATGCACTATTAGATCATTACTCGATTGTGTCTTTAGACACAAAAAATACTATCCTCATAACAACAAAACAAGTGTTGATTGCAACAATGAACAACATTTTGATTTTGACCTACAATTCAATTTACTCAGTACTCTTGATTTACTTAAAAATCAAGAAAGAGATTCAAAAATTAAATAAGCCTCTAATGAAAACATACCCTATCTCTCTCTGCTTTGGTCCACTTTCAGGAGCGAGTAAGTCAATGCCTACACCCTCCCATACTATAGCTCTATCACAGAGTTCTCCAGACATCCATTCTTATACTAACAGTGAATCTAACAAGGGCTTGATGCCAAAATACCTATTTTGGCGAAGTAAACACCCTGGTTGGCCTCTAGCCACCTGGGTTGCTATTCTATCTATACATCTCTTACAGCATCAGATCTCCTCAGCCATCTTCTGCAGGTATAAGAATCTAAGGAAGCCAGCAGCTTTATTCCATTCCCTTTCAGTTTTCCAGTTAACTTGAAGATCAAATCCAGAATTGATCCTTGCAAGCTCTAAGGTATGTTCACCAATATGGTATGTTCACCATATACTTTATATGTCGTGCCTAGGGCAGACATATAAGACATGGTGCACATCATCAGTGGCTCTACACTTGGACACAAGCCTGAATTAATCAAACCAAATCTGGCCAACCTATCTTGAAAAACTCCATGTCCAGAAAGAAACTAAAATATCTACATACTTCTCATATCTGGAAAAATAACATGTATGTAATGGGCATTGGACAATTTAGTGTCCACCTTACCTGCCATAAATGAAAACCTTGGTCGTACTTTCTTGTCATAATAATGTAAAGCTCTTTGTGTTAGTTTTTGACAATTTATTTCAGCAATTAAAAATGACATGTTTTTGGGATGCACAATAATTAGAAAGACATTCTTTTTATTCAGATGGCAGAATAAAAAGAATGTCATGGTTTACAAGTTTGTCAAAAAACTTTATCAAAATTGCATTACTCCTATTTTGTTTCAGTATTTCTGTATACAAAATTACTTACTTTTAACATAATTTTTAAACCTAATTATTCATTTGGGTCACATGAAATATTCACACTAACATGTTTTAACCATTCTATTTAAATAGGAATGATGAACTTCCAAAGTATTCTTTCAGTCAATCTTGCTTGGATTGTAGCTATGTCTAATCTAAGTGCTTCTGAGATTCTGAGATGATGCAAGTCCTCTTGAGTGTAAAACAGTACACATTAAATTCTCCAATTATTTTATTACTGTGACATGAAGACCATCTTGTTATCTTTGTAAGATAGTAACAAGATAAAATCATAGATTTTATATATGATTTAATCAACAAGATATAGATATAGATGAAGATTGTTTACATTTAATCAAAAAGATTTAAATCATAGATTTAATTATATGTTGTTAAATAGTTTCCATATGGAAATGGATTTTGAAGATTTCTTACAATTTTTTCTTGCAGATTTGTGGCCTACTTTCATTTTTTACTGTTTCATTTAACTGTAAAACAATTAATTAACAGTTTAACTTATTGTTGGATATTTAGGAATGTATTTCTCAATTGATTCTTTTTTGATGTATGTGTCTGATATCATACATGAATGTATGACTCATCAGAAGATATTTTCCAGTCTTGTTTGATCCTGTTTGCATCCTTTGATTCATATGAACATTTTTTCATACAATACTGTAAAGTATTGTTTAGGAATTGCTTTCTTGCTGGCCAGCCAGTTTTTCAGCTACCTGCAAACATTCTTTACAGTTATCACATTTACATTTGTTTCTCTGGTTACTAACATTTGACTTATTACAACAGATGGAATTGAGTCATTTCCTCTCTAAGGATGGATCTAGTCCATTACAAGATAAGACTAGATTTTTGCTAGTTTTTATTTTTTGAGGTGAAAAGAGTTTATTAAACTCTTTTAAAACAGAGTTAAACTACCTTGATCAAATAATTCTCAAAATTTATTTATCATTGTTTCATATTCCTTCAGACAAAAGATTTTATAATGTTTTTTTTTTTTTTTTTTTTTTTTTTTTTTGTAGTTAAAGTGGATTTAGTGTGCACTACAAAAAATTAAAAAAAGTAATGTAATAAAACAGTACTTAAAAATGTACCAATTACTAATTAAAAAATAGAATGTATTCACTAAAAACTAAATAAACCATCCATTATTTTGATAAAATAGAAAATTTGTATCATCAAGCAGGGCAGCTAATAGCTATGCCACTTTATGCAATGAATGGGGAAAAAATAAAAAAACAAACCTGTACTCTGATTAATTTGCATCCTATTGTAAAATTATAACAGCATAGCCATTATAAATATAACAGTATAACCATAATATCAAATTGTTAAAGTACAAGTACTTCAAACTTTTCTAATTAAAATTACATTTTATAAAATGTAAAACTAAGTTTTGTATAATTGGAACGCTACTAGTGATCTTTAATTAAGCTTAATTAATTAACATCATAATGTTTCGTTAATTTTACTTTGTTTAAAAGTTTATACTTCTGCAATCTTCTTAAATATTTTTGCATAACTTCTTTCTACCTTATTATTGTAGTATATAGTAATGGTTTGTGATATGTTTCCAACAATATGAATGCCATTTACCATTTATCACTTTTTTTTTAAACTGTTTATGATAAATAAATTTTATTAAAAATAAAAATAATGGAAAATTAAATAATGTGAAAAGAATTACTGTTTGTAATTGATTTTATTAATATTGAAACATTTCCATTATAAAATAGTGGTTTATATTTCATAAATAAATATATTTACATAAAAAACAAATCTGTTTATATTTATATACTACAACATCATACATTCATATTTAGATTTGCTGAATTTTTTTTCAGAATTTCTTTTGTAATATATAGGAACTCCTATAATGTATACTTACCATCCTCCTTACATAAAACACTACATGTATGTACAAAGCTCATAAAAATTAAGTTTGCAGAGAAACAAATAATATTTTCTACTAAAGCAAGTACATGTAACACTTTAATGTTGCAAATTCTCATGTACAATACTTTATGTTCACTAGCTTTTCAGATGAAGTAGATAGCAAAAATAACAAATGAAGAAGCTATGATTAAAGATTCTCCTTGATTGGTGGCTGAATTGCACCCATCTGTAAAACACTGGCATACAACCTCTACATGATCAGCATTACTAACATGGTAACAAGGTAAACGACTATGGCGCTCCCAGCTGCATCTTCTTACAACTCTGACAAGATTGTCCCGATCTGCAACTATAATGAAAAATATTTTCATATCTTCTAGTATAAAAATATTAATTTTACTGCTAATAGTAAATTATGTTTATTCCTGAATTACTTGCATTATTAGCCTGAGGTTACAAAAGGACCTTAATCTTGATGTAACTCTATTTAGTAATCCTGGCTGTCTTTGATACCAGATGAAGTTAAATACAAACAGAAATCTGTAGGTACTCTCAAGAGAAGATAGAAATGATAAAGCTATTATTAAAATCTAGATTTTTTGCCTTAGGAAAACTTAGTACACACTGAAGTTTAGAATTTCCAGATATAATCAGGATTTGACAATAACTAAGCTGAGCCGATTAGGTTACCACAGTATACCAAAAAGTCAGTTATGTATTTCAGCAAAAACTACTGAAATATCAACAAGAAAAAAATTATTTTGCCAGGGTTCCACTTATTATTTTGAACATATGGGATTGTAAAATAAAAAAATAGTAATTATCAATAAATTATTAAACCATACATATTAATCATTATTATTAATTATCATACACATTATCAGTACATTCAGTAAGAGATTTTGATGGCTGTAATCTTAAAAATATTAAAGAATTTGTAAAAAAATATTATGTTTTGATGTAAAAATAGGAGACCCAAGACAAATTTTGTCCTCCTCATAAGGTTTGTTGAGTATGTATTGAAGAGCTTTGCCAGTGGTCACAAAGGAAAAACAGTCTTCCGGCTTTCGAGTGCATATGGTTTGAGAGAACCAACCAAACATATTGATTGTTACTTTTGTTCATGTATAATAAAGGAATTCAATTTAAAAAACAGAAAGGACATTCTTTACCCAATCCTTCGATTAGCTAATGTCCTGTAACTAATGGATCACAAAAATCTGTTCCTTCACCATCATTATACATGTTAAAGAAATGTTTTTCAAACAGGCCTGTGCTTATGAACTGAAAGATGGAAATGATTATATCCTAAAAGTGATGAAACAAGACTGTTGGAGGAATTTGCATTAAATGATTTGGTGAGGGACTTAAACCTTCCTAAGGAGTATACAGAATTTTTAGGCTCAAGATTGCAGGAAAATAAGTTTTTAGCTCTTGTCACTACTTTTTTACTGGTTTGGAACAGAGGAAAAGACTATTAATATTTTTCATGCGAGTGGGATAGTAGTGATAAAAAGCTAATAATAAAAAAGGATGGCCACCAAGACAAACCTTAAAAGTTGGTATGAAAAACATTGAAAGAGAAAGTTTAGTGAGCCAAGCAAAGTTTTGCTTCCTCAGTTACATATTAAACCAGGGTTAATGAAGCAATTTGTAAAGGAATTAAAAAGATATGAAGAGTGTTTAAAGTATGATTGCAGTCAGTTTCCAGGTTTATCAAAAACCTGGATGTAACGAAGTTTATGAGATGAAATATTTGAATCTAAAATGGAGGAAGCAAACAAGTTTGGAAAGCCTTCCAGGATACATTTACAAATTTTCTTGGCAACAAAAGATAAATATTAAAAGAATATTTTACAAAATATTAAAAATATCAAAACTATTATAAAGACTTGTAAGGACATAAATAGTATTTTATTGTCTGTTTTCATTATTTTTAATAAAATTTATAGTAATTTTGTTTTTCATGTCACTTGGGAATAAATTCTAAACTTAATTAAAAATTAGTTACTATATTTTAAAAAAATGTTTGAAGCTTTTTGTGAAAATTACATAAATGACTGAAAAAAATTGAGGTCATTTGAATTAAGCACTCAAAAATATATAAGAATCAGGTATTAAATTGAAAACAATTTTTCAAGCGTTAAAAACACAGGCACATTAATGTAGCATTAATTTAATTGTAAAGAATTTCAACTTAAATTTTTTCGCAAGAAATTATTATCTCCTCTATTAACTAACCAAAAATAACAGATAAACCATACATTTATCTATTGACTGTTCGATTAAACAACAAGTTAAAATATAAGTTTTCTACAATAACAGAATCACTGTATTAAAAATAATTTTAGTTATTTAACACATCAGAATTAATGATAGATAATGTTCATTACTTTTGTCTCATTTAACTAATAATATGAAATACAAATTTATTTCTCTATCATATTTTTCACAGAGAAAATATGATAGAGAAAATTAGCAAATTTCAAACGTGGATCTTTTACAAGTTTGAAAATGGAAAACAGAACTCTTTAAAACACTGCTTTGAGACAGAATATTCAATGGACATGAGGAGGAATCAGGGATTACATGTCAGAATGGTTGAAAATTGATCAGTTATCACTAAAACAAATAATTTACTAGAAAAATAATATTATGATTACGAAACTGTAAACATGTGTGCCTGAAGAATACTATTTAACTATTATAGAAACTTTTCATTCCAAAAAAATGCAGAAAAATACTTTTAATATGAGATGACAACTTTCAATAAATAAATAAAAAACTGCACCTTAAAAAGGATACTATATGTAAAGAGGGTACAAATATGTTTGATCAAGATGTTCACCAAAAAAATATACTATTCCTACTTAAATCTGTATCTTCATATAAGATTTTATTTAGTAAAAAACCATAATTCATAGCATTTTACTGTTTTTATTAAAGAGATTTTTTTCTTTTTCCTGTTTAGCCTCCAGGAATCTCCATCAGGTGTTATTTCAGAGGATGATACGTATGAGTGTAAGTCAAGTGTAGTCTTGTATAGTCTGCGGTTGACCATTTCTGAGATGTGTGGTTAATTGAAACTCAACCACCAAAGAACACTGGTATCCACGATCTAGTATTCAAATCCATATAAAAGTAACTGCGTTTACTAGGACTTGAACACTGGAACTCTTGACTTCAAAATCAGCTGATTTGCAAAGACGCATTCACCACTAGACCAGCCTGGTGGGTTTATTAAAGAGATTGTGAACCTTTATCTACACAATACACAATCCAATTACAGAAACCAAGCTACTGTATAATATCATGCAGTAGCTTGGCAACATACAGCATCATATATATATGTAGTAAGAAGAAATGAAAGCACTGATGCTTCAGAAGAGAATGAAATTTAATTATAGCATATAAATATAAAAATATAATCATAATGATGATCATAGTTTTATTGGTCCTAAATTACTTACGACCAATTTTTTCCTAAAAAAATGGGACTTGTTATGCTTGCATATGCAATATTTTTCTACTTTTGTAAGTGCAGTATAGTAGGTATAAGAAAACTCTGACAGAATTTTAAAAATGGGACTGAATATTTTGTTTGGCTATCAAACCATACTTACTAACTTGAACAATTTTTCTACAGAAAACCTCTTTGACAGTGTATGCTTGTTGTTCACATGGTCTATAAAGGTAACTATGTGTGTCATTTGCTTTTAATGTTTCACATTCAGGTTCTGTAAGTGAATTACACTGGAAACAATTTATGGCTTCGATAGCTGGAAAAAAGAAACATACTTTGTTAATAATAATACCACTAACTAATTTATAAATTATCAGTGATTTCTAACTAGTAGGATATGATTACGTAAACCATTGATAATACTAAAACAGTTATGCATTGGATTTGTGCTATTAAATAATAAACATTTCTCACAGAAATTGATATCTATACTGACCTTTCAAACATTACTTTTAAAACACATAATGAAGACCAGTATAAGTGAACTGAAAATAATAGTAGTTTCATACACATCAATAATTTTGTCTGATAGCAGAAGGAGACAAAATAAAATATAGATATCATTCAGTTTTTCAGAACATATTACACTGGAAAACAAAAAGAATTTTTTTTTGTCTTTAAGAAGAAAATTATATGATTCTGATAGTATTTTTTTCCTGAATTCAAATATGATATCAGCTTTTACACTCATGCAAGGTTTCTGAGAGACAGGCTTTTATAATTTCAAACATTTTAATACTTTTTGAATTCTTAACTACACAATATTCAAACATTTGACTCCCCTAGAAAGTAAGAAATGATGATTTTCTGCTATATTTCGCCTATGGAGCATCCCTGTTGATGGTCTAACAATAATCGGCCAGCATATTAGAATTCCATTTGCCTTGATATCTCTTTTTCATAGCTGAAATCTCCTGATGAAAGTGTTCCCCATGCTCATTGCTCATAGCACCAAGAGTTTCCAGGAAACAATTTAGATGTGAGTGCAGGAAGTGTACTTTTAAGGACACATACAACCCATATAAGATTGTTGACAATATCATTGTAATTTTCTGCATTTTGATTTTCTAAAAACTCTGAGTAACATTTTTGAATGTCTGCCAAGCTGCTTTCTCCACTGGATTCAATAGTTCCTTAAACTTTCATCATGCATTAGTGATCGTATTTGTGGACCTACAAATATTCCTTCTTTAATTTTTGCATCACTAATTTTAGGAAACTTGATGAAATTCACTGGCCTTGATGAAATTCTTCATTAATCCTAGTTTGATATGTAATGGAGGTAGATACACATTTTTAAGATTACATAATGGGTCATGTTTCATGTTTTTTTGTTAAAAATGAGTGATTTGCATTTAGGCCATTCTTTTCTAAGGAAATGGTTTTTTCTGACCCTTCTACCCCATTCACACAAAAAACAACAGTACTTTGTGTAACCAAGCTGTAGACCAAGAATAAGTATAATTACCTTCAAATCACCACACATATTTCATTCATGCACTGCAATATTGAAGCTTTTCTAACATAAATTTAAAGTTTTCATATGTTTCTTTCATACTAGAAGAGTGAGCCACAGGTAGTGATGGAAATCTATTACCATTACGCAGAAGCACAGTTTTTAAACTAACTAGGAATCAATGAATGAGCACCATTCTGTTTGGTTTTGTTCATTACAAAGTATCTCCATAAGAGAAGAAATGTCATTGTAAAACACTAAGCCATTCTCTTCAGAAAATAGTCTTTAAATTCAGAATGATGATTATTATAAGTACATATCTTTGTATTCTTTTCATATCTTTGTAGTCTTTTGAAGAAGATTCCATCCTTTTAGTTGGGAAACAAGCATTTCAGACTGTTTTTTGGATAACTTTAAATCTTGTATGAGATCGTTAAGATTTTCTTGAGTCAGTAAATGAAGCTCAGATGAACTGCTTTGTTGAAAAGTAATATCACCAGAATCTGTTTATTTTTCTTCCTTACTTCCATCAGATTCTGAGCTCTCTTGCTCTAATGTGATGTTCTGGAGGCTTATATGGGCAATACTTTGCAGTGTGGAACTGGTCTCATTGCAGATTCCAGGTTAGGGTACACCATTGTACCATTGTGGGGCCCAGGTCCTTCTTTGGTTCCTGACTTTACACCCAAAACAAAGTTCATAACACTTTTTTACTAATGGAGTAAGGTGTTTCAACTTTGGGACTTGAGCATCACTTCACCACACATAACAAAAATTGTTAGGATGATTTAAACAAACACTAGGTATTTTGTAACTAATTAAAAGAAATAAAGTTGTAAATATGTATAATTCAATAATTAGACAATAATTCAGACACACAAAGCACTCACAATGACGTGTTTACTGGTTCACTACTATCTTACAACTGGCATCGTTCTGATGAATGTGTGCTACACCAAATTACATTAATGCAGTCTATACACGTCTGAACCTGCACAACAGTAACAATACTACCCTTTCAGTTAGCTAAATTGGTTCCATCGCATTTAAATGCTCTAGAAGCTTTTACTTAAAAAAAAAATAAAATAACAAACAAACTGTGGGTGATTGAGAAATTCTGAATACATATTTGAAAACAGCTTGGTAAAACAGTTTGGTACTCGTGAAACAAAAATTTTGTTGACCCAGTGTTTATTAGTTACAATTTTATGAAATCCATTTGCAACCTTCTAATTTTCTAAAGCAATTTGAACTTGGAATCATTTACACAAAATTATTTCCCCCCCCCCTCCCACCAAGTTATTTTAATAAGTTTTTAACTTTTCAAATATCATCAAGGCTATGTATATACCCTTACAGTCAATCTTTACTTTTTTCTAAAAAAATTGGATAACCAGTTAAAAAATTTCAACTATCTTATCTGAAAAAAAGCCTGTTATCTTCACTTGACATAAAACTTTATGCAACAAAATGATATTTTGACAACAAAAAAAAAAGTAGTACTGAACAAAACCTCAATACGATAACGTTTCATTAAATAAACTAACTTTTAAAACTGTGTTGAAAATGTATATTTTCTAATTATTATATCCTCAAGATTAAAGCTTTAAAACTTATAATTTTTTTTTCATTATATTTTATGATTGAAATTATTCATACATTTCCTTTTGAATATATGGTTTTTTCTTAATTGATTTCCAGTTTAGTCTTTTATGCCATCTATATTTTGTCCTATATATATCAAACAAATATTTTCTTTTTTGTTAAAAATTTGTATCTTTATCTTTATGCAGTCAGTTGTGTACTTAATAAACTCTAAAAGAGAATTAAAATTATAATAAATTAATGAAATATAGACCTAATTATTATTAGTTACATAATTTGTAATACTTACAAAAGATATAGAAACTGCTAAATATTACTGCTGTAGTTAAAATCCAAATGAATGCTAATCTTTGATTTAACATTATTGCTTCAATGCTGAAAAAAAATTATTATTATAAATATATAAAAGAAGTTATTCGTTGTCTAAAAAAGGAATTTTAATTCAATCAAGAACTGTTCACTGGAATTTGTTGTGTTAGCCAGAGGTAGTGTAAACAATTTTATTATGTCAAACATGACATTTATATTTGGTTTGAAGCAGATTAGGTTAGAATTTTCAACCTAGTAGATTGTTTATCTAGGGATGCGTATTTCTCATACGCTATAAATTCCATTTCCACATTCCCATATACAAGCTTCACAGTTTCTGAGGAGAATTAATTCATAAAAAAAAGTAGCTACGTTAATTTTTTAGCTACATTAATTTTTTGGCTACATTAATTTTTTGGCTACATTAAAGACAGCTGAAGTAAAATTCCAAGCTACAGTTTAAAAAAATTAAATTGTTTAAAATTTGAATATCTTACTATCTTCAAAAAATGCATATAAACTTTCTAATGATATCATTCAGTAGACAAGTTAATTTCATACTTCTATGTGTATTTTATTTATTTATTTTTTTTCATCAAAACTGTAATTAAAAATTTTATACAATCTGTCTACACCAGGCAGAATTAACCAAAAGTTTTAACAATGTATTACTGTTTTTTTTTTTTTAATGCTTACAGGATTAATGAATGTGAACTGTACACATATTTAGAATATTCTATTTCATTTTTCTAATATATATATATATATATATATATTATTTAAATTTACTTAATTTAATTTTTTGTTACTAGTAATCCTTTACACGATGTGTAAAAGTGTTTTTAAAATTGGATGTCATTCTGTTACCCAAAATTGTAACTCTTAATTGTTATATATCAGAAGATTGAATATGTTATCTAGTTGAAGATAATTTATATCTCTAAATTGTATTGTCATAATGTATAAAAGTATTTCTATAGATTATAAAGAAGACCTAGCCTAACATAAGAAAAGTTATTCTTTACCTGTAGCAGAAAAAGACTGTGATAATCCCTTAAAAAACAAGCAAAGATATGAAATTTACACATAAGTAAAACTGTTGTGCATGGCAGTGTTATCAATTTAATTATTAAAACTAGTTTCATTTGTTCATTGATAGACTTATCTTATTTAATGACCTTTGCTCAACAAATAGGCTTCTGTTTATTTACAGTTGAACTAATTTTTTAATTGCACATGTGTTAAGTAATGCAGTTGTTTAGTATTAATGTTAGTTATGTATGGAGGTTACTTAAACATAATTACTCAGATAATTAAATAATAAAATTTTTAACCAATTCTTCATATTTTAGATATCTGTATGTGAGGTAGATTTAAAATTTAATTAACCATAAATTAAAGAGTATCTGTAAATAATAAATACTCATAATCATAAAGCAATGAAATAAAATATTAAAAAAGTTATTAAATTTATTTTCAAAGTTTTACAGTAATTTATAATGCGTAACTTAAATTGATGAACTTTAATTGTGAAGCGTGGTTATTGTCTTTGTTGTCTGAATAATTTGTTATTTTGTTTGGCTGTAACTGTACAGATCTCAGGCTGAGGCTGCAGTTTAGGTAAAATCTAATCCCTTCTTACACATACTGTAAGTGTATGCATATTGCTAGTAGTGCATAAAATGAATGACTGTTCAATATTGAGTGAGCATGTAAATATACTGTTTAATCTTTAAAATTATTATTGTGACTCATTTTCAAAATTTGTTCTTTCAAATAACCTTTAGAAGTGATTAGCAGTAATAAACCTCAAATTCAAATAATTCAAATAACCTCTTCAGTGATGTTACCAGTAATTTTATTGTTTTAAAGTGCATTTTATTGTTTTAAGTACATAAGTGAATTATATATTTGATATGTTGTGTTATTTATTATTTGTTGTGTTTCATCAAAAAGTATGTTGAGATCAAAGCATTCACAAGTATGTGAAAAATCTGCATGTTAATGTCTTATGTAAATGTTAGAATTAACAAAAATAACTATTAGAACAAGTAATTTCTATACATAGCTCATAATAACCAAGGTAACAATGAAATTTAATTATATAGAGTTAATAAATTCATAAAATTTAATACAACATACATTGAATGTAAGATTTCATTACATACTGTGTGGTTTCTTAACTCTTCCTGTGCTATTAAAAACAGTAATGCTGGTAACTTTACTCTAAAATCTATTGATAATAATTGTGTCCAAAATATCCTTTATTAGAAAAATTTCAGTTTTTTGCAACTGAATAATTTAATATTTCAACCTTAATATTTACCTTACTGTAAGGAATATAAATGTTTAATCATGATAATCTGCCTGTGTATTACAAGGGTAAGTCAAAAAGTAAAGGAAAATTTTGATTTCCCTCCCAATCACATGTATGGCACCAATGATTGATCTACTATAACTCATAACCTCTATCAGCAGTTCATTGAACATATTGTTTCATTGTTAGTTATTTTGATTGTGTTTAAAAGATTGTTTAAAATGAGTGCTCCTTTGTTTGATTGCACAAAGGAAGAAATGCGAGCAGTGATAAGTTTCCTCAGTTCAGAAGGGGTGAAACCAGCAGAGATTATTCGTCAAATGCAGTAGTAGTACGGAGAGAGTTGTTTGAGTGGAAGCAAGATCTACGAATGGATTGATCGCAATAAAAATGGTAGGATTTCTCTCCGGCAAGGTAGGCCTTCCACTTGAAAGACTAAAGACAATATTGAAGCGGTTAACAAATGATTCCCGGTAATCAACGAAATACAGTTAACGTCGACCAGCTAGTTGAATATAAGCCACGGCGCAGCATTTTAAACTTTCAAAAAGTCTGTGCTTGCTGGGTTCAACATCAATTGACAGTATCCACATAGAAAATTATCTGAAAATTTCCCACAAGCTTTTGAACATTGCGAAGATGAAGGAGACTCATTTTTTAAGCGAATAACCATTGATGAGACTTGGATCCATTACTTTAAATCCGAGCGTAAGCAACTATGTTTAATGTGGAAACATTTTCATCTCCCACAACAAAAAAGTTCAAAACCAAGATATCTGCAGGAAAGGTGATGGCGATATTCTGGGATATGGAAAGTTTACTTTTTGTTTACTTTACACTTAGGTAAATCAATAAATGGTGACAACTACTGTGAGCTACTGCGTTTACTGAAGCAAAAAATCAAATCTAAAAGACATGGTAAACTTTTTAAAGGCATGATTTTGCTTCAGAAGAACGCTAGATCTCATACGGCCAAAAAAAACAAAAAAACAGAAAACAGTCTTTTGCCTTCAAGATCTCTGTTTTGAGCTGTTGTACCAGTCTGCATGCAGTCTGAACCTGGCTCCAAGCGTTTTTCTTCTTTTTTTTTTGGCCCATTAAAAGAACAGTTGCGAGGGAATCATTATCGATCTGATGAAGAGACCATAGAAGCAGTGAAAGATTTTCTGCACACCAGACCAGAAACTTTCTTCCAGGAAGTAATTGAAAAGCTCGTTAAAATTAAAAGATGGACTAAGAGCATAGAAGTAGGAGGGGATTATGTTGAAAAATAATGCATGTATCATTTATGTAAGTGCAAATATACTGTATTGATTTTTTGAACTTCACTTTACTTTTTGACTTACCTGCAAATTTTTATTACGAAGATAATAAAAACTAAAGACAAGAAATCTTATAAATAATTTGATATATTCTGTAAGAATTTCATAATCTTTAGAAAAAAAACAATTCTAATTTTAATGATGGTCCTACTTGTATTTCCCAAAAGTATTAGGATATTCATGGTTCTCTAAAGTGGCACATTGAAGTTCAGAAAATTTATATATACAAAGATTTTGTAAACTTTTGGTACAACTCAGTTTTTGTTTACATCAGCATCATTGCATTTTTTTTTACATTTTTAATTGCATAGCGTAGTAAAATAATTTTTGTAATGATTATAGTTATATTGTTGAAAGTTAATGCTAACAGCATAACACTGTTATCACCGAATTAAAACAAACTAGTCAGTGTTGATATTATAATTATATTATATTATAATTGATATAGGTAAATTTAATTAAATTTTATTGAAATTATACAATTGCTACATATCACCATATGATCTAGTTTTGTATTTAATTACTTCAGAAAAACAATAATGTTATAAGCGATAAAAATGTATTATGAAATATTTATCATTATTCTTACTATTATTATTGGTGTGTGCGCGTATGCAAGCATGGATGTGAGTGTGTGTGTCTGTGTAGCAAGTGTACATACTCTCTATCTATCTATCCGTTATTATTATTATTGTTAAACTTTA
Organism: Lycorma delicatula; assembly: GCF_047948215.1. Taxonomy (NCBI): domain Eukaryota; kingdom Metazoa; phylum Arthropoda; class Insecta; order Hemiptera; family Fulgoridae; genus Lycorma; species Lycorma delicatula. The sequence continues at coordinate 94,576,093 of NC_134455.1, forward strand.
TTAGTATTTAGCCAATTAAAATGTAAAATTTGAAAAATATTTATGTAATTAATATATCTATATTTTAGGATTCTTCATGATAAATTTTAATGAGTTAGCATATTTTAATGAGTTAGCATATTTTAAAGGTATATTACTGTAAGTTGTATTTCATAAACTGCAGTTTGCTAATAGCATTATTTAAAAAAATACTTTTAATAAATTTTAGGTAAAAACTGGATTTTTTTTCAAAATTAATTAAATGAGTTTTACTATGTTACAGAACATTTTAACAATTATTCTCTTCCTTTATATAATGACATTTAGTAAAGTGTGTTGTTTGAAAGAAAATCTCTCACATTATCAGTAAGTTTTTCTCTGTAATGACATGGCATGTACTGTCATTGAACAATGGTTATGAAATATTTAGCATGATGCTGTAATAATGTGTAAAACATTTCATTTATGATAAGAAACCATTTAGTTGATGTAGTATGCTGGCTTTTCCAGAATGACTGCAAAGTCCCTGTCCAAGTTATAATACAGGTTAGTAACACTACTTGTCATCAAGTAATTGTGAAGATTAATCAGCTGCTTTCATTTAGTCAACAATGATGATCTAATCAGACGGACCTTCTGAAGAAGAACGGTCTTCCTCATTCTTTGATTGCGCTGTATTTTGTCGATTGTGTCATTGATTCTGTTCAGTACTGTGTAAGGTCCTGCCAAATGGTCTGAAGTTTCGCACATTGGATTGTCTTCCTTCAATAGAAGAGCCAGACTCAATCTCCTTGAAACCCAGATGATTTTACCTGCAGGTCGTGTTTTGCATTTGCTAATTGTGTTTCTCTCATTTCCTCCCTTTGCCAGCCTGTAAGTCATATTCTTGACAGTGTTCAACACATTGTGCTGTTTGTCTCTTCTTCTTCAGTACTTTCTCTTCCAAATTTCTAGCAGTTGCCCAGAGTACAGGTTTATGTCTTTGCAGATCGGTTCCTCTTGACACAGTTTGTTTACCATCTGGACGGGAACCTTCCTCATAACTGGTGAACAGCCAATTCAAACTTTGTTGTTGGGCACCGTATTGTCAGGTTCTATAACTCTTGCTGCCGTACTGACAGGATTTGACAATCCCAGTTATCATCGGCTTCTTGCTGCCGTACTGACAGGATTTGACAATCCCAGTTATCATCGGCTTCTTGCTGCCGTACTGACAGGATTTGACAATTCAGTTATCATCGGCTTCTTGCTGCCGTACTGACAGGATTTGACAATTCAGTTATCATCGGCTTCTTGCTGTCGTACTGACAGGATTTGACAATTCAGTTATCATCGGCTTCTTGCTGCGTACCAATCTCGTCTCATCTCGTCTCGTCTCGTAATGGTATCACTCTCGTTAAACATCGACTCCACATCCCTATTTCTCCACATCGGACGACTCCACATCGGACGACTCCACATCGGACGACTCCACATCCCTATTTCTCCACATCGGACGACTCCACATCAATATTTCTTCATTATTTAGTCACAGGAGATGTCATTCTATATCTAAGTCGCGTCTTAAGCTCAAAGGACTTCCAGACCAAGTTGTCCTTAATCTCAGCAATGAATACTCATACACAAAGACAGCAGTGACCAAACTAACTTGATGCGGGTCTCAGCTAAGAACAGGCAGAGTATTTCCAGACGCAGTTCAGATAACATAAGGCTGGTCTACCTTCATTGTTAAACATCTACTGATGACGTCTGGCCTAGCGACAGATATTGTTGCTCCTGTGTCTTCCATTTGACACAGACGATCTTCAGCTACATCGTGGGATCCTTTTCTTATCGTCAAGACATTCAATTTGGCGAGTGAAGAGAATAGTAGAGAAGAATCCAACAGGGTAATCTCTACTGATTAATGCATCTTTTAATTACCCTGCTGACTTATTGCAGTCGATTTTCAAATGCCCCATCCCAGAAGTCTTGATGTCATTTGCCAGCTACTCGTAGCAGACAACTACCATTCTTCGAAGACGAGACAGCGCACTGGCTGCCTTAGTCACAGAACCTGAGTACCTGAGTAAGAGCATCTTTGACTGACTTCACCGGCCAGAGAAGAAGGTGCCTCTTCATCTCGTCATCCCATAGCTCATCATTGAAAGTGTGTGTGCTGCCTTCTCCTGGATTTACCCAACTAAAGCCCGTTCAGCTAGCTGCTCAACGATAATGGTGGCAAATTCTTGCAGCGTCTCATTGGTTTTCTGGACTCATCCCTGTAGCTCACACCTGTATTTTGGTGTAGCCACCAAATTATGCTTGCTGAAACTGAGTAGTGCTGTGATATATTGGACTCTTTACAATATATATAGATATATAATTTACTTTTTTTATTTTAGTGCAGCTATATATATATATTTTTTTTTTTTACTCACAGAGTGAAAACAAAGAGTAAGGCTTATAATTCTGCAAGCATTATTTATCATATCTTCCTTATTTTTTGATAAAGTATTTCAAAATTGAAGATTGTACAGCAGATGCAGGAATGAAACAACAATGACATTGAATAAACTGATGATAATATTTATATTCACGAATGTGAGAATGAGAGTGAAGTGAATGATTAGTATCATTCTGAGGATAAGTTTTAAGGTTTGTTATATAGGTTTCCATTTATAAAATAGAAGTATAAAGTTTTAAATATTACAAATTGTAATAATGCTTAATTGGAAGGTAATTTTATCAACTAATTGTTTGGTAATTTGTATTTTATTCCCGAAAATGTTTTGAAAATTTTTTATATAATTGTCAAAAAAAAGCTAACAATATTACCAAAATTCCTGAAATTAGTATAGAACTTAAAACTTCACTCTACCATGATAAAATTAAAAATTATTTTTATCCTTATCCACCTGCTTTACCCATTTACTTTCTTTTTTGATAGAAAAAGAGTAGAAAGTGTTCTACTGTTTGTTAAAACAATAAAAGGTTTTACACTTTGACAAAATAAAGATAACTAATAGAAATTTACTTCACCTTAACAATTGATTTGAAAACAATTGATTTTTTTGTCATAATTATTGCTTAATATATAGTAGGTTATTTTAGCAAAATTATATTTAGTCCTCATACTAATTCCCAAAGTATATCTCAAAAAATATTACTTGAAATGCTTCAAGACAAATAATGGATAAAAAAATCAGTAGTGTTTTTAAGTCAGTTCTTTGCATTTTCTTTAATGTATAGAGTTCTCATCTTTGTTAACCTGCTAATGGCTTCATACAAGCAGGGTTTTTCAATAGATGCATATTTAAATAAAAATTAAATTATAAAATATATAGAACAGTTTTAAAATAACAGACTAAAAAAACCTTAAGAAAAATAATACTTTTCCTATAATTTTTTTAATTTTTAATTGTTTGTTTGGAGACAAATTAAGTAGTTTTTATTCTGTTACTTAAAAAAAAGATTCAAAATCTGAAAAGAATCATATTTATTTTTTAGGGTTTTTTTAAAATTCAGTTTTATTTTTTAAAAAATCTTTTATATCTTTTACTCTAAGACAAAGGTTGAAAAATGTACTAAACTAGCTTTTATGATTAGAATTTATTACTCATAAGTATGATAAGAATTTATTACTCATAAGTATGATAAGAATTTAGAATTATTTCTATTCTGATTACACCTAATTTAAGGAAAATGTTTTGGCAGTTTCAGTAAACTGAAATGTTAATAACTTCAATTATTAAGGGTAGGTTGCTTTCTGAATATTTCTTTCAATGTATTTATATATATTCAATCTTATTTACATGCACCTAAATTAAGTATCATGATTAGAAAATCATTATTGAGATTAAAAGCAAAATAAACATGAACATATATATACATACTTAGGAAATGTTATATCAAAGATTTTTTATACTTTTGGATTCAGAGAATTTCAAAATATTGAGAAATTGAAAATTTCTAGAGGGACTACATTTGTTAACTATTGTTACCCAGAACTACAGCTGGCAAAGTAAGAGTTTCACAAACTCTTTTCATGAAATTCTATTCTTGAAGTAGAATGATACCATTGGATGCGGTTTTGTTGAAAATGACATAACATGTATTTGTGTACCTAATATTACAAGTGTTTACAATGGTAAACTGCCATCAATTTGCTTTGAATACACATCCTTATCTGTAGCAATTCATGTAGTGCTCTCCTCTCATGTAGTGCTTTAGAGGATTTGTAATCTCAACATCCTATTGTCACCAAAATTCATAATACAATCACTGTATTGAATCGTCACAACAAAGAAGTAAATTTATGCTGAAGCCCTAGCAATGTGGGAATCCTGGGTAATGAATGTGCTGATTCCGCTGCTAAAGACGCATGTAGCCAAATACCTTAACCACTCGAGTTAGAACTACCAATTTTATTAATTCCATTAAATATACGCTTTGAAGAAGGTGGCAAGGTGACTGGACTGATACAGTGGATAATAAAGTCCAACACATCAAAGATACGGTGTTATCATGGGACTCTTCATGCAGAAAACTTCACCAAGAGGTCCTGTGCTGATCTCACGGATACCTGAAGTTAGCAGAAAACGCACCAGCATATGCATGGTGCAACTACTGCTTGATCATCTGCCACATCCTTATGGACTTCATATTTTATGCGGTCTTAGTCACAAATTCAAATTACCAAGACATTCATTGCATTTTAGGAAATGGTAAGAATATACTAGACTGGGTATTACCGGGTAAGAAGAATCAATATACTTGTATGATTTAATGACAATCAATCACAAATTTTATTTTGTTATTCGTGTTGGATATTTTATCCTAATGTTTTCTTTTATTAGTTTAGTTTTAATCTTATTACTATCTTAGTTTTAACCCTATTTTATTAATATTTTGATATCCTAGAAGGGGCTTTTTTGTTCATTTTTGATCTGGGCGATGATAATGTGAAAGCGTTTTTCTAAAAAAAATGAAATTTTATTTCTATGAATACTTTATTTAATTTGCTGTATTTTAATTTGACATAAATATTCACACACACAGTATGTGTACATGACCATGTGTATGTTTTCTAAAAAGATAGAAATATTCTGTTAAATCTTGAGATCGAAGTTTTAGTTAAAAAAGAATTCGTCTTAGATTTGTTTAATAACTGATGTTCATTTATTTGTGTTATAACAGACGATATAAATATTGGCAGTTATGTTTATCCCTGACATCCTGATGAGCAACGATATAATCAGCTCAGAATGAACGTAATGGGAGACCATTTCCTACCTCAATTTCCTTAATAAGCCTGAAATGGGATATTTATTATTTATGATCTAGATTATAAAGTTTTTAGGAATTGATTGTGTCCAACATCAGGTCATGCTTAACATTTTTCTTTTATTTTTATTTTTTTTTTTATTTGCATTTAATAGAGAGTAAAAACACTATTATTCATTATAAGAATATCCCCATTTCTCATACATAAAACTAAAATCTTTATGAAGGATTTTTTTTTTTTTTTGTTAAATCCATAGCTATTATGGTAAGCAATAAGTTGGTCTTTTTTTAAACAACATGCTGAAAAATACCATAAAAACTGGATAATACACAAAGTTATTATAATCTTTAAAAACCAGTTGAACTGTTTACATATAACAATCACCAGAGTATTACCCATTTTACTTGTAATTACACATGTACATTCTCAGTAGGTATATTATGACAGTATTAATGATAGTAGGATTATTTTATCTCTTCTTGATCAAAACTAAACAATCAAAACTAGTCTAAATTTAGGGTAGGATCCTAAAGGGAAAGAAACCATTGTCTGTAGTGCAGTATTGGGTTATATACTCCCCATTGATAAATTTTCTGCAAGACTAAATTGCTCTCTAGATTTTATTCATTATAAGATTATTACATTTAGTTTTGATTAATTTTTAATTTCTTTTTTCCTAAATAAAGTTAAGAATAGTTACAAAAATAAATGATTTGACAGGAATAGTAAAAAAAAAAACTTAAAAAAAATGATAGTATTAAGTTTGAATTAGTATACTCATAAACAAAAAGACAACATTCATGCAAAAGTATGTTAATATTACTTACATGTATTTGAGTTCAATGTTACCCACCCACTAATGTATTACACGTATATTTGTACCAATAAGATTTTTTTAAATTGTTTAAGGCAATATAAATCTGGACACTGGTTAAAACCAGAACTTGTCTTGTAATTTAGTGATTTAATCTATCTTCTGCAGCTAATCTACTTCTTGTTAAGGGCAATAAAGAAATATTATCAACCATTATCAATAAGAACACAACATCCCTCTTCCCGTCTTTCAGGTCAATAGCATCAATAGCACAACTAAAATAACTGATTGTTCTTTAATAAATGCATGTTGATGTGTTTTTTTGTTTTTTTCCTATAGGGATTATAAGTAAAACTATTAATAATAATAATATATTTTCCAAACTAAGAATACACTTTCTAAGACAAAAAATACACTTACATTAAAAAATACAATATCATTTACATATACAACAGAGTTACAAATTAGATGTAGCTTATGAACTATATAAATACTTCTGTTGGACTAAAACAGTTTGCACCCGTAACTTATAACTGAACTACAACAGGTTCACTAGAGTAACTATAGTTTTCTAATTTAAAACTAATGCAATCGTTTATGATGAAATAATAATTTTTGTGATTTAGTAATAGTTTGGAAAATTAGGGACTCCTTGAAGACAAGTGTCCTGTTATAGGAGTTACCATCAATTTATGATTAAATCATTGAAGAAGATCAAAGATATATAAATGAAGACAGAAGTGCCTGAGTAGAAATTTAACAATTACTGTAAGTTATAAAAATATTAAAGAAAGGGAAACTCATTCAGTTTGTCATAAGAAGTCAAAAGGTGATTCATAAAAGTCTTAAGTTTTGTGCTACCCTAGGATAACTGTCAATTTTAGTCACAACGAATTTAAACCTAGACTATCTTTCAGACAATTTGGCAAAACGTTGTAAACCTTTAGTGCCATATAAGTGAAAAATCTACAAAAACACTACTTCCGGGGGTCTAGGAAGTACAAAATTACTCTTGCATCACATATCTCAGTCAATTAGTCTACTATATTTAAGAACTATCTCCAATCATAAGAAAGAAAAGTTTAAGTATCTTAAACAAGAATAAATACTTCATAGGGAGCAAGTTCAAGATACAAAAAAAAAAAATGAATGTATACTTACAGGTATTCTGCATATTATACGTATAAGATGTTTCTGGCCTATCAATATAGGTCAGATTTTATTAAAATACGCACCACCCAAAGACTGAATTCTATATATTAAACAAGATTCAACCAAAGCCCAGTAAAGCATTTTTAGAACACCAATCGCAGAAATCCCAAAGATGATAAAACTTTGTTCAAAGATTCTGGAAACTAATAAAGTCAAGATTGGTTAACTTTCTTAATAAAAATAATTTTTTCAGTGTTAATTAAACTGGCTTTCAGAAAAATTTAGACACTGAAAATGACTTAAATTTGTCTCAGTTTGTAAACTGCGTCAATGAAGATTCTAAAGTTGGCGTCCTCTTTCTAGATATCCAGAAGGCCATTGATGTTGTTGATCATAATATATTATTAAATAAGATGGAGCAAGCAGGTGTAAGAGGTTTAGACAAACTGGTTTTAGTCCTACTTAAGGGAAGAATTCAAAAGGTTAAAATTAAAAATATGCTCAGTACGAGGTAATATTGGAATTCGGTGTCCCTCAGGGTCAGTTTTTGGCTCAATTCTGTTAATAATTTATATTAATGACTTCTGTTCTGGCAAATTTCAAGGTTATTTGACCTCACATGCAGATGATACTGCTCTTTTTTATAGAGAAAAAAGCTTTGACTGGGTTTTGAAATTGAAAGGACTTTTTCAAAATTAGGTTGTGGTTAACCAATGCATAGTAGTGAACGCATCTTTGCAAATCAGCTGATTTCAAAGTCAAGAGTTCCAATGTTCAAATCCTAGCAAAGGCAGTTACTTTTATAGAGATTTGAATCTCTCTAGGGATTATAAGGATTTGATCTTGGATACTGGTGTTCTTGTGGGGATTGGGTTACAACTACCACACATCTCAGAAATGGTCAACGTGAGACTGTACAAGACTATACTTCACTTAATCATCTAAAGCAATACCTTACTGTGATTCCTGAAGGCTAAACAGAAAAAAAAGGTTGTGGTTAACCAAAAACAGAATTACATTAAATGAATCTAAATCCAAATACATAATCTTTCGGATAAAGGGTGAGAAAACTAGCAACTCTCATGTTAATAGATATAATCTCACTTGCTATAGAATAGCTGAGTGTAGTTGTGGTAGCATTGATCAAGTTGATAGTATGAAATATCTAGGGGTAACTATTGATTGCAATCTTTTGTGGGAAAAACATATTCTTAGTCTAAAAAATGAAATGTTACGTTACGTGACAAAGTTTAGGACGTCAACTTTAGAATCTTCATTGATGCAGTTTACAAACTGATCAAATTATTTTTATTAAGAAAGTTAACCAATCTTGACTTTATTAGTTTCCAGAATCTTTGAAAATTGTGAAAGCATGGCTACGGGCCTAAAGTTCCCAACATAATTACTATCTCTTTTTTTTATAAATGTGAACTACCCCTGCTTCTTTAAGTTTATCTGGAAATTTAGACTTAAATTGCATAAATATGCAAAAACATGAGAAATATGTTCACACCCAAATTTTAGGATGTATGAGGAAATCTCGTCAAAACCAGATGACATTTTGGTTTTCATAGACTTTATAATTTTTTTCAATCTCAAGATAATGTGTAGCCTGTAGGAAAATAGTGGCTCCTACTTTGGTTTGAGGTAAAAACATTATTATATAAATGTTGATTCTGAACTGTAATATTCTCAAGAGGTGTTTTTAGTTTCTTTGCTAATTCCAAAAAAATATCTATTAAAAATATATAAAAACTTTTGAACCTCACTAACTATCTGGCTATTTATCTCTGCTTTAATTTCATCTATTCCATACATTTTATCCTTTTTACCTTCAAATGGTTGATTAGTTTCCACTGTTCTTTATTATTACCAGTGTTATTAATTTTCTAAACTATTCTTTAGCCTTCCTTATGTCATAAATAAGTCTATAACTGTACCTACTGTAATATCTTTTTTAATCTAAATTGTATGGTTCATTTTAACTTTTTTAAACAATAATTTTTTTCTTTTAATTATGTTTAATAAATTATCCGACACCCAGCGTTTAATTTTGATGACATTTGTAATTTTTGTTTTAAACTCTTTGCTTTTTTTAAATCATACCTTTAAAAGTTTATAAAATACCCAAAAGCTCTGTCCACATCTTTTTCATTAAATACTTTATTCCAATCATTGTTTAAGATCGCATGTTTAAACCTAACTAAATTAATAACACTACATTGATATAAAGTATTACATTCTGTGTTTATATGTAGGCTATTTAACATCACTCCAGACAAGTAAAAGGGAATGATCTGTGATGCCAGCATGTGCGTCATCAGCAAAAATATTTAAAGACATTTCTTTGAATTGTTTACATTTAATGGAAAATATAGTGTTTGTATCCAACCTCATAGAGGCATTGACCAGAGACTCCACTACATTTGAATAAAGTAAAAATTAATATTTATTACTATTTAAAATTACACCTAATGTAATGTTATTTATAACCATAATAATCCACAAAATATTTTTATTAATTAGAGTAACTAATTTTTAAATTAATTTTTTTACTCATAAATACTTCAGTTTAAATTACCAGTAAGATTATCAAATAAAATGCTAATATCTGTAAAAAAATTTGGTTTGCAACTTCTTAATTTTTTCTTTGTTTTTTGCCCTCTGTAAAAATTATTTTGGACAAAAAACAACCTCAAAATATCATTCAATAAGACAGAAATTACGCCCCAAAAACCAACATGATTAAAAGAAGTAATCATAAACTATAATAAAACCAAAATGATAACCCAATTTAAATGCCTCATAAATAATAACAAACAACCTAAATAAAAAAACCTCAACCAGTAAGAAGAAACAAACTAACTAAAGCTGAAAAATTAACCTAGTACACTTTATAAAATTCCTATCAATAAAAGCAAAAATAAGATGCTACAGCACAGTTTAAAAACCAAAAGCCAGTTACGTAGCAGAAACACTCTTCCAACTGAACGAACAATCAAAGACAGACAGACTCCAGAAAATCGAAAGAAGAATTGGAAGAATCTGCATCAATAAAAAGTGCCAGAAAGATGGACAGTGGTGAATTATTCCCAACAAAGTTGTGTACAAAGAGTTACAACCCATCACTGATACTATGTGTAAGAGGAGAGTGGGATTCAATTCAAGGAAATTGGCTTTGCGTTAGAAGACACCACAGATAAGATAAAATTAAACAACAAAAACACTCATGAAAAAACTCACAACATGAACATTTTCAACACTACAAAGGGCACAAAGTATGAATGTATGAAAAGGTACTGGGAGGACCGCAAGGCCCAAACCGATCCATCGAAGGGACTTTGATAATGGACTGACTGTGATTGTATGCGAGCATAAAAGATAATAATAATAATATAAATTACTAATGTGTAAAATTTTTGTTATTTATTTCAATCAACCAATGAAAACTACTTTTGTGTATAACTTTTAAACTGAAAATACTGTTATTGTGGTACTTAAAGCAGAATATATGTAATTAGATTTATTGCTCAATTAATAGATGGATCATGTAAAAAAAAATTTATTTTCTGAATATTGAGTTGTTACTTAGCCAAACTATCATGAATATTGAATGTAATACTTTTTCTAATGTACTATTTTCAAGAAAACAAGAGTATGAAATCATCTATATAATTATCTTTGTTTTATGTATACAACCAACTAATAAAACATGCAATTTTTATGGTGTATTTATGAATGAATGTTATTGCTTGCACAATCGTTCTGCTTTGTTCACATTAGTTTATTTTTGAGCTTTGTTCTTTATGCCCATTTAATATTTTATTACAAATTTTTAAATTAAAAATTTATTAATAAAACTATATAAATGTATTACAAAAATGTAATGAAAATAAATGACAATTTAACAAGACAGATTAAACTTACTACAATACTAACAATTTAAAATTAATTGTAATAATAGAAGTAATGATTAATACTTGATTTTTATTATATTGTAGAAAATTAGAATACAAATTAATATCTTGCTCATTCGTAATGCAGTCTGACATACATTTGAAGCAACGTGTGATGAACATTGTTTTAGATTCTGGATACCAGCTCTCCTATTACTTCTTTTTTACATTTTGTAGCAAATTTTACTACTTCCTGCGAGAGTTCTAACCATTTAACTTTCCAATACTGCACAGCTACACATAGTAACTGTGATGCTGAGCTTTTCTTTCATATATATGAATTGGCCTTTGAATATATTTTACAAATGAGAATTCTATGAGCTCCATCATAAATCAATCTGATAATTACTGTTTAAGAAATTAAGTTTAAGAAAATTCAATAAAAATACTTTTCACTTTTGATAGGGTTTTTTTCATTTAATTGTATCTTGAAACAAATGTAATTTCACACAACGTTTTGCATAGAATGGTGTTCTTACTCTTAACCTTTGATTAATCAACCATCGTTTTTTACCAACAGCAGTTCCACACTTCTTGCTTCAGTTTATTTATTTTTTTGCTGACATATTTTACTTTTACAGCTTCAATGATTTTATTTTATAGAGTTGTTGAAGAAGTAGAACAGAAGAGGTATCCATTGCCCAGGAACCACATGCCTATTTTGCAAATTTTTTATAAACTTTTAAGATGAATCTGGTAACAATGGACTCAAAGGAACTGTTTTTGTGATATCCTTACTATGAAAAATCATTAAATTTCTGTATCTGATGTGGATACTATAACATTTAATTCCAAAACTATTTGCTTTTTATGTAATTAATTGAAAGAAAATTTTCTTTCAATGTCAAAGTAACAAATTCATAGAAATACTTTGGTTTAGTAATGGGGTGATTTCATAAATTTCTTTAACAAAATTTTTAATCTTTGTAATCTTTTGTACAATTTTTGTGAATAGCATTAAAAAGAAAATTATATGCCAAATAGAAAAAGATTAACTAAATGAAATTAACACCTTCATAATTTGAGAAAAAATTAAACATTTTTCACATTTTGAAAAAAATACATAGCCAAGAAGGTTTACTACATACAGTACAAGGCAACATATAAAATATAAAATAATTTTGCTTGGTTTGTTGAATGCTGTTCTCTTCTATAAGATTATGACTTCAAAATTGTTGAATAAGGAAAATATTGAAGATAATTTACTTATTTGTTTACTAGATCAAGAAGTTGTGAATTGATAATTTTTTAAAAAAATTTCTCAGTTTCATAACATCAGTTGTATTAAACTGAATTTTTTATGTAATTTGCAGTAATTTATTTGACTAAGCTATGCTTTATTTGAAAAATAATGAGTTTTAATTTGAAAACAAAGGTTTAATTTCTTTTGACTGTTCTGTACATATAAACAGTATTAATATTTATAAATTATTTAGAATAACTGAGTTTTTCTGTAAGCATGAAAGTGATGCAGTTAGTATCCTTATTATTTAAATGACTTTATAACTTACAACACAGAATTATTTATGAACGATACAGATGAAAGTGTGGAAGCATCTTTTTACTGAACATGTTGCTTTTACAGAAAATACTGCTTCCAATTATACACCAAAACAATAATAGACATCTGATATTTCTAATTTTAAGTACTAACCTATCTCCATGATTATCCCTCACATTTATGTAACAGAAAACAATATATTCGAACTTTCTCTGGTACAATTTTGGGTTAATGCAAAGAAAGATACCTAAAGGTTCCACTCTAAAAGTATTGTGGCCAATATTTATTAATTCTTTTGGAATAAATATAAAAGTGGTAAATTTATGAGTTATGAGCCATTGATTAAAAAATCTATTTTAATACCAGTATTAAAAGAATAATTGATTCTGTCTCAGTTGAATGAAAACCAAACCATTCTAATGATAGATTTGAATAAAACTGTAATTTTGTTTGTACTGGTTAAAGATGGCAATTTAGGGTTTCTACTTAGTTGATATCTCTTTCTCTTTGTTGTAATTCACCTCAACTCATTTCCACTGTATGTTACTATTAGTAAATCTTGAGATTTGAATTTATTGTTAAAATTTGGTTGAATCTGTGGTATACCTTAAGTAGTTACTTTCAGTCCACTTCATTTTTTATTACTTTTGATTAGAATGTGGATTTGTGACTGATGATTGTGATTTATTTCTTTATAGATTTCATTATCATTAATATTCTGTAAATTCACCCTCAATAAGAACAAACATCTCTTCTTCACCTGACCATAGCCATTTGCTAATAATTATGGAAGTTTATAAAAAAAAAATGTTATGTATAAAGAACAATAAAAAAAGTGTAATAAATGCATCACAAACATATTTGGCATCACAAGTATATTTTTATCAATCTATTGTTTGTATGCATTTTATGATTTGAAGAGTAAACATGTATTACCAAAATATTTCTGTTAGGATGCTGGAAATCTAAGGAAAGGCCAAGGAAGGCCATCAGGTACTGGAAATAGGGAACCCCAAGAAAGACCATCAGGTATTTGACAATATTTGTTTCAGAATGTAATCTTGTTTTGTAATAATATATCAATTAAAACACTATCCTTCAGAATATCCTGTAGCAGGAAAAACCTATCAAAGGAAATTAGTTGTGTTCTTGTTTCTTAATAATTGGTTCTGATGAAACTGATAAAACTTGTTTTCGTATATTTAATATTACTTCATTTCTACTTTAATTAATTAACTCACTTCATGTGCTGAATATAAATTTACTGCTTTTTTTTTAATGAGTCTGTAAATTGTACCTGAACAGATGATTTATATGTCATCTGGATAGATGATACCAGCAATTACTCCACTATTTACAGATATATATTAAAATTAAATTAAATGAAGATTGAATGTCTGGAATTCTTAATTCCACTTACAAGATCTCTAAAATCTGTGTTCCAATTACACCTGCAACAGTTTATATTTTTAACTTTTATACATTTTATCCCATTACTTAAGTAACATTCAAACAAATTAAGTGCAATATTCTTGCAAAACCTTTGCAGTAATTCCTCTCTTATAATATAAAAATTTTCAGTCAAATATTTTAAGATCAAATGTTACACATTTCTCATTTTAAGATCAAATGTATACTTCATTTCTCCATTCTATAAAAAATTAACTAACTCCTCTACAAAGGAGAGCAATGATATCTTAATACATTTTCTGTTTCTGGCACTAAGCTTTTTATTCATTAGGATATTATTTTTATTTAAATAGTTTTTGATCTATTAAATCGTAAAATGTGCAAAATAATGACTGTTAACAGTAATATCAGATTTTTTAGATCAATTTTATCTTCCAGGAAATACTCAGCCAATTGAATTTTTAGCTCATGCAAATATTCATTTATGCCAACCAAACTATGGTGAATAATAGTGTCTTCTTCATCCAAATTTTTCTTGATATAATCAGAAGTGAGTGGAAATATATTTAAATTTTTGCTTTGAAGGTGAATAATTCAGATTTCAAACTTCTTAATGAAAGCATGAACTTTGTCGTTAATAAAATGTTTTTTCATGTCCTTGTAAATTCACATTCAAGTCGTTTAAATGCGAAAATACATAGTTAAATAAGCCAATAGCAACATATACTCATTATTCTGTAAAAACATTGAAAATGGTGTTTACCTGGAAAAATATTATCTCACAATTCCAATAATCGGGTTAACACTTCCTCTGCGATAACCATCTGACTTCTGTTTGGAAAAGAAAAGACTTTATCTTTTCACCCATTTCATTGTATAATTTAGCAAACAACCTATTCTGTAATGGTCAACTTTTAATAAAATTAATCATTTTTACAGCTTTACAAAGAATTTGTTTGAGATTTTCCAGCATATTTTTTGAGACAAGAGCATGTTTGTGAAGAAAGCAGTGTCTATTCTGCTCTTGGTATAAGACAATCTTTAAATATTTTCAGAAATCCATGGTTCTTTCCTGTTATCTCCTTTGCACCATCAATATGTACTGCAAACATTTTGTCCAATCTCTGTTATAGTTTTTAGTAGCTTCATAAAAAAACATCAAAAGACATTGTCCTTTTGCATGACCAGGTATTAATTTGCAAAACAACATATTTTCTTTGATTAATTTAATTTATCCTTATTGCATTCATCTCACAAAACATAAGAACTGAGAAATGTTTGCTACATCTATTGATTCATCAAATTGAATACTAAAGAATTCATTTGAACTTACATGCTGAATTATCTGGTGGTGAACATCAGCAGCCATGTCATCGATTCACCTTGATACTGTGTCATTAAAAAGGAGTATTTTTTCAGTGTTTTTGCTTCTTCCTTGCCTATTAAAAACTGACTATCTCAATTGCAGTAGGCAATATGAGGTGTTCTGCGATTGGGGTTTGGACATTTTAGCTACTCTTAATGCTATGAGATAAGATGCTTCAAGTGTTCGTTTATCAGTATAACTTGATTTACTAATAGAAGCTAATTTTAAAAATTCCAAGGATTTGCTTTTATTATCTGGCTGTTTAGCTTCCAAATGTTGAATTAATTTTGACGTTTAATGTTTTCATCGGAAAGGTCTTGAAGCAAACAGCACACTGTGGCTTTCCATCAAATGAGGTAAAACCATAATTTAAATGATTATCATTGTACAATCTCGTCCTTTTAATAGTCAGTTCAATGGATGTAGATGGCTCACTTTTTTCACAAGTTTATCCATTTTGCATAAGAATCTAATTGAAAAAAGAGTTACACCATTTTACCACAGACTAAAAAACCAAACCCTCAATTACTATTATTTTCAGTGAAATTACGATTTTCGAAACTTAACCATCACTATCAACACAGCTAAATAGATTTAACTAGGTTTTGTTGGATTAAGGTTAAAAGGTTGTAAAATATTCATCATATATATTTTTTTACTTTTTGGCCATTGTAGAACTAAAAAGGTTAAGAACCACTGATTTAGAGATACCACCAATAATCCCGTCGATTACTTACTTTTTAGAGTTTTTATTACTGATTGCAACTGTAATGAAGAATTCAGCTGCAGTAGCTTGAAAGGAAGATTTAAAATTTTAATATTATATTCAGTTTGTCTTGAAAGAACTAGTTTGTCTTGTAATCATGAATAAATGAAATAATTTCATGATTTGTTCTAAGCATCCAGAAACACTACAAGTTATACCCATTTTAACTTTTTCCTTAATTCTGTTCCATTGTTGAAAATAAGAAATTCTTGAGTCACAAATTATAAGGCAAAACTGGTGGGGAAAGATTTTTATGTTCTTTAACCTGAAAGAATTATTATTTTATTTTTTTAATATATTTTGATTTACATAACAGTTAATATTTTGATCGCTTTAATAGTTTTTTAAATATTTAATTAGACGGCTATTAGGTTTATATGTAGGTTTAAATATTTCTTTATTATAAGTTTTAGTATTGTTTCAGTGATATTATTAGTATATAAATACTGTATGAATATTTTTTTCACTCTTTTGTGTTATATTATGTACGGGTTGTAAGATAATTATGTTGTTGATGTATATTGATAGATGTTTTTATAGATATTATTAATTAAAGTAGAATTTATATATATATATATATATATTTTGACACTAAATAATTTATCATTCTAATATTATTTATTTTAAATGTGAATTTAAAATTTTCATTATAAGATTTTAATTTGTTTAATATTATTAGATGTTCACTGTTTATTACCAGGTTATATATGTTGAGAATATCATCAACATACTGTGACCATATTAAAACTTTGTGTATAAGTGATGCCATGTACTAATTTACTCTCAAAATCCTATAAATAATATATTTCTGGCATAATTGCTATATTGTAAATCCCACAGGTAAGGTATTATTTGTGTATAATATTTGTTATTAAATTCAAAATAGTTTTGTTGGCATATTTAATAGTGATGATACCTTTCATGAATTCTGGATCTTCTTGGTTACTTTTTAATTTATTTTTTATTTTTTTTATGATACGGTCTATAGGTATGCTAGGAGACATGTTATTTATCTCACAACTAACCATTCCATTGTCTTTATTTACATTTAAGCTATTTAATAGTTTTACTAATTCGTAACCATTTTTTGTATTAAATGTATTATGTAAATTTAATTTTATTCTTAAGAATTTTATCTATTATTTTGGATATAATATAACATGGGACAGATTTAAAATTTATTGATCGCATTTGGATGTTTAAATTATGAATTTTTGGTAGTCCAGCTAATTTAGGGGAAATCAATTTGGTTAATATGCAAGATCCTGTGAAAGTACTTTAATTAAAATTAAGGTAAAATATGTCTTATCTCAATATTCTGTAATAGGTAGTTCATTAAATATAATTTAACTATGCAGAGGATAATCTGAATCTTAAAAAGATTAATTTCAGTTAAATATATTATAGTAGTTTTTTTTTTTACTATTTGCCTCCTTCACATTGTCTACACAGTGCAAAATTTTAAAGAGAGCACTGTGTGGCATAGAATACATGAAAAATAATATTCTATTATGGGTTATTTATGTAGGTGGCATTCTGATATTTTATAACAGTTAACAAACATTTCTATATTACTCAAAGGAATTTTGTAGCAAGTAATATCAGTGAGGTCAAATCTGACTCCAGGTTGGTAAATGTATATGCTCAAGGGAAATAGGATGAAGGGAAATGAAATAAAATACACAATACACTTTGTTGATAACTGCCATCCTATATTAAACATATTTTAGATTTTCTGTTACACAAATAATGTGATAACATTCCAGCATTACTATAACATTTCTGGGAAGTTTTGAAACATAGTACAACATATATAAATATATATCTGTTGAAGTTGAAAAATATTAAGAAAAACTCACTTCAGAAAAATAAAGTAAGGTAGGTAATTGTATAATGAGAATTTAAAAAACTGTATTAAGTTATTCTTCAGCTGGGGTTCACTTTCAAAATATATATATCATAAAATATTAATATATATTATAATCAATCAATTACAAATTCAACTGCATTAAATATTTTTATTACACCATTCAAACAATTTTATTTGAAGAATATATTTTATTATATCTACGACTAAAATTCTTAAGTAAGTTATATTATGAAAAGATAATTCATTAAGTATCAAATTATTTACTGGTAATAAAGATTATGCTACACTAAATTTAGCTATTGTTCCTTTAATTAGTAAAATATATTACATTTACAAAAATTTATTATAAATAACCTAAAATATTGCTTTTCTTTTTATTTACATCATACATCACCTGAGTAAAAAATATATAGAAATAATAAGTCCATTTTAAAATAAATAAAGTTCTTAAAACACAAAAATATTTAAATTTAATATTTTCCAAAGAAAAAAAAACTTTTTTTATTAACAGAATAAAGATTATGAGTTTGTAGGATTAACTGTATATATCTTAATGCTATTGAATTAATTTATTCAGTCGAATAAAATGTAGAAAAATACATCATTGTGTATTATGCTTTTTATTGTACATGCTTATATGAGAGTGTGGGTTTTATTAAAATCCATTTAAAACCTGAACTCATATATAAAATAATTAAAAGTTTTGACTTTAATAAAAAAATTAAAAGTTGTCAAAATAGTCTAAAAAAATAAACAGAAACCGCACTAGTGATGAAGTAAAATACTGAAGATCTTTGAATTAATGAAGGTGCTGAATTACAACCATCAGTGAAACATTGGCAGACAATCTCTTTGTGGTCATCATCTTCAAACTTATAGCAATCCTTATTAGGAGATTTTTCCCAGCCACATTTTCTAATTATTCTCACGGTACCTTTCATATCTTTAACTGTAATTTTAGAAGTATCATTAGTCACTTTTACTCTAAAATCATAGAGTGATATTACAAAAAGTAACATGAATATAAATTGGGGTATTCTTAATGATTTGAAAGGAATAAAATTACTTACTTTAATATATTAAATTTAGGAGTTGTATTGAGAAACTGATTGGATATTACTGGAAAAAATGATGAGAGAAGGTTTCTTGAAAGAATAATTTATATAATACAGATTGAGAATCAAAATTAAATGTTACTCACTTTCTACTTAACCAATAGTACATCATTTGTGATTAAGTTCTACTTAAACCTCTATTGTATTTAAATATTAGTTAAAAACAAGAATATAGAAAATAATACACAGAATTTATTAGTGCAAAAATAAACTTTTTAATATAATGGCAATATGTAACCTAATAAATGACATACATTTAATTAGTTGTTAATGAAGGTTTATTAATATATACTGATCTACTTATCACATCTTAATGGTTCATTACATCTCATGAAACTTACCCAAATCTTTTTTATGTCACAGATACAAAAGATAAAAAATAAACAACATAAACTCTATATATAATACCTTCCCTGAAATCTTCATGGTAAAACCATTTATTATATAATGTGCACCACTAAGGTAACGTTTGTGTTTAAACATTATTTTTATTAAAAAAATTTTTTAAGTAAATTAATTTAAAAAAACTTTACCTTCAAAAATGTAAAACAAGCTGGAATCTTTTGGTATTTTTTTTAAAAACAGTTACTTGTTTTTATTTCCTCATTTAACTCTTACTATGTTGATAAGAAATAAATGCATGGTTTTTATTAACTATTTCTAAGGCTGTCAAATATCTACCAAACAGAAACAGGTAATTCTAAAAGATTGTATTTTTTTAAGTTTACTAATCTACACTTTTTTCTGTGAAAACAAATTTTTATCGAAATATTAAAATAAGTACTAATAATTATCAAATTTAAGATTAGGGAAATATTTAATTAAAGCTTCTAGTAAATTCTAGGAACACTCAGAAGTATCTGAAGTACCATTTTTATGTCATGGCTAGAAAAAAAAATAGTTACTTATTCTTGAAAAATAACATCTACCTTTATGAAACCAGACTGTGGAACTGTTTTATAACTGTTATAACTCAGTGTAATGGCAGGCTTATGAGATTATGCTCACTTTTCCATTTTTAACAAATTGCCAAATCATTTGAGAAATCATTCCACCAGTTCATTTGAAATACAATTAAAAGATTTTCTTTTATTAAAACAATATTACTTTTCTGATGAATTTTTTAATAATGTTAATTTATCTGTATCCCTTTCAGCGTGTACAAATGTGCTCAAAATAATTTTCAATAGTCTTCTAAAGTGTAAATTATTTTGAAGTAATTTTTTATATTTAATGTATTTACCTTAATATTATTTCATGTGTTTGTATTTAAATAATTAATATGGATTTTAAAACTCAGTCTTTTACCTTACTTTTTTATCTTTTAATTTGATTTTATATTCATACTTATAATTTATCTTACAATGATATCATCTATGCAGTGTATTTTTATGTTCCAATGAGAACAAAGATTTATTTTTAAATTACATTTAAATTTAATACTTACTGTGTTGGTATATCTTCCTGCAGAAGAATGTTTTATTAGTTTCTGTGACAGGAGGCCTACCAAGAAACTTATCATGAGCTTCATCTTCTGGAATGTCACAAGGTTTGTAGTAAACGCTTTTTGTATAATTTTGTTGCAGTGAATCACAATTGGGATCAATTCCAGAATTACACTGAAAACAGTTTATTGCACTGGTGACTGAAAGTAAAAAATAATATAACAAAATGCAATTAGTTAAATGTTATGTAACTACTAAAAAATTAAATAATATAATTTATATATTTTTTTTGTTTAGGTCGATTTTCAAACAGTTCTACAACCTCTATCCTCTCTCCTTCTGCCAGTGAGAAAATAATAATGAGCATATTAAAAGAAATAACGTCAAACTTTTTTATTTTTTTCTTCATTTTCTTTTGGCTTTTTAATTATTATCTTTTCATTAATTTTCCACATCTAATTCCACATCAAAGAGAAAGAAAGAAAGAAAGAATTAAGTCTCTCATATATTACATAGTAATAGATGCAGTTATAAGACCCTTTTTATGTAACTATATACATTTTTCAAAATTTAAGTTCTTTCTTATTGGTATGGTACAAATGAGATACAAAAGGCATCATTTGGAATTGCTTTTTGTAACTGTAATTATGTTCTTTACATAACTAATCCCTTTGGTGAACAAATTGAATGTGCACATAAAGGGAATTTTAATTCATAATATGGGAAGTGAAGAATGAAATGATTTCTTGTTGCCCTCTTTCTTGAACTAAATATAACTATTACACATCAACTAACCAAGGCCGCTGAAGTGATATGTGTTACCATCTCTAAGAAAATATTTGTAGGTGGTATACTTTCTTGTAAGATAAATTTTTGCTTTGTTTTTCATAGGAAATGAAAAAATAGTAAATATCATTACATTCGAAAGCAACTGTTCCTGATACCCTACATACTTTACATCCATAATAATGATTGGGTCAGGTATTGTAAAGTGATAAACTAATGGGACCCCTATATGTTATAAATAATATATCACATGAAATAATACTGCATGACAAAGCAGTAGATATGAGTACAAGTAGTATTAGTAAATTAGTGGCCTCTATTTGTTACAGGTAGGCACAGAATCAACCCACCGAGTTGGTCTAGTGGTGAACGCGTCTTCCCAGATCAGCTGATTTGGAAGTCGAGAGTTACAGCGTTCAAGTCCTAGTAAAACCAGTTATTTTTACACGGATTTGAATACTAGATCGTGGATACCGGTGTTCTTTGGTGGTTGGGTTTCAATTAACCACACATCTCAGGAATGGTCGAACTGAGAATGTACAAGACTACACTTCATTTATACTCATACATATCATGCTCATTCATCCTCTGAAGTATTATCTAAATGGTAGTTACCGGAGGCTAAACAGGAAAAAGAAAGAAAGAAGGCACAGAATCATTCAAAGTTGTGCTGAAAATTATTAGACATCGATAAAAAAAAAATAAATAAATGAAACAAATTAAACATAGTAATATTGCTAAATTAATTTTATTGACTGAAATAGAGAATTAAAAGCTTGATATGAAAAAAAATATATTACAGTTCCTAGTAATCATGAATAAAATGGGAAAAATATCAATTTTTTTTTAATTACGAATTTATGGCTCTTATTAAAAAATAACTGATAAATCGACTGTATTTAAAATTTTATATAAAAAAAAAGATGTACTCAGCCGTACTCCAAAAAAAAAAAAATTATTTTCCAGAACAAACTAATATTGGTTATTTATAAAGTATGTAATGCCAATAATTACTCAGAAAAATGACTAATTTTTAATTTTCCTTACTCTATTGAATAACCAACCAAGTACGTAGCTCATAATATACAACCATATATCTATTTAATGTACTGAAGAATATATTTTATAATACATACTACATATACTACATATACATACTACATATACATACTACATATACATACATATATTTTATAATACATACTAGCCCCACGTCGCGGCTTTGCCTGTGCTATATGGTTACTTGCGTTTCCCGTAGCGGTAATTTTTTTTATTTTATCTTCTTGTTGCGATTGATTAGGTAGTTTTTTTGTTTATACCAAATAAACAAAAATTTCTTTACATAATAGTATAGATACGGTAGATTACTTTATTTAATGTAAATTTAATTCTATTTTTATATACGAGGGTAAGTCAATTACTATCTGCAATGTAGTTATAAATTTTATTGCAATACAAATAGGAAACTTACATCATTTTTCAACATAGCCCCCTTGCATTTCAACACACTTGGTCCATATGTTGCACAAGCTTCTTGATGCCCTCATAAAAGAAGGTTTTCAGTTGAGCTGAGAGCCAGGAATGCACCACTTCTTCCACTGTTTCGTCCGAGGTAAATCGACGGCCCCTTAATGCCTCTGAGTGGACCAAACAAGTGGTAGTCAGAAGGGGCAAGATAAGGATTATGGAGGATGAGCCAGTACTTCAAAGTTGAGTTTCTGGAGCGTTTCAGCAGTGTAGGCAGCAGTATGTGGACGGACATTGTCGTGTAACAATACAACATCTATCGACAGCAGTCCTCGGCGTTTGCTTCGAATTGCAGGCTTCTGCTTGGCAGTAAGCATCTCACTGTAACGTGCACTGTTTATTGTCGTGCCCCTTTCCTCACAATGTTCCAGTACCGGGCCTTGTGAGTCCCAAAAAACCGTAAGCATCAGATGGTTGTGTCTTGAACTTTTTTTGCAGGGCGAATTTGGATGTTTCCATTCCATGCTCTGCCGTTTACTCTTCAGCTAGTAATGATGGATCGATGTTCGTCACCAGTGATGATTCTGACTAAGAAGATGTCCCGTTCGTTACCATAGCGATCCAAATGTTTTTCGCAGATGTCCAAGCGCGTTTGTTATGCAACTGTGTGAGTTGTTTTGGGACCCATCTTGCACAGACTTTATGAAACCCAAGTCTGTTGTGGATGATTTCGTAGGCAGAACCGTGACTAATTTGCAGACGATGTGCCACTTAATCAATAGTTACTCGACTAAGAAAACAATGTCACGTGCACGCTCAATGTTTTCCTCATTTGTGGCGGTAAACGGTCGTCCTACTCCGTCGTGCGTAACACTTGTGCGACCATTTTTGAATTTTTCAATCCAATCGTAGACACTCTGTTACGGCAAGACACTGTTCCCGTACTGTATCGAAAGTCTTCGATGAATTTCGGCCCCTAATACACCTTCCGATCACAAAAAAACGGATCACTGAACGTTGCTCTTCTTTGGTGCAAACAGAAAGCGGAGCAGCCATGGTTAACGGCAGGGTAGCGATAGTGGAAGCAGCATCAAACCTGCACAGACATAACAATTAAACCATGCATGCGTCATCTACGCAACACGACAGTACCACCAACATAAACAAAAATATAACTAAATTGCGGATAATAATTGACTTACCCTCGTAATATTAATTCGATTGATTTGAATTGTTCAGTTCAAACTCTCTTTACGTTAAAGAGAGTTAAATTCTTTAACTCTCTTTACGTTAAATTCATTAACGTTTGTGCTTCAACCGGGAAATCACTACAACTACATATTATTTCTTTTCGAGGTGAAATATATCTACAAATCTTCTCAGTTATGCCAAAAAACATTGGTAAAAATTTGGTTGTGATTGATCAGGTATTTTTTATGTTTATCCCGAACAAACAAAAACTCTTCCTCTTTATATAATAGTATGTATATATGATA
Organism: Lycorma delicatula; assembly: GCF_047948215.1. Lineage (NCBI taxonomy): Eukaryota > Metazoa > Arthropoda > Insecta > Hemiptera > Fulgoridae > Lycorma > Lycorma delicatula. The sequence continues at coordinate 94,600,482 of NC_134455.1, forward strand.
TATATATATATATATATATATATATATACACACACACACACACACAAGAGAGAGAGAGAGAGAGAGAGAGAGAGAGAGAGAGAGAGAGAGAGAGAGAGAGAGAGAGAGAGAGAGAGAGATTCAGAGTGTGTGTGTGTCCACGAAGAAATGAAGAAACTTTCAGGACATATTCTACTGGTGAAAACAATGAAAAAAGTGCGTATAAACACAGGTCTGGAAACGCTTGTTTTTGAGTTACGGCTAGCGAAAGATTTTGCCCGGGTTTCAGCTCTTCTAATAAACAAAAGCCCTACTGTAATTTTTGGGACCCAAATTACGGAGTAAAGTTGATAGTTTCTTATGTAATTTGAGCTGGGAAATAGGATAAAATAGATCCCAGTGCTGTAACTCTAGTAGGTTGTAAGATAATAGACATAAAACAAAAAATTCGGTGTCAAAAAAATAAGTTTTTTTAGGTTTGTAGTACAATTGCTTTTTTAAATGACCAATAAATGTGAAAGATTTAGTAACAAAACTTGTGAAAAATTTAATTGTGAGGAAATTAATGTAAATACAGCCAAAAAAACTTTTAAAAATTCGTTTTTTATTGAAGCAAAATAGGCAAAATCATATTATTCTTTCTGTACTTGATAAACATTCTTTTTAAAGCATTTTTTTAAACATTCTTCGATGTATCTGCATCTACGAATGAAAGGGTCATTTCCAACGTGTTTGTTTTCTGTTGAACAACAAGTAAATCACCTGTTAATGGAACATAGTGCGATTCATGATGAACTGTTTTTATTGTTTTCACCAGCAGAACATGTCCTGAAAGTTTTTCTCCGTTCCCTTTCTTCATGGACACTCTGTACACACGCGCGCGCACACACACACACATATATAATATTAATTACGGAATTTAATATGATAGCTTTATGTATAATAAACTATTCACTTTACGTATTATTCTTAACAGGAAGTGAATTGAGAGCAGGAGAATGAATCAACCAGTCGGATTTTTCTTATCTCAACATCTTAAATGTAGTATTTAAAATTTGGCTTATTTACAAATGAAATATTTAATTTACTTAACTTAATTATCGTAACTATATTGCTGTAAACTACCAACACATTGTGTCAAGGCTTTAAAGGTTACGAGATTGTCAGCGGTCAAGCACTTGACCACAACCACCATAAAAAAAAAAAAAAAAAGGAAAAAGATGTGATTTGCTATCTATCACTCAAGCACTTGACCACAACCTCTATAACAAAATAAAAATAAAGGAAAAGATATCACTGGACTATAAATGTGGTATATTATATAACCTAATGCAGCAATCCCAAAAACTTTTAATGATGCACCACATAAATTTAATTTAGAGCATTACCGAGATTATACTGAAAATTTATTAATTTGTTACATTTAAAGGGTGCCCAAGTATACTATAAAAAAAAAACAATTCATGAATTGATAATTTCTTTTATAATTATGCTATAATTTCATTAATTCAAAATTAGACATTTTCAATTGGTGCAAAATTATTATTTTTTTAAATCGCTTCTGTAAAATAACTTATACAAGCTGTTTGTATAAACTTAACCTGTGTTATGTGAAAAATATAACAGTAGAATTTAATGAATGGTTGGGTATGAAAAAGTTCAAAAATTTAAAAATGTTTATATAAAGTCATATATATATATATATATATATATATATATATATATTACATTAAAAATAAAGGAATTATCGTAAATGAACATTTTTTATTATTAATATGTTTCATTGTTACTAACGTTTAAGTAAACATCTGCTTCTTAAGTAAATTTCTGAATCTATTTTTCATTGACATGATTACTGAAAATCATTCAAGTAAATATATATTGTATAACATAACACCAAGATCGTAATGGTTGAATTAAGTTTTTTTTTTCTTAATTCTTGTTCAACTACACGTAGACCAATGAGCAGACATTCTGTAAAAGGTTTTTCATTCCTCTACTGTTACAGATTTTTAAATTACTTAATCAAATCTGAAGATTTTTACTCCATTTTTTTTTTCATTTATACGTTAAGATCCTTCGACATAATTAAATACATTTATATCTTCTCTCTTTAAACTTGGTGGTTATAATATCGATAATAACACGACTAAGTTAGTTAATAACGACCCAGGCTTTAGCATTTTGCCGGCCTCTGTAGCGCGAGTGGTAGCGTCTCAGACTTTCATCTGAGGTCCCGGGTTTGAATCCCGGTCAGGCATGGCATTTTCACACACGCTACAAATCATTAAGGGTGGACCCGGAGGTTAAACAAAAAAAAATAAAAAGAATCTTAGCATTTTACAATTTTATATCTCTTTTAGAAACCAAGAAAGAAACATTTTTATAATTTTACAGTACTATATAACCAATTAAATATTGATTTGTATGTATTAGTTTTAAAATATAAATTATTTTGTTAAATCCATTAAATATAAATCGTTTTGTATACTTTATTTAAATCAATTGTTTATTACAAGAATTTTTGCATATTTTGCTTTAATACGGGTCAAAAGTTATACAGTCCCAATATGAAATTTTGACCCAAAATTTTACAAAACTTCTACATCAGCTTAATTTGTTCATATGTAGGGATTTATTTAAAAATGAAAAAAATATATGTTGACACTGTTTTAGATAATGCATTTAAAAAAAATTAGTGAATGCATTAGGTTTTTTTTTTCCATAAATATCTACAAATAAAATAAAAATATCGAGATCAAACGCAGACCGTAGAGGAGAAAATTTGTAATAAAACAGATTTTTTTTTTTTAATTTTGTAAAATCACTGACATAATTAGAAAAGCATGAAGTAGAAAGTTGAGATTTTTATGGGTACTTCTGTAGTTCTATCGGAACCCTCAAAATTTACAGGAATAAAAGAAACATCTTTTAAAGAGGAAAAGTTTGGATTTCAAATCTACTTATATTTAAACAATTTTTTGTTAAAAAAATAATCTCTTTTTTTTATTTTTTATTTTTTAAATTTACTTTTAAGCAAATTATCAAATTTATTCCAAATTTTATTAGTGATTTAATAGTTAAACCACATTTGATAAACACAATTAAATATTATCTCCAGCCAATAAAATTTAGTTTCTTTAATCGTAATATCAGTTATAACTAACACATATATTAAAGAATTTCTAACTGTCATCACAAATATAATTTTAGCATTTTTCTTATGTCAAAGGCAAGTTGTTTTGTGTTTAAACGGTCTTGAAAAAGTCTTTCATTTAAAAGTATATTTTTTCTTATTAATATTAATATTATTTTTTATTATTAATATTAACAAGAAATCAAACAGAAAAAGTATTAAAACTTGTAAATGAAGAGGTTTAAAATACTTCCTTGAAAAATGGCTTTATGTAGTTTCAATAATTCATAATTTTTACAGAAAATGAATTTGAAATAATGTAATTTTTTTAAATACACAAAAATCTAATCCAAAAGCCATATTGTGCATACAGCGTCACTGCGTATGATATGGTACCGGAAGTGTTCGATGACTCTTGGAATATCATTTTACTCCTTATCCATTTTAAGCATTTTAATTCTTCTTGTCCTGTGACGCTTTTAATCTTTCAAAAGCTTAAACGAGTTTTAAACGGTTGGGAAGATCAGTTGAATAAAAAAAATGAAGGCAAGTACGAACAGACCATGCATACGTTGTGGTTGTTGATAAAATGTATAATCTTGAAAGTTCCTTCTTCCTCGAATTGGTGTTGATAAAGCATTTGCAGAATCTGTCTATTGTCCTTAATTAACAATAAATACAATTGTTTGTATGGCACTTATCATTATTATATCGCACTTACCGGGTACGCTGGGTAGTTCTATTTGCATCGATACACATTAATACTTAGCTCCGGGTTCTGCCTATCAAACCGATAAAAATCCTTCATTTAACAGCATAATCAATACTTCTCATAATAAAAGTTCTTATATTTTTTAAGCAGTCTGTTTGTGAATTTTATCTGTCTGATGATTAAGATATGTCAATACCGACCAGTGAATAGTTTTCTCGCAATTTGTATTTACAATGTTTTTTTTCTTTTCTTTTTGCAATGTACGTGTTTATTTATAATTTGTTGTAATTCCTTGTAGAGATACTTATCTAGAAGGCTTAATTGATTAAATTACTCAATATACATGTAATAAAATTTCCTTGATAGAAATTTTTTTATCAGAAAAATCGCCTAATAAATTGCCTTAGACGACCTTCTGAAAAATTTTCGAAAATCAAGCAATAAATTATTAGTACTCTTATTTGAAAATTATTTATATAAAAAATTTATTTCATTAAAATAAAAATAAATAAAATAAAAATAAAAATAAAAAATAGTTTCATTATCGATGATAATCATTAAAATGTGATTAAAAGCCAGCTTTGTACAAAAATAATAACTAAATTGACATTAAGTAACTGTTCATTTTTTTTTTTTTTTAAATTAGCGCTATTTAAATACAATTTTAAATACAGTTTTAAACAGTTTATAACCTCTTTTTTTATTCAGACTTATTTATTAATAACCTATTTAATTTAAAGACCGATCATAAAATATAGAGTAAGATTTTTTTTGATCGAACAAAAAATATGGTTAATACTTGAAAAAGCAAAAAACCTTAAAAAAACAAAAAGCAATAACTAACATAAGTAATTAGCATAGTTTACAGCTAATACATTTAACAACTATACATTTACTTTTTCAATTGTACATCTGGTTAAAATAAAGAAAAAGATATGTAAAAAAAAAATATCTTTATCATGTATCTTACGTAAGTTATTATTTAAAACACAACAGTTACTTTACATTATTTATTACAGAAAATGTTTGTCAAATCAGTAAATTTGAAAGAAATAGTAGTTTTTACTTCATTTAAATTAGCCTTGTTTTGTCCTTCACGGCTGACTGATATGTAATCTGTGCCTGTTAGTAGCTTGTATCATTTAATTACGGGTTCATTATTACCTATTTAAAGAAAATTACTACCAAATCGTTGTACTTAACTAAATAAAAATTAAATTAGAAATACGTATAAGCAAGTTGGAAAAAGGTATACTTTTTTTTTTAATTTTGTGTAAAAATACAATCAAATTACTTTTCTTTAATATAAAGCAAGATTTTTTTTGGACGAACAACCATGATAACACAATTTTTCAAGTTAACACTTGAAAAAATCAAGTGGGTCAGTCCTCCATTGGAAAATATTTAATTTGAAGCAAAATAAAATAAACAATAATCGTAAAATATTTTTTTTAAATATCATCATATAGAAAAAAACACAAGATTGTAAAAGGAACCCGTAAATTGAAGAATGAATGAAATTAAAATTGGTATAACCATTAACTACTTGAAATTGGTATAGCTACTTAGTTTAATTGGTATCCACCACTTAGACAAAATGAATTATTAAAAAATGAATCTGAAAATTAATGAAATAAAAAAAAAAATGTACATTGCATACAAAAAATGTATACTTCAATACTTCGCAAACTTAAAAGCGAATGCAAAACGTTACAACCAACGATTAAAAATACAGTAAAAATTAGTTAATATCTTTTTGTAATTTTTGTAGGAAAGATTTTGTTTTTGTTCAACCTCCGGGACCACTGTTAGGTATTGCTTCAGAGGATAAAATGAATGGTTTGTTGTAGCGTGTGTGAAAATGCCATGCCTGACCGGGATTCGAACCCGGGACCTCTGGATGAAAGGCCGAGACGCTGCCACGAATGCCGGCTTGTAGAAACGATTGAAAAGAAAAGTCATCACGAAACAATAAATTTCTTATATTAGTTATTTCATATAAAACTACTTTTAGAAAAAGTAACTACGCCATGAATTGTGTAATATGTTGAACAAAAACAGATTCATCGTTTTGTTACTAGACATAATAAAAGTATTATATATCTTGTAAACAAATTAAATTTCTTTACTTTGTTATATAAATAAGGTAAACTGAGCACCCTGGTGGCAGAAAATTTATTTTTATGACAAATCTTTAAAATATCGTAACTAGATATAAATATTAAAAAAACACGACAGCCAAAAAAAAAAAAAAAAAAACAACAAAAATGCTGCTGTTTAGTTAGATTACCAGTTTAGTTTAGATAATTACCAATGTAAACATGAGTAATTATCCTATACTAAACAACAGTTTTTTTAACCTTCATTTAATTACCCAATTAGCGTGCGCATGACAATTTTGTAAATAGTATAATTTTTTTTTTCTAATAATGTATTTATATATATATATATATATATATATATATATGACATTACCGATAACGTAAGGATTCCAACTCGGGGTCATATATTAAAATCGGTTCAGCCGTTGACTAATACAGTAGAACCAACAAATATACATACGTACCCCTTAAGTAATATTACATTACTTTTTGGGCGATCGTATAAATTATTAACAGTATTATTAATACATTCATAAAATAAATCGTAGTTTTTATTTACTAACCTTAACTATGTTATGTGAGGTAGCAGTATTGCACCTTTTTAACACTGAATCAGTTTCAGGTAAATAAATAAAATGTTCAAGATGTTTTATGAGGTAATCGCTAAACATTTAAACACTAGAGATAAAATAAAACCACACTTACTGAGAGCCAAGACGGCCAATTCAAAAAATTTAATGCAGTGCCCACTATGACAGATAATTTTTAATGACTTCGTTAAAACAAGAAGAAATGGTATTAAGAAAGTAGCATAATAGAAGATGAAGTTGTAATGATAAAAGTTTAACTAATTGATCTGTAAATATCCTAGAGCTTTTAGTTGTTTTTCTGAAACAGCTTTCACGTTAAACAGTGATTCTAATGCTTATACCTGACACTGAATAATAATAACAATAAGAGTAATAATAATAATAATGACAATTTCTGCCATTGTAACTGCTTCTTCCTTTCTTTTTCCTGTTTAGCCTTCGGTAACTACCTTTCAGATAATACTTTAGAGAATGAATGAGGGTGATACGTATGAGTGTAAACGAAGTGTAATCTTGTACAGCCCCAGTTCGACCGTTCCTAAGTTAATTAAAACCTTAAACTGTAGTTAATTAAAACCCAACCATCAAAGAACCGGTATCCACGATCTAGTATTCAAATCCGTGTTAAAATAACTGACTTTACTAGGACTTCAACTTCCAAATCAGCTGATTTGGGAAGACGCGTTCACCACTAGATCAACCCGGTGGGTTAACTGCTTTTTTTTGCTTTTTTTCCTGTTTAGTTTCCGGGAATCACCGTCAGGTATTACTTCAGAGGATGATATGTATGAGTGTACGTGAAGTGTAGTCTTGTACAGTCTCAGGTCGACCATTTCTGAGATGTGTGGTTAATTGAAACCCAACCATCAAAGAACACCGGTATCCACGATCTAGTATTCAAAAACTGGCTTCTTCCTACTATTAACTAAACTCACGTTTTACTCTTAGTAAATAAAAAATATATCTGAATTGAAAAAAATATTTTTTGTTCCATTAGGGTGAATTTCATGACACCCGATAAAAATGAAATTAAAAAAAACACGTCTAGTTAATATCTTAATTATTCTACTGGAGAATGTTGAGAGGACACAAAAGGAAAATAGGTTACCTGTAACTAACAAAGGTAAACACAAATAAATCTCTGCGCTGTAATGTTAACATTACAAAGTATATATTTTCACGTTGTTAAAGTTGTACAATTGAAATAATAGAAAATTTTCTAGCTGAATTTCTAATGATCGTATATTATTATACATTAAACTTGTTCTGTCCTTGTAAGCATTTGTACGTGTCGTTTCAAAAAGGGCTATTTTCCAATGAAGCAAAAAATTAATTTTTAATAAAATAATAATAATGATAAGCACATATCTACTTCAGTCTACTAATTAATATACTTTAATCTAAATCTAAGTTTACTGCTTAGTAACTAATGTTTACATTAGGTTATTTTTTAGTTGAGAATTAGCTTAAGTGAAGCAGATGTCATCTCCCAAAGAACAATCGAGAATAATAAAAAAGTCCATTCTTTAAAACATAGTTGATTAATATTTTACGGGAACTAATTCTGTCCAGAAATTTTAATGAAACAGTGTAATTAAGAAAAAAATCAAAGAAAATATCTTTTACTATTAGATGGATAAAACCTATCAAAATTAAAAAAAAAAATCATTTATACCAATGGGGGTTTTACAAAAGATGAATTAAAAAGAAGAATGAAAAATCTATTTTAAATCAGACAAAGAGTGTTTTCCTGGCATGAGAATTTAATATGTTATTTGCGAAAATTTTTTTGAAAATTTATTCGCCTAAGTGTTATTCCAATAAAGTTTTAATATCAGGTAAAATAAGCAGGTAATTGCTATGGCCATTTTTTTTTTCAAATGTATACCAACCATTATTTCCAGTTATGAGGGTTTTCAACAGTAAATATTTCATTCAAATCGGATCAGATTTTAAGTTATGAATAAGTAGTTGCAAAAATTCTTAAAAGTTATTAAAATTCTCATTATCTTCATGAATTAAAGTTGTAAAACTAAAGCTTTAAAATTGTTTTAATTTGTAGAAAAATATAATTTATGGATAGATAATTTTATTTTATTTATACAGATCACATTTTATTTATACAGCTCTTTACTTGTAATAGTTATTATTCATACTTAGTCATGCACAAGGAACATGAAAATGTACACGTCTAATATTATGATACCTCTGATTTTATAAGCAGGTTTTTCTTTGTCACAATTGTATAATCAGAAAGACGAAAAACGTGATGATAATAAGATTAATTGCCGACCTCCGCCGGCCTTCGTGGCGCGAGTGGTAGCGTTTCGGCCTTTTATCCGAAGGTCTCTGCTTCGAATCCCGGTCTGGCATGCCATTTTCAGACGCTACTTGTCATTCATCTCATCTTCTGAAGCAATGCCTAACTGGTGGTCCCAGAGGTTAAATAAGAAAAAAAAAATTGTGGTATCAGGATTTCATTTATTTTTTTATTTAATGTTACCGCTTAAGTTTTTTAATCATTAAACGAATGAACAGAAGAGTAGCAGAATACAGTACGTAATAAGAATTTCAACCAGTATAATAATGGAGTTGTAATTCGTCATGATAGTTATAAATTGATCTGTGTAATGAGTAAGTTATTGTTCAGTTTTGTTTTTGTTTTGAGATTATACTGGCTCAATATCGGAAAAAATTCAATCATAATTTGTCTGCCTTGATTAGTCTCACCGCCGAAATTTCTGATCCAGTTAATTAAATTTACTCAATAAACCAGAAAAAATACATTAATCTATTATTCAAATTAAGTTTTAATTAAATTAATTAGGACTATACTCCTCAGTGTCATAGAAAACTTGTAAAAATTGCTAACCACAAAAAAAACTCTTGTGCAGAACTGATCAAGATCGATTTTCGTTTCCGACGACCTCACTATTTCGCAATCGAAACGCACTGATTTTAATAACGGTCTATATAATATGATTAATGAGTAGACCATTCATACAAGCATCAAATTTCAACTCACCCTTCACTGTGACTCACTGCATAAGCGCGTATGAAAAATACACCAGTATGCAGTCAACAAAACCTCAATTGAGGTTATGTTGTCTGTTGACCTTGAATTGAGTGTAACTTAAGAAAATGATTCATCCCATCTTCATAAAATTTTCACATGGACAACTTCAGATGCACGTTTAAAACATAACTAAATTTCATTGTAATTACTCCAGTAGTTTTAGAGATTTATAATATATATATATATATATTATAAATCCAATGTAATCCAATTCACTGTATTTAAGAGAAAATTATTTTCTGCTACGATTTTAGTTTTTGTATGAGGTTATTCGTTGTAGCTCGAAATTTTAACTCTCATCTACAAACGATGTACAAGATATGTTACTGGGTCATGACCCATCTTCATAAAATTTTCACATGGACAACTTCAGATACACGTCTATAAAATAACTAAATTTCATTGTAATTAATCGAGTAGTTTTAGAGATTTATTATATATATACATAAATTATAATTATATTATTATTTATATATATAGGGAAATTATGTTTTAAGTGGATAGTATTTTCGTACTCCTCATACCTTAAAACGTAAAGAAAATTAATTTTCATTCCCCCCAGATCCCACCGTACGAATGAAAGTAATAACGTATTTTACTTCGAAAAGTAGGTAAAAAACAACAATAATTTTCAACACCACGGTGAGACTCTAAATAAATTATTGTACTACAGTTGTACTAAAACTTTAAACTTTATTGATTTTATTTCAACTATGTATCCATATCATAAATTCTCGTGCGATAAGTAGTCTTATCTCATATTTGAAAGTGGTTAAAAATTAACCACTTATATTAACTTTAAAAATTCTATGTATTTGAGAGAAAATTATTTTCTGTTACGATTTTAATTTTTGTATGAGATTATTCGTTATAGCTCGAAATTGTTACTCTCTCATCTTCAAACGATGTACAAGATATGTTACTGGATCATTAATAAACTTGTTTTTCAGATATCGGCTGAACTTGTCATTTTACGAGTGGTTGATTGAAAATAAAGATTTCTCTATAAATCACATTGGTTCTGTTAAAGGATTTTTGTGTGTAAATCAGAGGAAGTTTCAAATTATATACGCCCTATTTTAAAGTTTTTTTTTGTCTTCAGTCATGTGACTGGTTTGATGCAGCTCTCCGAGATTCCCTATCTAGTGCCAGTCGTTTCATTTCGGTATACCCCCTACATTCTACATCCCTAACAAGTTGTTTTATATATTCCAGACGTTGCCTGTCTGAACAATTTTTCACGCCTACCTGTCCCTCCAATAAAATTTAAAGGTACTATATCAGTAATAATTATAACAATTTTAAGTTGCTATCCCACATTTTGGGTCCCAAAATAATATTTTTTCCCTCTAAACTTTCCTGTTTATCTCGGAAATATCAGTATTGGTTAAACTTCAAAAAATAAAACTAAAGCTTCCTGTAATACTTATTGTGTTCTAAATCAAGTTTCCCTTTCCTCTTAAAATCATAAACTTATTACTCTTAGGACATTTTCAATGAGGCTTTGGTAATTTGTTAACTTATTTAAATAGATTATTTTAAATTAAAATATTTATATAAGATCAATTATTTTGTTTTTCTTATTTACAACGATATTTGTATCGTGTTGGAAGATTATCTGAGTATTGTCATAATTAAATTCTTTAATTAATTAACTGTATTTTTTATATTTACTAGATCACAGGCTGGAAACTCACAGTTTTATAGTTAATCTTTTCCACAGAATCGGGCCATTAATAGAATTTTAATGCCAAAATCCATCTCTAATACAGGCATCCAAATCATTTTAAAAACATTTGTACTTTTAAGTAGATTAAAAAAAAAGTTTAACTAACAAAAGCAAATTCACAAACACTTCAATATAGAAATAGAAATCATGGCCGTAATTTTATTATTAATTTGATTTTCTCACACAATATCATTGTATATTATATTATAAGTGATCTTAAAAAAGCAGGAAACAATTTACTAGAAGCAGAGAAATATATACCCCAAAGAAGTACTTATTCAAGCAAGAGCATAGCACTAGTTCTGTTTATGTTTTTCTAGAGAAAGAAACATGGTATTTTAAAAAGAGGTACATTCTTTTATATTGCTTGTGTACACAATTGATGATCTCTCGGTAGTATTTCGTAATAGACACTACCAAAATTATTGCAATAAATAAAGTTTTTACTTTTACCATGCTCTACTAGTTTATATTCTTCACTGACACGAAATTTTTCAATACAGTAAAAATTTTATGTAAAAGAACAAGTTTCAAACAATACGGTATAAATCAAATTATATCTAATACAATTAAAACGAAGTGTTTGTGAAAATAAAAATACAATTTCAATCGTGAACTATTGTAACTTTAGAATCTTAAAAATATTTTTTTTAAATTGCTATTACTACTATTATAATATTTATTATTTTATATTTTACTATCTTACCTGTTAAAAGGTAGAATAATACTAAAAATGAACCTAGAACAATGTAGACATGTTGTGTTAAGCTTGCCATATTCTGTAAATAGAAAATAAAGTCATTAGGGTATAAAGAATTTTATTATTACAAAATATTTAAATTTTTAAATAACTATTTTACTAATAATGATTATTAATTTTTTTAAATTTATCATTAGTTGTCCTGGTTAATTATATCGGACGCAGAGATATCTTGGGGAATACAGAGCCCTCAAGAAATATTAGTTCAGGCGCTCAATTTTCAATAATAAATTAAATATTTTTTCTTAAGTATAAATCATTCAATTTTTCCTGTTCCTCTACATCAACAAATATTTTTTAAATCTGTTAATTAGTTTATTGTAAATGATGTTAAAGGAGCAGGGCATCACATTTTAGTTTTCAGTACATTTTTTTTTAATTTTAATAATAGTTTTTTTTAAAACTTTTTTAAAATATTAATTTATAAATATTTTATAAGTATTAATTTTCTAAAAATATTGATGCTTATAAATTAGTAAAGAAAGATTCTCATCATGTTTCAAGCCTCTATAATAAATAGACTGTATTCTGGATTATGATACATTTATTTATATTAATATTCATTAATGAGAATCTTTTCAAAATTTATTTTTAAAACATCTTGTAGAAGATCTCACACAAGAAATATATTTATTTACTTAATTTTTCATATTCTTCAGTAACCAGTGAAAGGAAAACTTTTATTCTCTTTTTTATTTTTTACTTATTCTCTTTCTAAATTTTTATCCCTTTCAGGGTTTGATGGGGATTAGGAATGTTGGCTACAGTTTATCGAAAATGTCTGCCTGGACTACCAGCATTGTAAAATAAAATTATATGCAATCTACTGTTTATTACTGCATTTAATACTCCATTTTAATAATCCCTTCTCAAAAACAATCTCAAATTTTATTATTATTTCTAATATGATATGGTGAAATTTGTTCTCTTCGACACTCAAAATCCGTGAAAATCTGTAAAATTTATCGGAGCGTTTACATCAGTCTTTTGACTATGGTATTTCTAGATGTAACCAATGCTTTTGCTTTTAATAAATAAGCTAAAGACTGCTTAGTGCGTTTAAAATTTGTTCACTAGAGTTTGATGAACCAATTTGGTTAAAATATCTTTTTCAATTTATTTTATTATTACTGATGGTTAAAAATTACCATTTAAAATTTATGAAAAAAAGCTTAATAAAAAATAACTTTTTTTTAAATAAATTGTCAAATGTGCTTGTAAAGTATGCAAAAATAGATTAGGTAACATTTTTTATAGTTTTAATTCTTAACAAACGAATTCTTAACGACAATCCTAGTTTTTATCTGTGTTATTTTTTCACTAAATGTAATATAAATATCATTTAGTTACAGTTTTCTGATAAGAAATATGATAAGAAAAATCTAATAAGTTGTGTTACTTCTTTATTGCATGTTTATAAACCATGAATGATTTACAAGATTATCCAAAAAAATGTTCAATTTAGTCTATTAATTTGAAAATAAATAGAAAAAGCTTTTATCTGTTAAAAATCTAGGAATATAATACAACTAGGATTAATTAATACAACTACACAACTAAGTTGGTACAATTAAATGTAGTTCGAGTCAAAGTAAGATTAGAGATAAATATAAACAGGTGAAAAAGATACAAAAGAATTAAACCACTTTAAAAAATTTAGCTTAAACAAATAAATTATTTTAAAAAAAACTAGATTACGGTAGAAGCAACATTGGTTTTAAAATACACCAAATGACATTATTTGTATATTTTTAAAATACAAAATATATACTGTATGTTATTCTGTTTTACACGAAAAGGAGCCCAAAAAGGACTAATAAATGTATTTAGAGTGTATGTGGGTATGTTTGTTTGTTCTATCGTAGGAGTTCAACTGCTGAACCGATTTAGATGTTTGACCTCACGATGGGATCCTTACGTTATCGGGAGTGTTATTGGTTTTATATATATATATATATATATATATATATATATATATATATATTTATGTTTAAATAAATTTTATAAAATTAAAAAAAACTACAATTTACAAATACTATATACAAAATTTTCATCCGCATGCTCTTTAATAATCCTATATTAAAGAGCAATGTTTGTCACCCGCATGCCTAACGCGCTCAGAATCCGCTCATTTGAAAATCAAATTTCAAAAACCGTGCCCAGAAGTTTCCGATTTCGACCGCTAGATGGCAAACTGTACATCCGCTAGATGGTAGTGATCGATTTGGAGCAGAATCCACGAGAAGATTAGTGTTCTGTGACCGCCATTGCATATTCGGCATTGAAGCCTCTGCCCGAATGGTCATCATCAGAATTGGACACAATTTTGCTGAGTTTTGCAGAGTTGTGACAGTTACTTCTTGCAATGCTTGGTGCACTTAGTAGTCAGGCCAGACTACCAGAATACCAAAGAATTGTTGTCCCGTCTGAACATGCATTTGACATACAAGTTTAACCGTGTGTATTGAACCGTGTGGTGGACCTTATCAAGCTCACTGCGCCTAAAGAATTACCAGAGGCTACTTTAGCAATATAGAATCGGACGTCGAGTTTTCCTTTCACAGCCAAGAACGCGGGATTGTGACCAGTCAAAACCAGTTCGCTTTATTTAAAAATAATGCTCATTTCTATTTCTTTGACACTTATTCGAGGGGGCCAAAAGGATTTGTAGCGGATGAAAAAGGGAATATCAATATCGCAACAGACTTTTCGCTGTGCAGACACCTGTTGATCGTCTTACAAGTGCGGAACGAAAGTGATCTACAACTTTCCATCAGTGCAGTGTCTACTTCGTCAGTGGCTGCAAATAGCTTTGTTTCTACTGCTCATGAAACGCAAGCGCAAGTTGCTGTAAATTATGAAGATTATGAAAATGAATTTGGCGGTATATTTGATAAATATGTATGATGGTGAAATCATTGCCACTAATGTAATGCCAGTTGACACCGATATACCAAATATGAACTATTTTACCTGATGTTACCGACGACCGTCCGATACCTGTTTATCAATTGAAGAGTGAAACAGTTTTTTTTATTTTAATACATTTTAATTTTATTCCTTAGCAATTAAGCTTTCGAATTAGATAAAACGATCATTTCCCTTTCCCTTTCTTTTATCCAAATTAATTTTTATCTAATAAAATTGAGAAAAAAATGTCATTTTGAAAAGTAAAAAATACAATTACCACAACCTTTTGGAACACGATATAAGGTCAATCGGTTATCAAATTTTGTATTTTTTATGCAAAAATTAGAAAATTTTAGGATTAATTCATTGATAGGCCTTATTCTTCGTTAAGAGAAGTCAAGCCAATTTTCCTTTATTATCGATGTTAGAGTTTCCTTTCTGTTGCAGTCAAAATACTTAAAGAAAGAAGACAAGAACACTTAAGAATATCTACAACAGTTTTTTAAATATACTTTTATTTTAGTATTTTGTTTATATCATTCTACTTTTCTTTCGCCAAAAAAAAAATAAAAAATAAACAGTGCTCGTAATACTTTATATATAATAAAGAACTTCATTAAAATATTGATAAAATTATGAAGCAGTGAAATTGGAGTGTTTAGAAAAAAAATTATCGTACGTAGGAAGTATCTAAAATTTGTATTAAAAACTTTGAAAAAATAAGAATTATCATATAAACGAATTAAACGCATTCAAGTTATCTTATAGTATTAATAATTTATTACTCCGTTAATATTTGCCCTCTTATGATAAAAACTGAACATTTACAATATCATAAAATGTTATGTGATACCTCATATATGTTATACAATATAAAATATTACATAAAATTTATTATTTTATTAGATTATGTACATGAATAGCATAAGCTGTCTTTAAGAAAAAAATAATAGATCATAATAATGTAGTAGTAAATACGTAAAAAGTAAATCGTTGAAAATACATTTAAAAAAATATCTAATCCATAAACTTAAAATACCGTGACAACTTTTACTAGGTTTCTGAGGGAAATTTCTATATTAACTTAATTAGTTTAATTATTTCAATAACAGTAATGTAATAATAATTAATTAAACTTTCAGATGATGAAATATAGTTTTTAAAAAGTTTAATTATGATTAAAAAAATAAATTGTTCAAATAAAAAACCAATAAAAACAATTCCTTTTGTACTCGTACATATCGAAATCATCCAGGTCTACAGACCTAATCCAGGTCTTCTCAAGAGTTTTTATACGGCTGGTTCGTTAATGTTGCAGGTAATGGTGGTTTTTATGAAGCCTCATTTGAAGAGGTTAGGAAACCCCTTTAGTATGTGATTTTGTCGCAATATAACGTACTTAATCTATGTTGCGTTATTTCCTTTATTTATTATTTACATTTTTTTTTTTTTATTAAAAATATATAACTATAAGAATTCAATATACGAGTAAACTGCAGTAACTATACACTGGGAAGATCGGAGGCAAATTTACTCACAGAAAGCAGAAAATTCACAAACATTAAACGCAATGAAAGAATCAACCTTTGAAAATTTACCTTTTAGAAATTGTGTGTGTGTGTGTGTGTGTGTGTGTGTGTGTGTGTGTGTGTGTGTGTGCATGCACGCGTTGCGTGTACACAAAGTTATTACACAATTTTTCAACGTATTAACAGAGTAGTTATAATTAAACGAAAGATATAATTAGATATTATTAAAAGATGTAATTAGAAAAAAATATTTTTATGTAAATTAAATAGAAAAGTAAGTTGTTCTTTATTTCACTAGCACAAAATTTAATCTCCCCTGTTTAAATCCATTAATATTTTTTAATGTACTATTTTCAAATCGCAATGTAAAGGAAAATTTTTTTAAACTCATTTTTGCTTCCTTGTACGAAGTAAAGGAAGTATTGTGATCACGAAGAATTTCGGTTTTCAGTATTCAATAGAAATATTCATTTTGACCATCTCTGAATCCATTTTAACAAGTTCTGTGTGACGTCTGTACGTACGTATGTGTCTCGCATAGCTCAAAAACGATTACCCGTAGGATGTTGAAATTTTGGATTTAGGATTGTTGTAATAACTAGCTCTGCACTTTTTTTTAATTTATGTATATTGATTTATTAATAATTATTAACCTCTAATTGTAAAAATGTTTTTACGATAAATAATTCAATAAGAAGAAAAAAAAAGAAAAATTTCAGAAATTATTATTGAAATAAAATTTTTTGTACTTTTCATTTAAAAAAAATCTGATATGGGCACCACATGACTTCTTTGTACGCCTATTAAATTACATAAACACATGTTTTTAAAATGAAAAGTACTTGATATTTTTTTTATTGTTATTATTGAAATATTATTTATTGTAATACTTTTTTTACCATCTGAGGTTAATAATAATTAATAAATCAATACATTTAAATTTAAAAAAAAGAAGTTAAAAAAAAGAGATAAAGTCTGATTCGAACCGATGTGTCTTCTCCTTGTAAGGTCCAAATATTTCATTAATTAAATTTTTTTTTGTTTATAACTATGGAACCAATGAAAATAAGTACCACCTATGATATATCGTTGAAAAGCTCTCAATGAGGCTTATTACTGCAGTTAAGAAAAAGTCTAAAATCCAACCTTTTTTTTGGATTTTGGGCTTTCTTCGATGCTTTTGGTTCAGTCAATTGCAATAAAAAGCGAAGTTGCACAACTAGATGTTACAACAGTCCTATATTCAAAATTTCAACATCCTACGGGTAATCGTTTTTGAGTTATTCGAGATATATCGTACGTACAGACATCATGCCGAAACTAGTCAAAATGGATTCAGAAAATGTCAAAATGGGGATATTCCCGTTGAAATCTGAAAACCGAAATTTTTCGCCATCACAATACTTCCTTTATTTCGTACAACAAAGTAAAAATGTATATATGTAATTAAACAGGCGTACAAAGGAAGTCATGTGGTTTCCACATCAGATTTTTAATATTATAAGTATAAATATGTTAAAAGAAAACTAAGGAATAGTTTTTGTTCATGTAAAAAAACATATACGAAACTCCAATTACGTTTTTTCTGTGTTTACTTTATTAAAAAAAAACGTGATTACTTTTCTAATACTAATTAGAAAAGTAATTACTAATTACTTTTTATTATTTTTTAGTTAATTACATAACATGTAAATCACCCTATTTTTGGAGTCTGTATAATATTAATGGCAATTATTATTGTGTATTTGTGAGAAGAAGAAACGCTACAATTAAAAAATTAGACTTTCTTATTAAAAAAAAAAAAAAATTTCTAAAAAACATGCTAATGCTGTGTAATCGGAATGATAAAATCTAAAATCTACTCGTGCCTACCATATTACATAAAATGAGACGTCATAATGAAATTCGAAATTTGATAGATTACCAAATAATTTTATTCTAAATATGATAGATAACAATGAGATTAAGACAGAAGAATTATCGTATTTTATACTTGTGTTAGGAGACTAAATATTACTTTTTATTAATAAGATTCGTTAACAATAAAGACTTTGAATTATCATTATATAATCAATTTTGTTTTTTTTATTATTGAAGTGATATATTTTTTTCAACTTTGACTTATAGTGGAAAGGGCGGCCGTCTAGGATTTATCATAATCATTTCATGTACGAGATAAAAGCGTTTTGCTGAAATTATGTGTGTATCAATAGCAAAGTATAGCTTTAAAATTTTAGTATTCGTAATTATTGTTTTGTATATCTTCTTTTTTTTTTTTGAATTACGATAAAGTTTTTTTTTGCCAGGCTACTTTCATTATAAAAATGTTAAAAAAACATTAAAAATAAAGTAAGTAAAACTATTCGGTATAAATAATATTTCTATAAACCAGAAATAATTACATCAAGTCAATTACGTATTTTTACTAATTCTCTTATGAAAACCGTAGATATTTATTATTTTTAAATAATTTAAAAAAATATTACATTATATGGAAATAATCAACTAAGTTAGTTATGCGTGAAAAGTGTTAATCCTGTAAGGGATTCGAACCTGAAATCTTACATCATTTTATACCTGAATAAATTAGTATAAAATATACAAATAATTATTCTTTTCAACTTTAATGATTCTATTTTGTTAAAATAATTATTTTTTTGTTGTATCCAGCCGAATAATAAAACATCTTACGGAATAACTTAACGATCATATCTGATAAAGTAAAACCACAAAGTTAATATATATACTTCTATTCTAATCCCGATAAAACGAAAAATAGGATTATGTATGTTTAATAAAATCATACTTTTTTCTGTAATAATTATTTACTATCTTGCCGTCAAAAATTAGGATGTAAAAATATAATTACGGTTAATTTAACAAGTATTACAGTTTCAAATGTAATAATTTAGCAATTGCTACAAACCAAAATCTTTAAAAATGTCACATTATTGACAAATTATTAAAAATATCGTATTCATTAAGCTAAATTTTTACACTAAACACACTAGTGTATTTATAAGAAAATTCCAATTTAAGTAAGCTAATTAAAATCTTTAAAGGTGTGTATTTTTATTATTTTTTTTTTTTAAGATTTTTAATCAAATTAAAGTAATAATAATAAACCCCGTATGGTACCGGGATCACCTGGAGACTAGTGCCACGGGATCTCCTCCTGCCGTAAGAGGCGACTAATGGGAGCAGCAGTCCGCTGCCTCTCTCCTTAATAACCCCATCTTTTCCTCCCGGCTTCTTCCCTTTCCCACGAGAGCCAATGGATAGATTAAGTAGCTCGTAGACTCCCGTTTCTAATTCCTGAAGTTGTCCTGCCCAACCCCCTCTTTAACCATCTTCGAAATCTGGCCGTAGATATAAAAATACCTCCCAATTTTTATGATGGAGTCTCTGAAAAAGTATAATTTAAGGAAACGGCCGCTGCCTGAGGATCATCAGGGCGTACCTGGAACTGGTGCTGGGTGCGACAGCATGCGAACCACCAGTCTAGAAGTTCGGGAACGACCAGCAACTTCTACGGGAGAACCCGAATATGCTACTGGATCGCAAAGCTTGGAACAAAAAAGCGCAGAAGTACCATTATCTCCAGTTAGTCTGCCTCGATCATTGAATGTCAGAGGCCGTAACAAAACTTCTACACGAGCCCGTTTTAAATGGAGTCTTAAGGATAACTGTGATGTATTGAGGGCTAATCACATAATGACATAGTGTGTGAAAGAAAAATTAACTATTGTGCGAAGATGAACTCAAAAATCTTCGAACAGATTTGGACAAATTTACTGAACAAAACATATGTGACCGATTTAGGTATATTCTTAGCAAGCCTGTTATAACAGTTAATGAACAAAACACTATTAAAAATGAAATCTTTAATAAAGAAATTTACAGACTGAACTCAATAGAAGTTATTTCCATTGTGATAACAGCAAATGGATTAATTAATAAAAATTTAAAGAAATATATAGAACAGGTTGGCCTGGATCCTAAAGTCATAATTACAAAAGCCCAAAAATCAGTAATTCTAGAGACGTGCAGGATTGTACGACCTGTTGTTAAATTCACCACAGCACTGAATGAGATATGCCCCAATGGCCCCTCACACTGAACTTCCGTATGTGAATCTCCGCGTCAAAAAAATAAAATAATAATAATAATAATAGGTTTCCGTGCTATTAAACTCACTAACTGGGTTTTTGTAGTTATAGGGAGACTATTCCAATGAAATGCACCGTTAATGTGCACTGTTAATCGAATTGTAACGGTTAAAGTGCACTTATAACATTGGGAATTAAAATTCAGTTAAACCAACGTATTTTACTTTTACAATTATTTATTTTTTTGATTATTATTATAAATAATACATAACATTTTTTATCATTCAACTCAATTCATCTGTAAAATATTTATGAAGATGGGTTATTATAAATAAATATTTTTAAAGGTCGCATTAAAAACTATAATAATAAATTTAATTTATATTCGGTAGCAGTTTAAGTAATTATTTACACTTCATAATTTTCATCGCACATACAAAAGAAAAATATAAATGAAAAAATTATAAGGAATTTAAGCGTACCATATACTTGAATGTCAATATCATTAGGTTCTATAAATGTACATAATTCGAGTTAAAAAACTTCAAGGTTCTAGGTAGAGCATTACTCAAATAAGACCACTGCTCAACATTTTTTATAACTTACGTTATTTATTTAATTTGACTATTTCAATATATATATATATATATTTTTGTAAATTTTTATTTCAAAAAGTATACTTATAATAATAATTGTAATCTTATAATTTTTATTGCAAAATACTTTTAATAATTTATAAAGTATAATTCAATAGTAAAAGAAGAAACTTACGGATAATATGAAGTAAAAACCTCGATCGCTAATACACAGGTGGTTTGGAATGAATTATAAACTGTATGACGTCCTAACTGTATAACCCATTCGCGTCTATACATTAAAGTAATAGTAGCGCTACTGACACCGTCATAGTAAACTTCACTGTCATAGCAGTGTATTATAACCGAGTCCAAAAAGTACCAACAAAAGAATAGCGCTGGTTTAACTTATATATACGATTTCATTTTTAATCGTCTTGTTTACTCCGGTCAGTCCTAGTTTTCAAAACTGATTTAGTCGGTCGGATGAGTTTAGATGTAACAAGAATAATCCAGTTATCTTTAAGTTCTCCTTCAATCGTTATTTTTTACTAGACTTCATTCCAAATTATCATGTTATAACTCTTTGAATGTGAAACATTTAGTACTACTCTTAAATTGTAATCATTTGTAGAGAGGTTAAAATGATTTAATACTTAAAACACGATCGTTACTAAAAAATTACTTCAATTTGCATATAGTTAAAACGTTCTTTTCTGATTATTATTGCTATTGTCATTTTACCGATTAAGGTAATAATGTGAAGAATATGTGCGTGACTAGTTAGTTTAATGTATTCGTGTACATATACTTTTTTTTAAATTTAAAATCAAGTATAGTAATAATTCAACATTATTATGTCTATAAAATAATTAATTTTCTCTAATAATAAAATAAATATAAACTTTGTACGTTACATTAAGCATGAACATTTTTTTATAATTTACAAGGAGTTCGAGGTATTTATAAACACTTGTTTTACTTATTTAATTCAGTAGTTTTTTTTTAATTATTAACTTCTTTTTCTAACGTCATAATTTGTTTACATTTTTGTCAAGTATTCATTCTAACGATCATTTATCTAAACGTTTATACTCTCCCATTAGCTGATAACAAAGCGTAGGTGATAATGAGGTAAGTCATCCAGTACAAATATTCAAGAATTAAAGAACAATTCTATTTTCCCTCAGAATTCTAGGTTACATAGTAATACAGAGTATTATTATGTAACATTAGATGGATTGATATACATATATATTTATTAAAAAGACATATACAATTTTAATTATCGTCCTACTATACAATGTATATATTATACCTCTGCTAAACAATGAACTGATTTATCAACAACAGATTAACTGATTACCGATCGACTAAAAGGACGACTAAACAAAACACGATTAAATACTACTACGTCATTTTAAAACATTCAGCAGAATAAATAATTTTAAAAACAATGCGCATAATTTTCTACTTAAACTGCGACATCGATTATTATATATTATTCAGACTGAATAATTCCAACTTTTACGAAACTATAATTTGAGCGTGTAAATTGGTAGTCATTACTACTTCAAAGTGACTAATACTTAGTCTTAATTATACAGCAACTATGAAATATCATACATTTAAAAATAATAATGAAAATAAATTGTAATCACCGACTTAATTTCAAATTATAACCTACTCTCTATATATTTATTATAATAGAAAACATAAATGTACATGTTGGTAAATCTTATTTATATTAGCTATTAACTAATTATTTCTTTACATATTATAAAAGAACACAGTTTTCAGAGAAACTGTGGCAGTTATCAGTAGAAATATTTATTCTCATACTGAACTTTCCGGGTACTTTAATAGACCTTAAAAATGAATCCCCTTTCCACTATTACACTTTTGATAAAATTAACATATTTTTACCCTTTCAATCTTACTTTACTTATCTTCTTATCTAAATAAAAATAATTGACTGAGTAAAACGATGTCAATTTTAACATAACGTTTTAGCATTTCGTCTGTTATTTTTGTGTTTGTAATGCAGTTACGATGAAACTGTTTTTTTTTTTTATTTTTATGAAATTCTAAGATTCCTTGATATAGGAAGAGGTGATAAATGTGTAACAATTCCTCATAAAATTTTATTTCAAAATGGCGGCCAAATACAGTTTTAGAAGAGCCCTGACTGTTAGCTCTCACTTCAGTCATTTGTTGTTGGCTTATTGTACACATACTACGAATAATTTTTGTAAATATTCACTCTACTGTACAGTTATTATAAATCAGTTTAAAGAAATACAACCCACCGGGGTGGTCTAGTGATGAACTCATCGCAAATTAGCTGATTCCGAAGTCGGGAGTTCTAAAGTTCAAATCCTAGTAAATGCAGTAACTTTTATTCGGATTTGAATACTAGATCGTGGATAAACGGGTTCTTTGGTGATTGAGTTTCAATTAACCACACATCTTAGGAATAAATGGTCGATCTGAGACTGTACAAGACACACAATGTAAATGAATACATTCATTCACACATATCATCTCTGAAGTAATACCTTACGGTGGTTCCGAAGGCGGTAAAAAAGCGTTTTAAAAAATTCAAACTAAATGGAAAAAGCCTATGAATATTTGAATTAAGCTTCCATATTCATTAATATCAACGATGTCCGATGTTCGTGAAAACAAAGCTTATAGAGATAGATATTTCTTATACAGAAAAATTATTTTTTGTATTGGATACTTGTATAATTAGAACCGAAAATTCCGCGTTGTATTTTATTTTAATTTTAACTTTATTAATTCACTTTCGCCATTGAGTTCGATTTTTTTTAATTTTGGTACAGCGAGCAAGATCTGTTGTTCACAAAGAAAGTCATAAAAACATTGTTTTCTATTAAAATTTCTTTTCTTTTAAATACTTAAAAATTTTACTTAACCTTTGTTCTAGCTAAATATAATTTATAAAAATCACAGTATAGTACAAAAGACAAAAAGAAAATCATTTTACTGGACTTTTGATTAGCAAAATTTACTTTAATGAAACCCCTTATTTACCTTCTATTACTAAATAAACCTTGGAAACTATTCCCATCTCGATGTCGACAAATTTTTAATAAATAATCAAATAGTTTATAATAATTAGTTAAAAGTGTAGCAAGTGATTTAAAAGACATAGAATTTAAGATTTAAGAGTAAAATTCACAAAATAAAATTAATAAAGTAGGTGAATAAAGGTTTTCATAAAATTAAACCACCTTTGAGATAGTTCATCTTTTAATTAATATTACTCCATAACTTGATCCGATTTATTTTGTAATAGAATTCGTCGCGTAAAACAGAATTTTATGATGTTTTTTGTATTCCATCCTGAAATGTACTACATAGCAAAATAAAGACAATAGACATACGTATATACTAAACAAAATTACGCATATATTTAACCCCGTACTTCTTAAAAAAAAAGAAAATAATAAATAATAATAATAATAATGGAGACGATTTTATGTTGAATAATGTAATGATTTCCATCTGTTTTACTTGTAATAAACCATCCCAGAAAGTAGAAATTATCTCTGGGCAAACACTAAAAAAATACATTCAAAAACTTCATTTAAAACTACATTAAAAAAATAACATTAAAATTGTTATTTTTGAAATAACATTCAAAAATATTAAAATTAAAAGTAAATTTTCTCACCTTCGTTTAATTAAAATTATTTTTACTGTTGTATGATTAGTACTTTTACAGTTATAATATAAATAAAAAAGACAATTTCCCTTAAACTATTTACTTACAGATAACTTAAATAATAAAAACTTTATTCGAATAAGACAGAATAAAATACACTTATAGTTTTTGGCTAATCAACAACACTGCAAACGAATAACAAATCTAGCCTTACCGTCTAACTAACACCGAGCTTTGCAGGACCAACTTAGCTCTAATTACATCACCGCAATTATCCCGTCTAACAATGAGTGTTATCATTCGCACCCCTCCAGTATTCTGAAACTTGAATACATCGCCAGCTGTATCATTTTGTTACGACACAAGCTATCCTCCTACAACCCATAATTCAACGTGGGAGGGAGAAAAAATTGAACGTGTTTACCCACTGCCATTCCCAGCATCCATTAGAAGACGATTTTGCATTAGAGTAATGCACAGATGCATCAAATGTAAAGGTCTAACCTTCCTGTCTGCTTGAATTATAAGCAAATAACCGCTCTCGCTGGACAAACCTCAATCGTAAGTGAACATTTAGATGTTACCTTCATGCCATTAGGGACGGTTATACATAATGCCGCCTCCGAGGTTTTTATTGTGGTATTATTTCATAAGCGGATCTAGAGCTGCTGGTACTCAAGTTGAGGCTTCCGAAATACAGTTCCTAACACGGAACTGGGCTCTGAGTGGATCTCAGAACGTAGCTTGTAAAGTGAGGTTCAGTAGCTTGTAAGGAAACTTATAAAGCAGCTTGATTAGTGTATGTAATTAAACTCACCTACAGATAATAGAATTCACACGTTTTAAAAATTATTTACATCTACATAGGTGTGCAAGTTTCTACTGAAAACAGATAGTTAAAAATATAGTTCTTGACATTATGTCATTTCACTCAGTTTTGTGTTTGTCGTCTTACCTTTACACGTAACATTTAAAAAAAAAAAATTAACTATTATAGGTAGATAAATATGTTTTAAGGGCATTTTGCAGAAAATGCAATAAATATTACATTAACGTGTATTAAAAATTTAGATTCCTTTCTATAAATATATATATAAATATTTGTGGTGTATGTTTTATAAAACCATTCCTCAAGAAAATTAATGACTCTTTAGTTTTTTATTTAACTTGTATTAATTATATTATTAAACATATTCCTACTTTTGATTCCATATTGTAATCATAAGATTTCAATTTACTTTTCCTGAAATGGGACTGAATTAAAAGAAAATTACTTTACTGTTTACCTTGTATATTTGAAGTATTCCTGTAAAATTGAAAAATGAAAGAAACAGGTAAAAAATCAAAATCATTTTATCAGAAAATCTGATGTGGACACCACATGACTTCCTTGTACTCGTATTAAATTACATATACGCTTTTTTTTTTTTAAATGAAAAGTACATAAAATTTTATTTCATTAATAATTTACGATATTTTTTCATATATTTTTTTATTGTTATTATTGAATTATTATTTATCGAAAAACTTTTTTTACAATCAGAGGTTAATAATTATTAGTAAATCAATATATCAAATTAAAAGAAATTTAAAAAAAGAGATGAAGTCGGATTTGAACCGATGTGCCTTCCTCTTGTAAGATCCAAATATTTCATTAATTAAAATTTTATTTGGTTATAACTATGGAACCAATGAAAATAAGTACCACCTATGATATATCGTTGAAAAGCTCTCAATGAGGCTTATTACTGCATTTAAGAAAAAGTCCAAAATCCAACTTTTTTTAATTTTGGGCTTTTTTGGACACTTTTGGCTCAGTCGATTGCAATCAAAAGGGGAAGTGCACAACTAGATGTTACAACAGTCCTATATTCAAAATTTCAACATCCTACAGCTAATCGTTTTTGAGTTATGCGAGATACATCGTAAGTACAGACGTCACGCTGAAACTAGTCAAAGTGGATTCAGGGATGGACAAAATGTATATTATCGTTGAAATCTGAAAAGCGAAATTTTTCGCGATCACAATACTTCCTTTACTTTGTACAAGGAAGTAATAATGTATTTTTTTCATGAAATTCAGTTGGTTTGTTTCCAAATATGAATAAACAAATTTTCCGGAAAAATGAAAATATTCTTTAGAAGGTTTTAATTTTTAACGTGTAAGTATGATACTAAATCTTTTTTCTAGTCTTGATTTTATACTGATTTTAAGTGTGAAAATTGATAATATTCAAGGTTACAAGGAATTATGCTCGTAAAGTTGTACTGGTTTTTTACAGTGTACCAATAAAAAATAAAGATTATACAATGATAATTAAGCAAAATTTGTAAATATTTCATTAATGTCTTTCCTTATTAATACAATAAATTATATAAATCCTTTATTATTAAAACAAGTAATAATATTAATATCTCATAAATATTTCCTTACATTTTACCAAATAGATTCTAAATAAAAATCTTTTTACCATTTTTATCTTCTTATAAACATAGGAAAAGAAGGGTTTATTTAAAATACATGATTATTTAACACGTTTTATTTAAAATACCAAATAAACTTAAAGATTGTGCGCAAAAATAAAATATTAGATGTTTGTAATGTACAAAAAATGCTGTCTTACTGAGGTTCAAATCTAAATTCTTCAGGTGAAAGAAGATCCTCTCCACTTTAATCGAAATTGGCTTTTGGATTTTATTTTATAGAAGTTGGGTGAATAAAATTCTTTAAGTTATTCTTTTGAGACCTTTTAAAAGACCGTTTTGGAGTTTTTTTATGACCTAATTTTACGTGTAATATATTTCTGGTGAAAAATGTGTTAAGGCGTTTCAAAATTACAAAAAAGACAAAAAAAAATTAATTAAATTTCTTTTATGTTTTAACTTGAGCAATTTTAACTAATTTCAAGAAAGGAGGAGATTCTTAATTCGATTCGTCAGCTTTTTTATCCAGCTATATGAATTGGAATGGTAATGTGTTTGTTCTCCCTGTAGCTTCACAGATGTAACCAATCACAACCATCTTGAGTAGTAAGAGGTCTTTGCTCTGGAAGTAACATAGACTATCTTAAATTGTCTTAACCAAAAAGAGGTGAGCGCAACTCTGGGGGGAAATTTTTTTAAAATTACGCTATTTTGACATTTTAATGATGGTATTCCATAAAATGATAAACAATAAATACCTTTAACACTCTTGTAATTTTTTTGAAAAATTCATCGTTCTTGAGATAGAAGCGAAAAATGTTCTCAGCAAAATGAAGCAGCATCACGATTGGTGCTTCCCTGCCCGCTAGCAGCTAGTGGCATACACTCACACAATGCATCACGGCTAGCAGATACATGCGTTACACGCTTCTACATTTTCATTCATTAACATTCAAATTTCTGTTCAAGTAGCACGTTTCTAAAAGGCAAAAAAACTTAAACCAGTATCGTGTTTAGATGATTAGTATATTGAATGATAAAGTTATGGTAGCAACAAAAAAGCGCTAAATGAAATAATTATTAAAATACGAACAAAGTATAGTTGAACAAGTTTTTCTTTCTTTTCACTCCAGAATTTGTTCAGGATACAATAATCAGCGATGTGAAATTTAATATTATTTCAACATTTTATGTTGTAATGGGTTGTCTGTGGGCTGTATGGTAACTTTAATGACCTTCATTTTGTTTAAACTTACAGACACCCAAATACAACATAAAATGTAAAACTAATATTAAATTTCACATCGCTAACATAATGCATCCTGAAAAATGCCTGTACGGAAAAAGAAAAACATACTTAACTATTTTTTGATGGTTTTTAAATTAGTAGTCGGGTTTTTTGTTTTTTAATAATTATTTTATTATTGAATATTCATGGATTACGATTGAATGGATTAACGAATTTTAATATATTTGGTCTCATTTGTAAAGGATGATTTTTAGTTGGTTCCATCCAAGTTTGGTTTACGTAAGTTGAGTATTTCTTTAGTACTAAACCCATTCAAAATTCAAGCTTCTAGATATAGGTAGTTAATAATAATAATAATAATACACATTTTTACACGCCAGTGGACTTCTTAGGAGTCTGTAATAGTGAAAAATTTTAAAGCTGTGTTAAAGAATCTCTAAGAGGTGGTTTCATTTAAATGTGGAAGTCTCGAAGCGTGGCACGTGTAGTAACGGGAGGTAGCCCTCTTGCCTAGGCCATTTTGGCTCACCTGAATTCAAGAGCAATGAGTCGGGGTTTGTCCGATGATGGCATGGGGGACCCTCAAGGGTGGATTGAGGGCGCGAGGCTATGGGTATGCGCGGTGCATGCCTGTAGCCTGTTTATAAGAAGGATTCAACTGCCACGGCACCCTGGCGCGACTGATATACTGCTCAACGGCGGTTCTGGTCGCCCCAAGGGTGCTTAAACAAACTATAAACGAGACTCGTAGAAGAAAGAAAGATATGGTATTGATAAGTTGAATTTTTTAATTTCATGGTCTTTTGAGAACCTTATCTCAAATTTTAATATCGGGGCCCTTTAAACCCCGTAAGTGTTGTGTGTTGTACTTGTCTTTTATGTCTTAATGTTTTTGTGTAGTTTGTGCTTTTAAATAAAATGTAAGGGCCCTTTACACCCTTACATATGACGATCCAGATGGTGATACAAATTACTTTTAAAGAATGTGACGAGGGCTAATGACCTTAGCAGTCGATGCCCGTAAAAATTCAGTTAAAAAAAAAATAATAATAATAGTAATAGTAATAATAATGAGGATGATTATATTTTTAATCGATAGGTGAGTTGCTAGCGATGATCCCGTTCCATTAATTAATTGTTTTACACCTCTGGAAAAAGTAAAGGCACAAAATAATCCTGTTTTGTCACAAGAAAACTTTGCTGTTACGAGAAATATGTTTTGTAGGCCTCCCGTATTTTAACTTCGACGAAATTATAAAATTAAAAAAATAGAAATAAAAATTATTTTTTAAGAAACTGAACCGACTCCAACAAAATATAAAATAAAATAAATATTAAAAAATTGCATTGAAAAGAAAAAAATAATTTTTTCCCCTATACCCTAAATACAATCTTTGAAACTTGTTTTTTTAACTCTGTGCCAAATTTTAAGGATTACGAGTACCAAAGAAACAAATTAAGAGTGCAGGAGATATATAGCAAAAATCCCTTTCGGCACGCCGGAAAAAGCGGAGATAGATTTCACCGGTGCTAAGTAGGCGATTAAAAGATTTTCACCTTAAAGTTAAGAAAAACTTCAAATTTACTGAATACGACAATGGTTGCATGTGAAAAAAAGGTTAACATGTTTAGCATACAACAAGCCCCATCTTCTTACAATTCCAGCAACATTTTGGTCATCCCTTGTCGTAAAATTTGGTCATATCAAAAGTTGTAGGTAATGTTTAGAGGATTAACGACCACTTTAAACAGATTCGATACTGCGCATATTAAGGGAGGTATGATTTTTTTTGTCTTTGAAATCCCATTTTTTCCACCCCCTGGGCCAATGGTTGGTGATATCAAAAACTTTACTTGAATAAGTTTTAGATCCCTTTTTTGAAGAATAGAAGGAACTTCAAACGAATTCGATATTTTACTTAATAAGAAAGTTGTAGCGATATTTTGTTTTTTCGATAAAGCCCCTCCATTTCCACTCCCATGGTCCGATTTTACCCATTAACAAACTCGACCGTGATTTTTGATAGTTGCATTTTATGTATTAATTTGAAAGTGATTGGCGCAAAATTACGTCAGTTATCGTGTCCACAAGAAAGTGAAATATATATATATAAACTTCTTAACTGACGGTGGTTTTGGGGTCTGGGGATTGTGAAACGCGAAGACATGTCGAAATTTTCCGGAAGTTGAATCATAGTATCCATTACAATAGGTAGCTTTATGCCCTCAGTACAATATTGAAACGTATCTTTGATATGTTTCAACATTGTACTGAGGGCATAGCGGAAAAAATTATTTTATTCCTTCCAGTTCAATTTTTTTTTTTAATTTTGTTTTTTGTTTCAGTTGCTTCAATTTTAAAAAAAATGTTTTTTTATTACCTCTACCAAGGTAATTAAAAAGATATGATTTTAAAACAAATAATTATGAAAACTAATAGATAACATATACCTATACTACATACTATAGATATAATAGATAATATATAGTTGAAGGTTCTTTTAGATTGACAAAGGTAAAAAATTAAGTAAACAGCACGATTTGGCTTTAATTCAACGTCATGAATACTAAAAACCTGTTTATTATTTTTCAAAAATGTTGATAACCAAGGAAACGTTTTGAAAACTGGTCGTTAAGAGCTTTTGTATATAATATACTACCAACCATCCAACCATACTACCTCCCCCCCCCCCCAAAAAAAACATTTTAGCATTAAGATATAAGTGAATACAACTATCGACTTCAAAATCAGCTGATTTGCGGTGACCATTTCACCGCGGGGTTCGTGCTTCCGCGAACTCAGTTAGCAAGTTCAGAGCGAAACGATGTTGGACATTTAAGATTTCCGGACGAGGTCTATAGCGAAGGCAATTCATAAATCACCGATGGAAATGTCTACCGAGGCATTTACATCGGTGGCATCCCAACGAGGGCAGGCTTATTACTATGAGATGTAAAAAGTCAGAGGGCGAAAGACGACTCCGTTAAAGCCCATCAGGGCTCTGAATGGTGGGGGGGGGGGGTGCGACCGGAAGCGCCACAAAGCGGGTGTCTTTCCCTACGGGGTTGGGATGACCAGTTCACCGGAATAACTCGGTGGGTTTTCAACATTAGTGTGCCATATTTTAACTAAAAATTATAATTAATAGGTCTATTTATATTTACTAAATTCAAATTTGGAAAATATATTTATATTTCATTAATTTTAATTTAAAATTTAGTTTATATCTCATAAATTTAGCAGAATCCTATTCTTTGAAAGAAAGTTCTATACTGTAAACGCAGTAAAATTTCGTATATACGATTAAGGTTGTAACAACTAATTTCTCAACATAGCCTATTATTATTAGTTGGTAATAAATTCTCATAAACTCTTCAAAAATGAACTACACACTTTTTTTTCACCTTTGGTTTTTCTATTTAGTTGCTGGTTAAATAATAACAAAAAAAAAAGCAATTTTATGATTTCATAACTTTTCAATTTCTTTTTTACACGCAGGGAATTTTATAATTTATGATTTCGAATTATTTATTTTAACTGATATGCGGAAAACTTTATACATAATCATACGTAATAAAAGAAACATTATTCAACTGATAACCGATTTAAAATATGTTTTTTTTATTTTGAGCTAATAAAAAACTGGCCAATTTAGTGTCGCTAAAGATTACTCTGTTTAATTTGGCCACCGGTTCATTAAACTGAAATAACTATATACAATAATGGATAACACTTTTTTTTTTCTTTTTTTTTTGCTGGTGTTAAGACGATATCATCTGTAAGGTAAAAGTAAAATAATATTGTTAATTATAATATTATTATTATTAACTACTAAAGTATAATATTATCACTCACTTAAATCACCAGAAAAGATGCTTCTCCTTATCTTCTATATACTCCTATTGTAATATGAACCAATGTATTTAACCAGCTTTCGTGAATCACACTACCTGGTAGCTACAAGTCACTCTTTTTTTTTTAAATTAGTTCCGTTAAAAATTTAATTTACAAGAGATCCCTGTAGAAAATGCTTAATTTCTTCACTAAAATGTGCGAATTATGAAATTTTACATGAACTGATTTCAGTGGCACTTTCTTCATTAGAATAAGTAAGGGAAATATTCCTAAATATTTCTCTTACCTCGTAATGTTGAAATAAATAATCAAGAACAACTATAACTTCTTCAGTTTTCTTTATGAAGTCGTAAATTTTATAAATGGAAAAAAAATTAAAGATTCTCTTTCTTTCACCACAACATAATAACTACGCTGGGTCCGACTGAGTGGTTAATTGTGTAGTTGAATATATTTTCATACTACATAATTAAGGGGATGGTTGAATCTTCTTTTAGGAATCTTTTACTTGATCTGGGATGTTTACTTTTCGATCTAAAATAAAAATTATATATCCAGCATATACTTAACTTGATCAAATCAAAATCATTGATTTATAAATGAACTGCTCCTACTTCCGGTTTAAAATAAAAATTATTTCCTACTTCTTCATAGAATATAGGTAGGATGGGTATTCTCTACTAGGAGGTGACCTTGTGTTTCCCATTACTACTCATCTCTCGCTCTATCTATGCATTTTCCCCCTATTATGACTTGTGTAAATGTAGGTCTAGTTTTACTCCAAGCTAAAAATGCCGAATTCTGTAAACCATGCTCGTTATACGGTAGAGAGACTGCCAAAATGTTTGGCTTAAAATAATCTTCACTACTGTCCATTCCGAATTTACCAAGTTTGGGTCATTTTCTTACTAATTTGAGGAATAATTGGTTAAGTATACAAAGGGAATCCAGTTTCTAACACGAGAACATGATGAAACGGTACGAATTTTTGTTAATATGTAACTCAAATCATTTATTTTTCATTATTAACTAATGTATTTAAATAGCGATGAAATAATCAAGATTCATTTGAAGTAATAGGGAAATGTATTTTCTCCACCACCTACGGTCCACCATCTTGGATGACTTCACTTCTGCCGCACTCTTGTAATTTCCCCTTTTCCCTGTAAGATGTTACCTTTTCCCCTTTTTTACCTGTTTGAAAATTACCTTTTTCCTTGTGGAAATTTCCTTTTCCCTCAGGCGGGATGTTTGAAATTAGACCATCTTAAAAATTGCTTTTTTTTGAGGGAAAATTTCTTTTCACTGTGAGAAATTCCCTGGTCCGGTTGGGCCGGGAAGTTTGAAATTGCACACGATGCCAACCCGATTATTTTTAAAACAATAAATATTAATTATTAATAATGATTATATTTTAAAGGTTAGTAGTACAGATCAGCTGTTTTGGCCACTCATCTGCTATGTAGTGACGTCACAAGTAGAAATAAATAATAATTAAAGTGTAAAAAAGTTACTGTATAGAATTCAAACTGGGTCACTTGTTAAGTTGGGATACTGACGCTTAGCATGCAGCCATGCCAGTTCGACTATGGAACATTTGATCTATATAAGATGTGTGTGTGTATATATATATATATATATATATATATGTGTGTGTGTGTGTGTGTGTGTGTGTAAGTTTGTTGGTTGAGTGGCTAACTGCTGCTATTGGCTCAGATTAGGTCGCATGATGCACATACAACAGTGTGCATCTTTCCCCCTTCATCCCATATGATCACAGTCAGTTTGTAACATACCTTTAAATAAAACTTCCTTAATAAAAACATTATTAGCAGTTACGGTACGTAAGCAATATTTCAAAAGTAATAACAATATATTTAAAACAATTATGCAATATCATTTAATGAAAATATTTTTTTAATGTAGTAAAATATATGTTTAATAAATGTCTACAAACATTTTCCTAACCATTCGTAAAATAATTTGTTAACAGACGTATCCTCTGACAGATTACATTACAGGCCTTAGAACCTTTTTCGTCCAGTAATGAAAATATCTAAAGTTGTAAAAACCAACGTTAGTTTTATACTGTATAGGGTTTAAAGTGTTTGTGTTTTGTGGACAATATGTGTGTTTGCGTGTGTTGTATGGAGTACTGAAAAGGACTATTTGCTTTATGTTGTCATGAAAATGATTGTTTATTCAAACACAATATCGTTCATTTTACCAACCCGTCCCTTAAAAATCAATTTCAACTTCATATTCACCATCTTGAGGTCTTCTTCATTCAACGTAATGGTAAGCCGTTCTGGAAGAAATACATTAAACTTCTCAGTATCACATTGAAATGAACACACTATACTCCTTCCGTATTTTGGTCCACCATCATCCATGATATTATTTCATAGCCTTGTTAAGTTCGTCAACGTTTTCGGTGGCGACGTTTGAAGTCTTCTGATTTAGAAGATGA
This sequence comes from Lycorma delicatula, assembly GCF_047948215.1. Classification (NCBI taxonomy): domain Eukaryota; kingdom Metazoa; phylum Arthropoda; class Insecta; order Hemiptera; family Fulgoridae; genus Lycorma; species Lycorma delicatula. The sequence goes on from NC_134455.1 coordinate 94,635,379, forward strand.
ATAAATTGGCTTCTAGATGACATGATGTGTTCACTTCAAAATCTAATAGGCTAATGTTTTAAAACTTGTACAGGATGTCGATTAGTGTATTACTGTATTCCCTCTCAGCCACCACCACCCAACAGATGTGTAAATCATACCCCCATGACACATACACACACAACTACAACAGCTGATGTGTTACCAACCTTTGAAAAATAATAATATAAATAATTAATATTAGTTATGTAAAAAATAATCAGGTTGGCAACCCTGTTCTTCCCCGTCCAACCGGACCAGGGAAAAGAAAATTTTCAACAGGGAAAGGGGCATTTCCCCTTCCGGGTAAAGGGAATTCCCCGCAGGGAAAAAGAGAAATGCCAAGATGTCCGACGGGAAAAAGGAAAATTCTAAGATTGAGGATGGGGGAAAAGAAGAAAAATAAATTCAAAGATGGCTGTTGGAAAAAAGGAAAATTTTAAGATGGTGCACGAGGGGAAAAGAGAATAAGAGAATTTCCTACAGGGAAAAAATAGAAAGAGGAAAAAAGGAAATTCTAAGTTGGCTACCATGACGTCTCAAAATGGCCGCGTGACTTTTCAGGGGGTGGGAGTGTCGTCACATGTGATGGGGGTTGATAAATGTGACTTCACAGGGTGGTGGTTGTGGTCATATGACGTCACTTGGCGTATGGTGGGGCTGAAAAGGGGTACCGGAATTGACTTCACCCAAGATGCCGACCAGAAGTGGCGGAGAACATGCATTTCCCTTCTACTGTTTGATTCAACCAAATTGCATTTAATTTTGTTTGCGTTTATTGGAAGACAATTTTTTGTTATAAATTTTTTTTTATTGTGATGAAACAATGAAAAATTATTAAATATTCCGAAAATAATTATTTATGTCCGCACTTAACTTCTAAAATAGTAATAATTGGCTAATTATTATTTATTCTTGAAGCTTTGACACCGCAGTCATTTGACAGCAATCATACAAAAACACTTTAACGGGTGAACTTCCATCTGTTTAAATAGAATTTTTTTATAAGGATATCGGGTTTTGTCATGAAAAATTTCTTATTTTTTTAAACTTAAATTTTGAAATTTTTTAAGTTAACGTATAATATGCCTTTTAAATCACCACTTCATCTTCATAAATATCTCATTATAAATGGGCACATGTCTGTTATAATAGAACAAATTGATTAGTAAGAATAATAATGACGACAAATAATAATGATAAAAATTATTGTTTGCATTAATTTCTGCTGTGGATCTACTGTCATTAAAATTATTGCATCTCTTATTACTATTTATGCTCAGTTTCCGCTCATCTTTAAGATCATTCACCCTGTTCTAATCGGCCTTCCTACTTGATGTAGGAAATCCCAAAATTTTTATGAAGAAAAGTTTATATAAGTTTGGATAGTAAAATAAGCATAACTCTAAATAAGTAAACAAGTAAAATTTATATTTTTAATGGCTTTTTTTTAATCATTTACAACTTCTTTATCAGTCATTTGTAAAATAAATGTATTCTTAATTATTTTCTATACATAATTTCACAAAAATTATGAAATTATACACTCTCTTTCAAAGTGCGTCATAACATTTAAGATAGCCAAGATCAAGGGATTTCAAACTATAAAGAAAAATAGATTCAGTCTATGTAGAACTTTCAAAAAGCTCTGCTTTCACATTTTCAAAAAAAAAAAAAAATATTGCAATAAAATTTTCTGTAGTAGTCTATTCTTTTATTGCACAAACACACAGAGTTTCTTTGTTTGTAAGCCTATATATATATATATAAATTTTTCTGGGGTAATGTCAAGGACTACTGAACCGATCAAAAAAATGTCTTACTTTGTTTTGAAGTTTACACCTTTCCGATTGTCTTATTATGCTATACAGTAATTACATCACCACCCCTGCACTCCCTAATTTTGTCCATCTGTTACTCCATCAAATTAGTATGATTAACAGCAATGAATTAAAAAAATAAATCTTGTTTATTATGAAACTGTTCCACCCACATCTACCAAATTCGGGATTTGATCTTCGGAAGTGAAAAATTACTATCCCCAGAATTACCAAGATTTCAAACTCCATTTCTACCACCCTGAGTGATTTACATAAGGAAAAAATTAATTATTGTTCTATTTAAATTGTTATTTTTCAAAAGTTTTCCTATCTTTATAAAACAATTACGAAACAGAACTGTTTTATCGACTGAAGGTCTCTTGTCCTCACAGACCTCTACCTACCCAAAATTAAAAAAAAAAATAGTTACAATGAAATTCTAAACCTTTTTACTCAAAATAAGTCTCACCTTTGGAATACAGGGATTAAAAATATGTAGGAATCCTAGGTAAGCAAAAAGGTATCAGGTCTTTTTGTCACTAACACCTGATCCCTTAGCCAGAAAAGTTAGGCAAAATGAAATTAGAATCGTTCTTTTTTAAAATAATTTCTACCTTCAGAAAAAATGAATAGAATACAGGAATCTAAAAAGGTTGTCTGTCCCTCTACTAGGGATCCTTAGACCTTTAACCACGTAAATAAAAATATAAACTGTTATTAAAACCATCCTCTTTTAAAATACATATTTTACTTTTCAGAAAAAGATAAGAAATATGACAATATCCTAGAAATCTGATATCTTAACTAATATCAGATAATACTATAATATCAGATTAGTTGTTAACCTAATATCAGATATCTTCTTATATTTCAATGGCCACTTGTCCTTTAGACTCCCTTAAAAAAAAACAAAAAACAACGAAATATTCGTTTGAACCTATTTTTTTTTCGAAATATGTTTTACTATTTGAAAACATTATAGAATTGTTAAAGACCTATTCTCCTTTAAGGGCTCTCATCCGCATTGTTAATTTAGGACTAAATTAACAATGATTAATAATCGGTCCATTTCTTTTTCAAAGTATATTTTACCTACAAAATAAATTAATTATCATCTTACCCAAGGAATTCAGGTAATTTTTCCTAAACGACCTCTAATTAAAAATTTAAATATTGGAATATTTAATCCGATCTCTTTCAGTGTCATTTTTCAGTCAGTAAAAATTTGTCAGGACAAAAGTTTTTATCCTGTTGTCCACCCGGGTAGTTTAGGTCTCTCACAACCATTAATTGGGAAAAATTGAAATTTCTTTATTGCTGAAACTTAATTCTCTAACTACGTAATCTTTTTAAGGTCACATAAACCCTCAATGGTATTAAAGAGACCATTGAAAATCTTCAGTTAATTTAAAATGAAAAAGATACTTTCCGTCTTCAGTTAGTTAAAATAAAGATAGTTTATTTTCAAAGCGTTAACTTTTACTTTTGGATACGATAAAAAATTAATGACATTTATGAAATCTGAACCTTCTTGACCCTTCAAGAACCTTTAATAATAAAAACCAATGTGCCTTGAAACTAGTATGAAATTCCTACTTGGTATTTTTTAATTAAAAAAACAATTGATCGCCATTTTGAATTATTTCTGTCATTTAATCTTTTTCTCATCTTATAACAGCAATATAAATTGTAGAACTTCCATAGAAATTAATTTTGAACAGTAACTGAATCATCTTTCAGTATTAAATATTCATGGGAGGGCATTTTCATATCTAATAATTCTCAAACGTTCAATCCCTTCTTCTCTTAATAAAAATTATATTATAAATTCTTTGCGTAAACAATATTTATTGCTTTTATGAATGATGTTACTGCCCTGGGGATAACAAATAATCCTGCTAGTCTTAAAATAAACTAGAGTATGTAAAGTGTGAAATTTGAAATGTAGAACTGAAAAAAATTACAGTTAATAACCATTATACCGATAAATTAAAAGCAAAAAAAAAAAGAATATTTCCAAGATCAAATAAGAATGATTTACAGCATTAATTCAAAGTTGGGATATACGTCCTGCAAGTGAAACTAATGACACAAGAAGCACTTCTAAAAGAAGTTGTGTTTTGTAATACTGCATTTCTTGGCTAGTTAAAGTAGTACTATAATCCCACGAATGGTGAAGTCACATGTCATTATTCAGGTAGGCTACATAATGTTATTAAAAGTAAACTAGTAAAATAGTAATTACTAGTATAATTTAGCTGCTGACGTAAGTGATAAACTAATAAGCAAAGAAATAGAATGGATGCCATTAATGAATATGTACTTCAAGATTTTTTTTTGCATTAATTGTGAATAGTAATAAGAACTTCTTAAACAGATATGTCTTTAATATTCTTATTAACACTATAATGATAAAAAAATGTTATTTTCATTAACTCTGCTAATTTATCTAATTCTGTTCTAAAGATGGTGTTAATTGGAAAAATTATATAATTATACCAAAGTACAGCATCAGAATAAAAGTAAAACTTTATATGTGCTATTTCTTCATCAATTGATATTTTGTATAGCTTAATCTTAATTCTTTAGATCACGTTACGAGTCTTCGAATTTGGATTAATTACAAACTGAAAATATAATCTAAACAGATAAACTCGAATATATAGTGATGACTATGCTTTGAGTGTAAATCTGAGGTGTCTGATTAACAAGACTATAAATATACTCCAGTTGGTACAACAGAATGTCTTATACGTCTTTCAGTACCCGTAGTTTACAACACCCAAAAATATACAGTTGATAATGCTAATAATAAAAAATTAATAAATAACGTGAAAGTGAAAGAATTATTAGAAATTTACAGTCAAAATTTCAGTCATACATATAAACTAGAGTAGGTAGCTATGAAAAATTAGATCAGTGAATAAATAGAATTCTCTATTAAAATCTGATATTATCGGATTATTATCCCATTGTGATAAATGAGATATCAAAAGAAAATTCATAATATCCTTTAGATTACCACTTGAAACCATACAGCTATTGTAAGGGTGACTTAAATATCACTACACAAAATAAATTAAGCAGTAAAATGCAGTTAATGATTTAGACTGTAGTTCAACCAAGTATGAATGTTATTTTTTTAAATAAATTAACCCTTTAAATCTTTCTCAAAGCAATGGCAAAATAGTTTTTAATAAAAATAAACTTGAAAAGAGTTTCCTCATTAAAAATCTGTCTTCTAATAAATATAAAAGCTTTGATTTATATTACATTGAAGATTTTTATGAAAAATTACTTCTTATTTTACCTACAAAATACTAATAGTATAAAACTTTTTATTAGATTTATTATATCCCAAAATATAGATATTTATATATCTAAATAAGATAATAAGATATAGATATTTAATATAGTAAGTATAGATATAGTAATAGATATTTAAATATCTATTACTGCATAATTTATATTGTGATATTTAAATCGCTAATTTAGAGGATAGTATGAATTTATATTTATAATATAATAGAAATAAATATTATCACATTTTTGCAGTTAATAAAAGAATATTGAAAGCCTATCAAAAGTAAATTTTTCTTACAAATACAATTATCCTAAACACACATAAACAAAAAAATAATAACAATGATGATCATAAAATAATAATAATGTCAATACATATATAGAATATACAAATTAGTAATTCACATAAATAGGACAAGATTTCTTTAATGACAGTTAAATTGTAAAAATCAGAATACAGTCAAATTTATTAAAACACTATAATGATTGCTACAAACCAATCTCCCTCTATGAATCATGAGACTTTGCCGATGGTGAGAGGCTTAAATTCTCAGTTATACAGAGTAGCTAGACCAAAGGTGCAACCATATTGGAGAGGTACCTATTGAGAGCCAGACTAAGGAATGATTTCTGAAAGTGGGGAGAAACTCTTTCAATAGTTGTTAAGGGCATAGGTCAGGAGGACTTAAATGGCCATATCAACATCACTCAATCTTCAGAGTACTGTGCAGCTGAAAGCAATGGAAAACTACAGCTGTTTTTTCCAAGAAAATGTAGCTCTCTGCATTTTCATGTAATAAAGATGGAGGCGCAGTCCTTGGTAAAATATTCTGGAGGTAAACTAGTCCCCCAGTTGGATCTCCAGGTGGGGACTACTAACGAAGGGGTCTCAGAAAATTAAAAAATAACATTCTATGAGTCAGAGCATGGAATTCTAAAAGTTTAAAAAAGGTTGGTAGGTTAGAAAATTTAAAGAGGGAAATGGATAGGTTAAATGATGTAGTGTGAATTAGCAATGTTTGGTGGGAAGAGGAAAACAACTTTTGGTCAGGTGATTTCAGAATAATTAACTCAGCATCAAACAAAGGGCAGGCAGGAGTACATTTCATAATGAACAAGAAGATAGGGAAGACAGGAGAACATTTCAAAAAGCTTAGCAGTAGAATAATTGTAATAAAGATAAGATAAAATCAAAACCTAAGCCAGCAACAATCGTTAATGTCTGTATGCCTACAAGTGCCCATGATTATGATGAGGTGGAGTGTGTGTACAAAGTCATTGATGAAGCAATTAAACACATAAAAGGGGATGAAAATTTAATAAGAGTTGGAGATTGCAATGCAAGCGTTAGAAAAGGCAAGGAAGGAAAATGTTGTGGGTGAATACAGGCTGGGCAAAAGGAATGAAAGGGGGGACCAACTGATTAAGTTTTGTGCAAAGTATAATTTAGTAATTGCCAACACCCAGTTTAAAAATCATAATAGAAGAATATACACATAGAAAAAGTCAGGTGATAGTGCAAGGTATAAGATAGATTATATATTGTTTAAACAAAGATTTAGAAATCAACTCATTGATTGCAAAGCTTATTCTGCAACAGACATTGATAGCAACCATAATTTAGTGATAATGAAATGTAGGGGTTTAAAAACCTGAAGAAAAGGTGTCAGAAGAATTGGTCGAATTTAGAGAAGCTTGAGGAAGAGGAGGTAAAGAAGATTTTTGCAGAGGACATTGCAAGATGTATGAGTAAAAAAGATAAGATAAAAAATATAGAATAAGAATGGGAGAATTTTAAAAAGGAAATTCTTAAATCAGCAGAAGCAATCTTAGGCGAAACAAAGAGAACTGGTAGAAAACTTTGGATATCAGAGAACATATTGCGGCTGATGGATGAACATAGAAAGAATGCTAGTGATGAAGAAGGTAAATTGAACTATCAACAATTAAGAAATACTATAAACAGGAAGTGCAAATTAGTGAAAGAAAAGTGGATTAAAGAAAAGTGTTCAGAAGTGGAAAGAGAAATGATCATTGATAAAACAGACGGAGCATACAAGAAAGTTAAGGAGAATTTTGTGGTACATAAATTAAAATCTAACATGTTAAATAAATTTGGTACACCAATTTATAATACGAAAGAAAAGGTTGATAGGCAGGTGGAATATATTGAAGAGTTATGCAGAAGAAATAAATTACAAACTGGTGTTATAGAGGAAGAAGAGGAAGCCAAAGAAGATGAAAAAGGAAATATAATACTGAGATCTGAATTTAATAGAACATTAAAGGATTTGAATAACAGAAAAGCTCCTGGGATAAACGGGATACCTGCAGAATTACTTCGCAGTGCAGGAGAAGAAGCAATAGTTAGATTATGCAGACTGGTGTGTAATGTTTAGCAAAAAGGAGAAGTTCTGTCAGACTTCTAAAAAAATGTAATTGTTATGATGCCAAAGAAAGCAGGAGCAGATAAATGTGAAGAATACAGAACAATTAGGAATAACTACTCATGCATCAAAAATCTTAACTAGAATTCTGTACAGAATTGAGAGGAAAGTGTAAGAAGTGTTAGAAGACCAATCTGGTTTCAGTAAAATTATAGGGACAAGGGAAGCAATTTTACTGCTCAGATTAATAGTAGAAGGATGATTAGAGAACAATGAACCAACATAGATAGACTTAGAAAATTTATAGACTTAGAAAAGGCATTTGATAACGTAGACTGAAATAAAATGTTCAGCATTTTAAAAAATTTAGGGTTCAGTATAAAGATAGAAAAACAATTGCTAACATTTACAGGAACCAATCTGCAACAGTAATAATCAAAGAACATAAGAAAGAAGCCATAACAAAAAAAGGGAGTCTGACAAGGATATTCCCTATCACTGTTACTTTTTAATCTTCACGTGGAACTATCAGTTAATGATGTTAAAAAACAGTTAGATCTGCAGTAACAGTGCAACGTGAAAAGATAATGATGCTACGAATTTCTGATGATATAGTAATTCTAGCTAAGAGTAAGAAATATTTAGAAGAAGCAATGAATGGCATGGATGAAGTCCTATGCAAGAACTACCACATAAAAGTAAACAAGAACAAGATTAAAGTTATGAAATGTAGTAGAAATAATGTAGATGGATCACTGAATTTAAAAATAGGAAGAGAAAAGATTAAGAGGTACAAGAATTTTGTTATTTGGGAATTAGAATTATTAAAGATGGATGAAGAAGGAGCATTATAAAATGCTGAATAGCACAGGCGAAACAAGCCTTCACTCAGAAATACAATTTGTTTACATCAAAAATTAATTTAAATGTAAGGAAAAGATTTTTGAAAGTTTATGTTTAGCGTAGCATTATATGGAAGTGAAAGTTGGACGACTGGAGTACCTGAGAAGAAAGGATTAGAAACTTTTGAAATGTGGTGCTATATAAGAATGTTAAAAATCAGATGGGTGGATAAAGTGACAAATGAAAAGGTGTTGCAGCAAATCAATGAAGGAAGAAGCATTTAGAAAAATATAGTTAAAAGAAGAGACAGATTTATAGCCCACATATTAAGGCATCCTAGAATAGTCGTTTTAATATTGGAGGGACAGGTAGATGGGAAAAATTGTGCCGGCAGGGTACATTTGGAATATATAAAACAAATTGTTAGGGATGTAAGATGTAGGAGGTAACTGAAATCAAACGACTGGCACTAGGTAGGGAACTTGGAAAACTGCATCAAACCAGTCAAATAACTGAAGACAAAAAAAACTAATATTGCATTAACAACAAGATAATAATAGAAAAGTTTAAAAGTTCATATAATTCAATGTTTGCAAGTGATAATAATTTTACTGTTCTTAAAATAACTATCCTACACTTTATCAATGTATATATAATAATGTCACTTTCGCTTCTGTTTAACAATAACACGCCGAATAACTTCTTGCATTCAACCACTGTCACACAAGTATACTCGTGACGTACTCTTCACTCATAGTTACCTCAAGCTGACTGATATCACCGTCACCGCAACCGCGTTGAACTCGGGCTTGTGAAACTACTCATTGTTATCACGACTGCGCCGAACACGGCTTTGTAGAACTGCTGACGCTTTCTTCTGGTCCCTGGAAGTACTTATATCTCCTGGCCTGCAGTACCAGTACCCGACTGGTCTCTTTACTTACTGAAGCGTAATAATTTTCATTGTTCGCCCCTTTATATTTTCTGTAAATTAATATTCCGACCGAATGATCTGTTTATTCTAAATAAAGGATCCCTTTTAGTTTTTCCTATATTTTTCTTTTCATTATTATTTTCTCTATCTTTCTTCTTAACTGGAAGAAATCCGTTACCCTGGTCCATTATATTTGTCCAGCCACAATATCTGTCCCTTGATAGAGATATTTATTATATCCCGAGAAACAGATAACTGAGAAATGCATAATCTATGGAATGGAGTTGCACTTATTATTTGTCGATCTAAAAAAGGCTTTTAATAACATCCCTTGGAAAATATTATGGGAATCTCTTAAAGATTAAAATTTAAATTTTTCGATGATAAAGACTACAAAATATTTATATTGAGAGTCAAAAAGTTGTGTGAATGTAGGTACATATTATTTTGATTAGGTACTTTAATTTAAGTAAGAGGGTGAGACAAGGATGCCCTTTGTCTCCTGTTTTTTTTACAGTTTTTATAAATTACATTCTTAAAAACTGGATAAAGAAATGTTACACGATGGAAATTCAAGTTGGGGATGATAGTATATATACTTCCCTGTTTGCTGATGATCAGGTTGTGTTGGTCGAAGATCCACGTGATATATATAATAACATGATTCGGAAGTTGACTGAGGAGTATGACAAGTGGGAACTTGATATAATTATCGAAAAAACGAAACACATTGTCACTGGAGCTGAAGGGAAGACGATACAGAGAAAGGGGTGATAAAGATGGTTCAAGAATATAAATATCGTGATACGATTTTGACATCTGATGGGAGATCAGATAATGATATCTTGGAAAAAATTGGTATCTTGAACCCAGTTTTATGGAATGATCAAATATCAAAAAACACTAAGAAAATGATATTCAGTTCCTTTATTGAAAGTAAATCCACTCGCAGAATAAAATTGTGAACTCCAATCCAAACTGAAAAGTAGAGTGACGGCAATGGAGATGTGTTTTTGGAGGAGGAGTTGTCGGTTGACCATTCAGGATCGAGTTCGGAATGATGATATCTTGAAGCGGGTGGCCAGGAAAATTTTGTTTGCTGATAAAATCGAAGCACAGCAATTCACCTGGTCATGTGAGACGAATGGAGGAAAGCATCTTGGAAAGATATCTTTGAAAGATTGGTCATGAATTCCAGCTAGATGAAGGAAGACATGAAGGGACGTCTCAGGCGAGAATGGATGAGTGGAATTGTGGAGGCCATGGATAGGAAAGGCCTATGGACAATGATGTGTTTGACAGAGGAAACTGGTGTTTTCAGGTTGCGGTAAATGGCCTTGTGCTGCAAACGAAAGCTACTAAATAATAATAATAACATCACGCGGATCAGTTAACTAATATTTTGTAAATGAAGTATTATAATACATTTTTTTGTTTGGGGTAAGCGTGTTTGAAAGTACCTCTTGCATAACGTAATTTCTGATTCAGTGATTTAAAATATTGGTTACCAGAGAAAAATAAAGTTGTAAAACACTACGATCTTCTTTAATTCTTACTGGTTTATTAACCAATTATATATATATAGCGCTTATATAAAAAAAAAGCCATCAATTATCTTAATTAAGCCATCAATTACTATTAAAACAATTGGACATCAATGATACTGATCATATGAATATTCAGATTAAAAAAAAATAGAGTTCGAGTCATATATAAAACCACAAAATGACTTATCATCATTCCGACTAATCGAAGTAGACAATCGAATAATTATTCCATTCTCAACACAAATTCGAATAATCGTGTCATCATCTGACGTGATTCATTCCTGAACAATTCCATCAATAGGAGTTAAAATAGATGCAATCCCAGGACGACTTAATCAAATCAGCTTAATAACTAAAAACCCGGAGTATTCTTTGGACAATGTTCAGAAATTTGTGGAATAAAATCATAGATTTATACCAATCACCATAGAAAGAATTAACATAAAATCATTTATTAAATGAATAAAAACATAAAAATAAATAAACATTAAGTGACTGAAAGAAAGTAATGGTCTCTTAAACCAAAATATAGTAAACATCGAATACTCTTAATGAAAGAAGCTAGTTTAAAAAAAACATTTAACTGTCAAATAAAAAATACATACAATGTGCATCTTGATCCCACAAATAGTCTTATTATATGAAACATTATATTAATAATAACAACAGCCACAATCATAATAAATACAACAAAATTATTCTTTATAACTAACCTAAAACCAACCCAAAAAATAAAAAAAAATAAAAATAAATATTAACTGAAAATGATAACTAGACTATTTTCAACATTTGACCCAACAACTAAACTTTTACAAAGAAACTGAATAATTATAATAATAACAACAATAATTCTACCAAAATGATATTGAACTAAAAAATCTCGAATAAATATAATTATAAAAATAATAGAAAAAAACTAATAAATGAATTTAAATCAGTAACTCACCAAAAAGAAATCTTAATTATAGTAATATCAATTTTTGCATTTATCATAATCAGAAATGTATTAGGATTAATTCCTTATGTATTTACATCAACAAGACACTTAGTAGTATCTATATCAATCGCATTACCAAGATGAATTATAATTACAATATATAGATGAAAAAACTTCACAAACGAAATATTCAAACACATATTACCAAAAGGAACACCCTCAGCTATTTCACCAATAATAATCCTAATTGAAACTACAGGAAATCTTATTCGACCAATCTCCCTAGCAGTTCGACTTACAGCAAATATAATTGCAGGACACCTACTAATAACCCTACTAGGAAACACATCATCAATCAAAATTCTATGTTTATTTTGCCAATCCAAATAATCCTAACAGTATTTGAAACAGCAATCTCAATAATTCAAGCATATGTATTTGCTACCCTTGTAACACTTTATTCTAGAGAAGTCCCTTATGAAAAAAAATCACCCATTCCACATAGTAACAAAAAGACCATGGCCAATTATTTTATCTATAAATGTAATAACAACACTTACAGGAACTGTAAAATGAACTCAAACAAAAGAATACAGTTTGATAATATTAGGATTAACCTTATCAACAATGTCCATAACATTATGATGACGAGACATCACACGAGAAGCAACATTTCAAGGGAATCACACAAATAAAGTAAAATCACTAATAAAAATAGGAATAATCATATTCATTATCTCAGAAATAATATTCTTTATATCATTTTTCTGAATATTTTTCCACTCAAGACTAGCACCATCAATTGAAATTGGAATAAACTGACCACCAAAATCAATTAAACCCTTTAATCCAATAGAAATTCCATTATTAAATACAATTATCCTAATCTCATCAGGTATTACAGTAACCTGAGCACACCATAGAATCTTATTAAATAAACTATCAATATCAAATAAATCATTAATATTAACTATCCTCCTAGGATTATACTTCACATTACTACAAAAATGAGAATATCAACAATCAACCTTCACAATAGCAGACTCAATTTACGGATCATCATTCTTTTTAACTACAGGATTCCATAGTATCCATGTAATTGTAGGAACAACCTTCATTGCGATCTCAATAGTACGATGTATAAAAATACACTTTTCAGCCAGACATCACCTTAATCGTATTGTTAAATAATATAACAAAAAAAATTCCGATCAGGATACCAACTCCACTAATATAAAAGGTAATAGTGACTCTTGGAAACGCAATTTAAGTGCAACTTTGTACATCATAATGTTTCAAAATAAATATGTTTAAAGTTTTAATTTAGTGTAGTTAATACAATTTAAATATAAATTTTTGCAATGCATAAATTATTTACCTACAATAATTTCTTACGAAGTTAATTAATATTCTTTTTAATAATTTATTAGTATTAATATTATACTGTTAGAAATACTTAGTTTTAATATTTGTTAAATATTAAGCTATTGAATTTAAATATAAAATGTACTTGTTACTTGCTCTTTAATGCATATTTCAGATACTGAGAATTACTTACTTTTCAAGTTATACTATAATTAGCGTAGTATCTAATATAATTTGTTACCAATATATGAATAAATATGTTACTGTCAATGAAAACGATAGTTTAAAAAAAACTTCTTCATATAGCACTTTCTCATTAGTAGTTTCAAAAATAACCACTAGATAGCAGATAATTCCGTAAATTGATTTTGATCTGCCTCTAAGAATAGCTGGAGGAAATTAAGTTTATTCCTTTTTCTTTGGCAGCATTTAATATGAACGCGTTTCCAGTTGATGATTATATTATAATATTATGCATGTTGCATTACCATAATTAATTATTACAATCATACAAAGTTTTTTAAAATTTGCATGAAACATTATGCTTCAAAAAGTTGTTAATTAAATGTAGCATATTATTAAATATATTTATATCTTGCTCAAAAATCACCTGTCCAAAAACTGTTATTTTAAATCATTACTTATTGTATCTTACAAGATAAATACAAATAGTAAATATGTAAATATTTACTCTGTCCTGAGATGTAATACTGGATGTATAAACAATTATTTTATAAAACATTAAGAATCAGACTTTTTAAATCAATCTCTTTCAAAGATTTACTCTGTCCTGAGATGTAATACTGGATGAATAAACAATTATTTTATAAAAAATTAAGAATCAGACTTTTTAAATCAATCTCTTTCAAAGATTTGAACTACTCTAAATCAGAAAGTTTTAAAACAAAATAATTACGATGAAAACAAACAAAAAGACTGATTAAAAATAAATCAATATTTTTTTTTTTTATGGACTTGCAATTTTAATTAAATGTAATAGGAGGGAAGTTAAGATTTCCAAACTTTAAAACTTTTAGTACACTTCCCCTACAATAATACACAGTAACCCATATCAACCCTACAATACTTGTAAGAGTGATATACAGCCTAAACATTTGCTTTTCCACCTGCTAAAACTATGTGTCTTTCAATCCGATAAGAGTTAATTGTTATCATTATTGTTTTTATGGCTGTTTTCCAACTACCCTTTTATTTTTTGAATTCTAATTAACAACACATTTTACTGAATTTATAAAGTTGCACAGCTACATGTACTCTGTTACTTTATAAACAACAAACACATTATCCTTTGGATTTCAACTAAATAATATCTTATCATAAGTGGATAATAATTATAATCTTTCCCAATTAATGGTAACTTCTCTAATAACTAGCTATCATCGAGAATAACTGCCAATCCAAACAAAACACTTCACTTTGAGGAGTGATTTTCTGAAAAATCTTTCATCTCTAAATTACACAATAAAGCTTCCAATTAAATTTTTACTCTATCTACAAGATTTACTGAGATTCAATGATGAGCACATATGTAAGATAATGAGGACTTTAAAAAAAATACATTAGTTAGCCTTAATCTATTTTTTCCTTACCTCCAACTCTCTTGTATTGAATTAAGTAATTGTTTACAAATTCTAATGTAATACAGATTACAATAATTATGTTATCAGATAAGTGTAATTAAAAAAGCATTGTAGAAAATCAATAATAGTCAGAAATTTTTTGAATTTCTCTTCAAGCCATATTTTGAACATTGAAGAGCGTATATGTTCATAGATAATAGAGGTAAAAGTACAGCAAATAGTGTTTTATGTAATTCATTTATTAGTCATTATCACCATATTTTTGATTAGTTGATATCTCTGTGAGTTTGTTTGTCAAACTTGCAAAATAACCAGCACAAGTTTATGAGCCTGTGTGTGGATTGCGAAAAGATCTAAATTTAGTTTTTATTAACATAAATCGGTTCATAAAAAAATAAACTAATGGTTCATTTATCATTGGTAAATAAAGATTTATTTTTTTTATTTCTGTGTTTGGTTTTATTATTATTAAGATAATTATTGGTGTTATAATTATATGGTGTTATCTTATATGTATATTAATTTTATTATTATTTGTAGTTATGGGTAATCAAAGATGAAATGATATTATTCCTAGTTAACGATCCCTATTACTATTATTAATGTTCTTTAATTATTGAGGCAATTAATGATAAAAATAATAATTAGTGCTTTTAGGATAATTGATGAATGATTAAACAATCCCTATTTGAATGATTAAATGTTTTATTCCTTTCTCATTTATTTTATTTTATTTTTCAATAATTAGGAAGAACAAAATTAAGTTTATTTCTATCAATTTAGAAATTGATTTATTTCTAAATTGTTATTTTTTAGTACCAATCATTACATTTACTTGCAAATCAAAATTTTAGCACATCATTTATTGACCAAACAGGAGGTGATCCCATGTACATCAATATTTATTTTGACTTTAGCCAGAAGCAGATGCATAATCATGAAGAATATACTCTTTACCAAAAAAAATTTCAATTTAAACCGTTCTCATGCGTAAAAATTTTTAAATTAAAAATTTATAAACAGATTTATTTTTAAACTTTACATTTTAATTAAAAATAATAATCATTAAATTAACAATTAAATGTTTTATTATTTATATATGTGGCTAATATATTTTTAAATTTATTAGCTCATTGTTTCTATTACTATTTGTAAATAGATAAATCGTTACAAATTCCATTATTTTTTTATTTTAATTATAAAAATAATTAAGTTTTTATTATTTTGCTCATGAAAATTAATTACATTTGTTTTAAAAAGCAAAGTTCTGATCTTGAATATTTAGTTTGTTTTTTTTTAATTAAACATAAAATTTGACAGACATAAAATCTGATAAAAGTTTTCTTTGTATGCAATTTTGATTTAATATTAAAATGTTTTTAATGGTTTATTTTATTTTGTTTAAAAAAAAATATTTAATTAATTTTACTAAGTCATTTGTGTAATAGAATTAATCATTTTTTAAACTTATTACTGATCTTTTAATGATTCTTTTCCCCTAAAAGCAATAAAACTAGAATCTATTGTAATTATATCCACAGAGATAAATATTTTAAAGAAAATAACAAAAAATTACTTTAACATCCTCCTTTTTTTTGTAAATTAGTTAGGATTTGAAAAAGGGTCCCAAGATAAAAAGAGTTGTTAAATTAAAACTTAGCAGAACTCTTCCCCTAGAAGACTACCTTCACTTACTACCTTCACTATCTTCACTTACTTCTAAAAGGAAAAAGAAGAGCAGATTTTTCAAAACCACAGCAATAAAATATTAAAATTTATCAGTTATATTTTCTCCTGCAATATGCAGAGTAGCAAAACTATGGGTGTAAGAATTGTATTTAATACCATACCACTGTTGTGAGGATAACAGGCATAAAGTTGTATGGTTAATCACCATATATTCAATGTGCATGATAAATAGAACTCTCTATGGCATCACATTTTGTGTCTTCCTTACAAGAAACCTGTAATATAATACAGTGAAACCTTGATAATTCGAAACCCAAGGGACTATTAAAAAATGTTGACTTAACAAAATTTTGAATTAACAACTACTACAACAAAATCTCTATTATAACCTAATCTAAGTTTATGTTTTGTATCCTTTCTTTTGCATAAATGAAATAGGCTTCCTTTTTGTAATGCAACATTTTTTAACTTAGATGTGAAAAAATAATAGAACAACTTTAAAGACGATTATTAAGTTTAATGTAATAAATACAGTAAACTGTTTTATAACTTAAAGCTATAACTTTGTATTTATAACTTACAGTTATTGGTATATACAAAAATATTTCGTAATTTTAACATTTTATTCTGTTTATTTTGAATTTTTACAAAATTTTGTTCTAATTTATTTAAAAAACTAAAAATCTCTTTGGCTCTGTATTTACTTGGCCTTCAAAGTACAAATGTAATTTCTTTAACATTTCCAACTCTCTTTTTTGACACGTATTGGCGGCTCTTCTTCTTTTTCAATGTTGTCATTTTCATTGCTTTCTAACCTTTCCTCATTTCTATCTTCGGCTATGATTTCCTCATCTGGTGTTTCACTGCTAACAAAGATATTATCGTTCACACTCAGAAACGTAGCAAAGGGTATACTAGCAAGTTCATTCCAAGTTTCCGGTTCATTTATACTATTTTCTTAATCATTCTTTTCACAAAAGTTACTTCCATCTGTTTCTACAATCAATCCAGGTTTCTTAAAATAATTTGAAATGGTTTCGGGTTTTATATGTTCCCATGCAGATAATAACATTTAATTTGCATCTCGAATAAATGTACTCGTGTTTTAATCGATTCCTGTTATTATCTTATTTACTAAAAGTCAGTGATAATAATGTTTCAAATTACTTATGACCTTGGTCCATCAGTTGAACATGGAATTTATATTCAGTAGAAAAAAATTGAATTTTGATTGTATTTAAGTTGATAAGAGAAGGTTGTGCAGGACAGTTATCATTGAATAAAATGACTTTTCTTTTCTGCTAAATAAATTTTTTATCCAGTCTGCGAACCCAATTTTCAAAGCAGTTCATTATCATCTGTGCTTTGCAATTTGCATTATACTCAGCTGGTAATGACTTTACATTTGTAAAGCAGCATGAACGTGTAGATTTGCCAATTATTAGAAGAAGAAGCTATTCTGTAGTGAAAGCTCTGTCGAGTGTGCACTTATAAACCAACCCTAATTCATCTATATTGAAAACAACGAGAAGACTATTCTTTTAAAAACTGAGGAACTTTACCTTTCCACTCTTCAAAATCCTCATGAACTACAAATGCTCTTTCTCTATAAATCATTTTAAAAGAAATTCCATTCCAGTAAATCTTTCAAGCCATCTTAAATTTATCTGGCTTTAAATTGACCTTAAACTTAAACTGCCTTAAACTGGCCTTAAATTTATCATTTCCTTAAAGTTTAGCAAATTCTTTGGCTTCAAAACAAATAACCAGACCACTTAACGATATATTGTGACTTCTTACTTCAGTAAACCAGTTATTACGCACGCATCAATATCCAGAAATTCAGGCCCCCTTTGTCTTTTCTTCGAGCCATCTCCATTACAATTACCTTCCACAATATTATCCTTATTTTTTAAGTAGGTGGACAATGTTGATAAAGGAACTCTATATTCTTTTGGTACATTAGACTGTGTTCTTTCTCAACTTACAACTGCTTTAATAATTTCAGATTTTTCTTTCCAAATTAAAGTTTTTTATTTGCGGTCGGTTGACATGTCAATTAACAAATTGCAAAATAATTAAAAAGATTAATACCGTATACAAAACGAAAAAAGTGAAACACTACCAAGCAAATAAGAAACAGTAAACAAACATTACAGAACATAAATCCCATCTCTCACGCACTGTCAAACACGAATGTAGTATAGGGATATTTGGGAATCACCAAGATGATGATGTCATTGACATGAAATGAATACAATAAAGGAATGCCGTCATTTTAATGACCGAACTGCAAGTGCTTTTGAGTAGATTAAATGTAAAGAAATGGAATAAATGAAAATAAAAACTTTGATTTAATGAATATTTTTATTTTGAAATTTTGAATTACAAGGTTAAATTTAACATTACATGGTATACAAAATTTGTGGGAAAGAATATTTTTTAGAATTATCAAGGTTGCACTGTATATTATACCGTATGAGAGTATTTTTAATCTTAACCAATAACTTTAATTAATTTTAACAGCTTTTGTGCTATATAAAAAAATATATATCTTAATAATTAATTGTAGCCATAATTAAGAGTTTTTTAGAGCTTATACCTCCCTAAGTTTGCATTGATATACATAGCAAAATTGTAAAAACTGTTTATTTGTTATGCTAGTTATAGTAAGAATTTTAAATCCCATAGTGAAGTTTCTGTCGGTTTTCTATGTGAGAATTCACTTCAATTAATATAATTCTCTCTGGATAAACTTCTTTAAAAAGGAAACAGCAAATAGATATGACATGTACAGCTTCTAGGATTATAGAAAATGATGGAATCACAACAGGAACGATGAATTATTGTTTTTGGTAGATTTACGCAACGTTTTATTTCAGTTGGTATTAATTATTTAAAATTTATATTCATTAAAATCTGTATTCATAGTATAATTTTTAACTGCATTTTACATGTCATCAGTAAAGACTACACTTTAAATCTAATTAAAGAATGGTCACAAATAAGATCTATTTGATTTCATTAAACTGAACAAATAAATAAAAAAATTGGCTGTAATTTTGTTCATTTTAAACTAATCCTCAGTGAAATGAATTTTTGAATCATTTTTTAAATAAACTTGACTATTTCTTAGTTACTGATATTCTTCATATAACAGAGGGTATACATAATATCCTGCAGTTAGGTGTAGTCCTTCGCAACTACATCATTATATCTATAGAAACAGTAAATATACAAGGCATAGTCAACGTTCTTCCTTTACTTCACTTGTGAAAACAATGGTTTTTCTGGATGAGCGTGTTTAGGTGGACCCTCTGCCACAGAAATCATGGAAGTTAAAGTTTCTTTGAATTAAGTCATTAATGCCTGACCCGCTATACAAACATCCCAGGGTTCACCCATAGCAGTAAGGGCTTTGATATCCCCTTACCCATGGGTCAATACCTGCCAAGAGCCCAAGTAACTGACGTTGAATGGCGAAAGACTTTGGCAGAGCAAGCTCACATCTCTTCTAGTGAGCACTCTCCATCTGCTTAACATCGGTTAAAACAGATCACAGTCATGCCTTCCGCTCCCGCTGCAAGCAGCAAAAGTGAGAAGTGCAACCGCAACCAGCTCGGGACTGCCAATCCCAAACTCAACAAAGAGCTACTGCAATACTACTGCCTTACTGGCCGACATAATGAAAGTACCAAAGAACCATGCTGTTGCCCACCCTGGACATGTGTAATGTAACTGCACGGACGTCGGGTTGGATTTTGTCCAAGGCAATAAAATTGTTAACCATTAAAATGTTTTGAGTCAATGAAATCTGCTTTATTGAGTTTGGTCTACGCATAAACTTACCAAGAGCAACATTGCACCTTTCCTGATATGCTTCCATCAATTCCAGATCTATGGCTCTCTAAATTAAATAAGTCATATTTACCTTCTACACTTTCTCTGTACATATGTGAGCTTTAGAAAAATTTTGACTTAACATGCAAAAGTATTAATATCGTCACCAAACACTGAATCACTCTGAGACTATTGAACCACCAGGCAATAGGAGGTTCTTTTTCAAATTAAGAACAAAGAACGTAAATAGAGGTTGCAGAAAAATGATTTACCTCTGGAAGTAGTCTTACCAGCATCCTTTTAGTATTTGTAATAATGATTTGCCAAAGCCAAATTTGAATGCTAAAGAATAACTTTAAATCATTATGAATATAAGGCAAATCGAAATATAAATAAATAATAATAATAATAATAATTACTATTTTTTTGTTTATTTTATTTATTCCTGTAAATAAATAAACTGTGGTAAAGTTAAATAATGCCCTTGTCAAACTATTAAAAGATTTTTAGAATGGCGATTTCTTATTAGAATTTAGGAAGGTATCAATGGAGACGAGCGAGACAGGAAAGAAAAAATTGAAAATAAGAAAGGTATAAAGAAATAACAAATAAATTTTTATTGACAAATATTAGTTACAATTTTTCATATTAAATAAGTCAAATAATAGTAAAGATTAGTATTAGATTAATAACAAATATTGAAAGATTAATTTTGTAGTTATTAATTAATTTTAGTAAAATGGTATTTAAAACAAAAAGAGGCAATTTCTCAAGAGGAAGCCTCCGTTATATTTTTAAAATATTATGTAGCCTAAATTTGAATGAGTTTCATATCATCCAACCTTATCTTATATTTTATTAATAGAATATTAATATATGTAATGGAATATTTAATAAAGTGAATAGATGCCTGAAAGCCCTGCCTTTTTTCTATTTTTTTTTTTTTTTGCCTTCAGTCATTTGACTGGTTTGTTGCAGCTCTCCAAGTTTCCGTATCAAGTGCTAGTCGTTTCATTTTAGTATACATCCTAAATCCCTAACAATTTGTTTTACATATTCCAAATGTACCCTGCCTGCACAATTTTTCCCATCTACCTGTCCCTCCAATATTAAAGCGACTATTCTAGGATGCCTTAATATGTGGCCTATAAATCTGTCTCTTCTTTTAACTATATTTTTCTAAATGCTTCTTCCTTCATCGATTTGCTGCAACACCTTTTCATTTGTCACTTTATCCACCCATCTGAGTTTTAACATTCTCCTATAGCACCACATTTCAAAAGCTTCTAATCTTTTCTTCTCAGGCATTCCGATCATCCAAGTTTCACTTCCATATAAACCCACGTTCCAAACATGTACTTTCAAAAATCTTTTCCTTACATTTAAATTAATTTTTGATGTAAACAAATTATATTTCTGACTGAAGGCTTCTTTTGCCTGTGCTATTTAGCATTTTTATTGCTACTGCTTCATCCATCTTTAATAATTCTACTTGTCAAATAACAAAATTCTTCTACCTTCGCAATCTATTCTTTATTTTTACATTCAGTAGTCCATCTTTGTTATTTCTACTACATTTCATTACTTTTGTTTTGTTCTTGTTTACTTTCATGTGGTAGTTCTTGCATAGGACTTCATCCATGCCATTTATTGTTTCTTCTAAATCTTTTTTACTCTCAGCTAGAATTACTATCATCAGAAAATTATAGCATCTTTATCTTTTTACCTTGTACTGTAACTCCGGACCTAAATTGTTTTTTAACATCATTAACTGATAGTTCTATGTGAAGATTAAAAAGTAACAGGGATAGGGAATATCCTTGTCAGACTCCCTTTTTTTGTTATGGCTTCTTTCTTATGTTCTTCGATTATTACTGTTGCAGATTGGTTCCTGTAAATGTTCGCAATTGTTTTTCTGTCTTTATACTGACCCCTAATTTTTTTAAATTCTGAACATTTTATTCCAGTCTACGTTATCGAATGCCTTTTCTCGATCTATAAATGCCAAGTTTGTTGGTTTGTTTTTCTTTAATCTTCCTTCTACTATTAATCTGAGCCCTAAAATTGCTTCCCTTGTCCCTATACTTTTCCTGAAACCAAATTGGTCTACTCCTAACAATTCTTCCACTCTCCTCTCAATTATTCTGTAAAGAATTCTAGTTAAGATTTTTGATAAATGACTAGTTAAACTAATTGTTCTGTATTCTTCACATTTATCTGCTCCTGCTTTCTTTGATATCATGACTATAACACTCTTTTTGAAATCTGATCGAACGTCCCCTTTTTCGTAAATATTACACACCAGTTTGTATAATCTATCAGTCGCTTCCTCACCTGCACTGCACAGTAATTCTGCAAGTATTCCATCTATTCTGAAGTCTTTCTACCATTCAAATCTTTTAATGCTCTCTTAAATTCAGATCTCAGTATTATTTTCCTCCTTTCATCCTTTTCAACTTTTTTCTTTATAAGTGGATAAAAATCTTAGTAAATCATTTTACCAGAAAAAATGTTTTTCTTACAGTTCTTTATTGTTTCAATAAAAAACTGCTTTTGTATTAATTTATTTTTTTCGTAAATAAGGCTACGCCTTTAGTTTACGATTATAGAGTTCAGATAACAGCTATATCCATATAAAATTATTCACTGCAGATTCTGTAAGCAAAGTGAAAAGGTGATACTTGAGCTGATTGGACGATAAATAGAAAAATCTTCACTTTTTTTATTTATGTTTATTTTATTAAAATATTCAGCGTTTTTCTTTTACTTTTCAAAGAAATAATACTACAATAAAAATTCCTTAATTCAAAATATCCTGAATTTCATCGGTTTGATGCTTTAATTAAAAAACAAAATGGAAGTCATTCAGTTTTATTGAAATACTCACTGTAACTTTAAATACGTATTTGGAAGGCTAAAATATTTGTAATCAAACCACTTAACATAGAAATTCTAAATATTTTTAAGCATATGCAAATAGTTTGGTGATTAAATTAAATAAATTTGAAAAAAAATTTTAATTTTCCAAATTTTCTTTTTTTTTGTTTAATCATATTTCCTATATAACAATCTATCACACAAGCAATTACATCTAATCAGTCACAAAGGCCGCAAATACATCTAAAATGGTTATGTTCACATTCCTCCTTTTGTGACTTTATTTATTTACCCTAAAATGGAACAAAATCCAAAAAATCAATCCAAAAATCAATTTTTTTTAATTTTCATTTTTTTTTTTTATTTCTTAATGTTTAGTTACTTTTATCTTGTCAAACATATCCTTTAGTATATGTCTATATCACTTCTTCATTCTTTTTAGTTATTACAATTTTTTATTATCCCTGATTTACCTGATAATAATCTTTATTTTGTTTTATTCTAGTCATACAAGAAGCATGCAGCAAAACATAATATATTAACAGTGCACACACACACACACACACACACACACACACACACAGAGAGAGAGAGAGAGAGAGAGAGAGAGAGAGAGAGGGAGAGAGAGAGAGAGAGAACCACTAGTACATATTTTTAAACGATGAGTATTTGGACAGTATATTTTCTTACTATCAATCATCACATATATCTACCCACGGAGAGATTTCAAAATACGCATTTGTAGACTCCAGTATTTATAAGTATAATGAAAATTAATAAAATATGTTTTATTTAAAAATATTATAATAATTTATTTCTTTTAAATTAAAATTAATAATGAATATTTATTATAATTTAAATTTATTTTAAATAGAATCATTAAATTCGTCACATGGTACCAAGTGTTCATTTAAGTGTTTGATCCTATATCAAGTAGTGATTTCATTATCAGTGCTACGAGTTTAGAATTTCAAATGTACCATAATTCATCTACACCGCGATAAATGAAGCATTAATATGAATTTAGCATGAATCTATAAACTTCTTTTAAAAATAGAATGCGTACGTGAGTGACATTAATATGAATGAATCAACATCTGTTGCTTAGTATTTTGTTCAATGAACGATATAAGGTAACTCTGACTCCCGAAAGAGAGAAGTTATATTTTTAGCGTTTAAGAAATTAATGATTTCATTATTTTTCTCATTATGTTTAAATAAATTTTCGTTAAGGTTTTACGACTCGATACAACATAAAACTTATAATAACTCTCTGAAAAAACCTATTTGCAAAACATATTGCAATAGAACATAAAAGATAATTTATACAACCTCACTCTGAACTCCGAGGAGGAGTGATAGCTTCTCTACCTTTAATCCGGAGGTTCTGGGTTCGAGTCCCGGTCAAGCATGACATTCTTTCACTGGTTACAAAAAAATTCATTTCATTATCATCCACAGACAGCTATTACAGAGTATCAGCCGCCAAAATAAAACAGAACGTAGAGATTTAATTGCTGTTGGAATTTTTCCCTTCAAGTTAATTGAAAGTTGGGATTTTTTCCTTCAAGTTAAACGAACTATAAATGTGTTGAATGTCTGCGACATTCAACACATTTATAGTTCGTTTCGAGGAAACAGATTGTAGATATTATGTCAAAAAAAACTTACAATCCTCCAATTATGCGTCATCATGCTATAGTAATTTGCAAATAGTAAGTATAAAAATAATAACCAAAAATAAACGTAGAGAAAAGAGTCTATTTATCAAATCAGATATTTTATGTACCAGGGTCGTTTGGAAAGTTGTTAGCCTGACACAGAAATGCCGCAAGTATGACCAAATGACTAAAATATTCGTCAAGTACAATCCTTTAAATGGCATGCTGCGAAGTTTCAGACGCACGAGTTTATTTGCTTGTTTATGGCGATCGAGTAAAGCAAGTAAGTTTTAATTTTTTCTAAAAAATGGATAAAAGTTCGAGTTATTATAAAGTTTTCTTTTAAGGGTTAACCCCGATGGACATACAAGATGGAAATATTAGATGGGGTTCTGAGCGGTAAAACGTCCAAAACGAAGGCCACGATGACAGTAAAGAAGTGGGCTAAATTTAAATGTGGTCGTACATCAATTCAAAATTATGAACGCTTGGGACGCCCAAAAATTACTATGTATGACGAAATAGTCTCAAAAATCTACAATAACTTATTAAATGATACCAATTAAAGTACACGAGCTTAAACATCTCTCAATAGACCGTGTCCATTACATTTTACACGATGTTTTGGGAATGAAAAAGCTTTCCCTCGATGGATATATCCATAGGTTCCATCCATAAAGTTAACCGTCACCAGAAAAGCATTCCAGTGAACACACTTCTCAATAGTGTTTAGAGTTATTTAAAAGTGATTCCTCTGAGTTTTTTTTTTTGACACTTTATAACAGTAGATGAAAAATGGGTTCACTATTATACGTCGAAGACCAAAAAGCAACCCAAAAATTAGATAGGAGCAGGTGAAAACAAGTCAAAAAAGAGAAAACGGTTTCATCTGCAGAAAAACTTTTGGCTACGACTTTTTTGAGATTCTTGCGATGGGGTATTCATAGACTAATAGAAAAAAGATAATTCCATCAACAAGCAGCAGTATTATGCTTCACTACTAAACCGATTGAAGGGTGTTATTCAGAATCAACGTCCACATTTAGTCAAAAAATTTTGAAAAGTGTTTTTCCCGTATTTGCTGGATTTTTCTTCTAGCGATTACTTCCTCTTCCCAAACCTGAAGAAATCGCTCACTGAACAAAGGTTCACTTCAAATGATGAGGTCAAAGCTGAGACAACCGCTTATTTTGCAAAGGACGAATGTGAAGATATTATAAAGTTGGAAAGTCGTTGATCTAAATGTATCGAATTGCAAGGTGACTACGTGAAAAGACAAAAATAAAAATAAAAATTGTGTGTGTCTTGTGTTTTCTTTATCAGGCTAAGAGCTTTCTGAATGACTCTCGTACATCAAATTTATTTGTATAACTAATTCCATAGAATTCACTATGGTTATAGTAAAATAATAAATCTCAAAGGGAGGATTAGTGTTCTCCCATAAAATTTTTAAAATTTCTTGATAATACGTATTACATACTTATTTCATTACTCTTAAAATTATCTACGTAAATACTACGTAAATGAAGTGGAAAATCTGAAAAACTTCTGCAGTTTCCCAATCTGAAGAACTTCCTTGGACCATGAGCCTGTCTTTATCAGCAACCCTACTGCAAGATGTCCAAACTATTAGGAGAATTGGTTCTGGGACAGACTACGTAGGTTAGCCACGTGAGAAACTGTCATCATTCAAATGTAGCCAGCCTTCCTAAGAAACTGTTTTATTAATAGTCATGGCTAACCGAGTGTAAGAGTCATTCCAAAGAAATGGGAAATTGTTGGAATTCATAGGGCAATCTAACGAGTGAAAATTATGGGAAAAATGTAAACCGTGTCCACTTATCCAAACTGCAAAGAGCTTCGCTTCAATGATATTTTATGCACAGCATTGATCTTGAGACTGGTCTTGTTATATTCAAGGATTAATACTACAATACAAAAATTAAAACTGCGAGATACGGAAAACCCTTTTTTAACTTTAGTATAAGGTTGCGAGCAGTCTAAAGGTGGGGTGAGTGTATAAAAGAATTTGAAAGGTACTGGATTCTCCATCTCTACCATCTCCGCAGAGTTTGATCTCGTCATATCAGTAAAAAGAAAAAAAGTTATTTATTTTTGTGATGAAATTTCTGGTATGAAATTTTCTCTTTCCTGCACCCATTTCACATCAATTTTCATCAATTTTTTTTTTTTTAGATCTGATTAGAAAAAGTAATTAAACCTTTTCATCTGTCAAACTATATTATACCATCTGTCACAAGTTTTCGGAATTTTCCAATTTGTCTTCTCAAGTTTGTTATCACACATTTTTAAACGTATAATAATAACTAATATAAAAAGAACAAGCTTAGATTTCTTTATAAGTGGTATAGAGTACACCTTATTCTCGGAAACGGAAATGAGATATGCCCAGAATATTTTTGATTCAAAATTGCACCCTGGAGAACAAAAATAATCTTTTTGCAGAATACATCTTATTCTCTGAAACGGAAATTAGGATAATCTATCTCACAATTTGATTTATAACGATTAATCCCGAAAACCCTCAGTTCTTTTCTTACTCCTTCATTGTATTCCTACAAACCATCTTCAATCTTTTACTCACAGAAAGTTTTATTTCACAGAAAACATGAAAAAAATTTTTTCCAATTACTAGAAAGTTAAATATTCATCTATCTATCTTGTGACCATTTAATGCATTATCGACATCTCAAAATCCAGTTACCACTGCATTGAGATGAAGAGAAGGTGTTCATCTCTCAAGTTATCTACGTTTAATTTTTTAATTTTTTAAACAGTTTGTTTCATAAAAATTTCATTTGGGAGTCAACAATTAATCCTCAAGTTATAAGATATCACATAAAGAAGTATGTAACTGGAAGAAGTTTTACAATTGAAAAAACATGATTTTTTTGTATATGAAAAGGAAACAACGTTTATTTTG
This sequence comes from Lycorma delicatula, assembly GCF_047948215.1. Classification (NCBI taxonomy): domain Eukaryota; kingdom Metazoa; phylum Arthropoda; class Insecta; order Hemiptera; family Fulgoridae; genus Lycorma; species Lycorma delicatula. The sequence goes on from NC_134455.1 coordinate 94,663,145, forward strand.
GAGATATAAATACGACAGAACTTTCTATTAATGGTTATAATGAAGAATATTGACTTTTATTTCAGTTAAATTTAATTTATTTTTTAATAGTCTTTCGGGTTCTTTCTGTTTGTGATAGAAGGATATTTATTTATTTCCTGATAAGTTTAAAAAAAAACATTTTAATATATCACCTCTTTTTTTTGAGCCTTTGACACCACCGTTAGGTATTGTTTCAGAGGATGTGATGAACGATTTTGTAGCTGGTGTGAAAATATCATGCTTGACCGGAATTCGAACCCGGGACCTGCAGATAAAATGCCGAGACACTACCACTTAGCTATTTTAAGATAATACCTAGCTTATTTAATAAAATGTTCCCAATTTTACAATCATTTTAGTGTATGTACACCAAAGAAATCATTATATTTACATCAGATGTTTCGGAGTATATAGATTACTAAAAATTAATAACAGTCACATTGTAAGAACATGTGGTTCTAGAAATAAAATAAACAATATTCAAGAAAAAACATTCTAAAATTAGGCATAATTGAAATTGCAACTAGTTTCCTGCCTGTTGTTAGATAACTAGATACAAAGAGCGAATGTATACAGAGACGTATGCATAAATGTAACAATTACACCAAGTATAAAGTTAATAAACTGACAAAGCCTACTTCAATTTGCTGTTGACAACAATTATCAATCTAGTATATTTTATAAAGAAATTTTAAACTAGTCCGCTATTCTTTAAATTTTTTCTCTCGTTACTGAATTTATATGATTAAAGAGCGAGGTGCTCGTGTCAAAGTACAAATCTTTGCTCCCCACTCTTTAGGCCATTCCACGATATGAAATAATTGGCAAAAACATCAAATTTTTAATTTGAAGCTATGTCTCAGATAATCTTACACATCACTGTCAAAGCTTGTTGTCAAATCCATTCTGAGATAACGTCCTAAAATTATTTTTTACCTTTTAGTGCGTTTAATTTAAGAGTGTGTTTTAAAAATCTTTTTTACATTTTTTTTTTATTTTATAGCCAGAATTTTAAAAACCTGTTTAGTTTTTTACACTTTATTTTATTAAAAATTTGAATAGGCTTGTAAAAAATATATATGTTCCTAGTTTTTAAAGTTTAATTTTTTTTCTTTAAGTTTCTATCATTACAAAACGAAAACAAGAAATATGAAAAAAAAATAGCGTTAAGTAACTATTAATGAAGTTGAACTAAAGCTACTTAGAGTGCTGAAATTTGAATTATATTTTTCCTCAATTTGTCCCAGTAATTTTATTATTGTTTCACACGAAAATACTTTAAATATCAGAATGACTTAAACTGTATATCATTATAACGGATTTCAAATCATCTTTGTGACGATATATTTAAAACATTGTGCAATATTTTCTTTTAAAGAAATTCTTCACTACTGGGCTAATGCTTCTACAGGATCACCATAATATTATGGTTCATTGAATAAGAACTAGGGAATTTCTCATCCCTATATATATATATATATATCACAGATTTTATTAAAAGCTTTTTCTTGTCATGATCATTGAGTTAAATTTAGTGGATATTGAGTGCGCATGCTTGTATATATTTATAATTCTACACATAAAACTAAGCATATAACTGTGTGTATATTCAATAAGATAAATACACAAATCTTTGTATAAGAGATTTATTTTCCCATTCACTCAGCGATTCTTATACAACCATATATTGAATGAATATACCAATATATTGGTATATGAATTATGATGGTATTGAGTAATAAGAGGTAAAACGTACTAACTTTATAAAAGGCCTTATTCCATTTAAATATTTTTTGTCTTCTTTTTTCTTATATTTAATTTAAATAAAATCAAATAAATCCGTGGGATGGAGGGAAGTCAATTAACAAATTACTTACTTGAAAAATACAGCATTAAAAATGATGAAGTTAAAAGGGGAAATCCAATTATATACATCCTAACAATACAACAATAAATAAATAGGAGTAGTACATGGATTATACTATATAATTTTAATATATTTCTATAATTTATGTATATTAAATAACATTTCATGAGTCAATCATAATCACACAAAAACTACTGAAGATAAATTAACGAAAATGTGTATACACGTCTTCACACGGTGTAACTGCATACCAAGAAATAATTTTTTTGTTGAAATTTCGACTTTAAAAGGATAAAATGGAGTAACAATCAAATTTACTAATTTTTTTTTTTTTTGGTCACAAATTTAGATATGAACTTGATTTTTGGTGTGTGCAATTTACATCTGAATATTAAAAAACCCATTTTTGTTTTTTTTTTTTTAGATTCCGAGTTTAAGGAGTTAAATGAATTTTTAAATTTTTTCTTGAAACCCGGTTTTTTTTTTAATTTCTTCGGTAACAAATGAAGATATCAACTTGAGTTTTGATGAGTGTAATTTCATGAGAATATCTAAAAACAAATTTCTAGATTTTCTGAAATTCATCGTTGAAAGGGGTGAAGAAAGGTAAAAAAAATGTATTAAAACTTTCCTCATTTTCTACTATATTAAACGAGATATTGACTATATTTGGGCTTGTAAATACTCTTCAAATAAATATCTAAAATTCATTTTGGAATTTTTTTTTAATTTCGATTTTTTAAGGGTTGTGCGATGTGCAACGAGCGGCTCAACCAACACAGCCAATACCACTGTTAGACTCGTCGGCACGTATGTTGGCGGAGGGACTTAAAGCCTATGTACTAGCATTTTTCATGCATTGGCGTTTGTTACAAGCAAACTAAAAACATTGTCATTTTGTATATGTCTTTTGTGGTATGGTAATATTAAAAAAAACACAGGTTTCATTAACTTGCTGTAGCGTATTTAATTCTTGATTTTTATTGTAAATTATACATTCATGTGATCTAGACCTACTTCCTGTTGTATAGCAAATAATAATAATAGAACCATTCATGAATCATACATGATTAATGTGTTCACAACATGAAATTAATTGTGTAAACACAACACGCAATTCTAAGAATTTCATTTACTTATTCTTATTCTACTCTAATCATTACGCTGTGAAGAATCATATATCACACATCGCTTGTAATTATTTTCTAGAAGTGGTTATTATAGAAGCATTTATTACGGTTTATAATTTACTTAATGAAGTGAATAGCTGTTGGTGATTTATTTTTATTATTTGTTGTGTTGTTTTCATTTAAGGTCTTGTCATATATTCATTCAGTCATGCAAATTTTTAATATTTCAATACAGTTATTTTATTTTAAAATGCCCAAGTTGGGAGTAAAAGATACAGTAGTTCATAATCAGGCGAGGGAAATTGTATTCGATGTTTACAATTTCTTTTTACAAAACAATGCCGGAACCGCAATAGTGAGGAAAACTGAAGTGCTGAATATGATTGCTCAAGCGAAAAAAGTATAAAAACGAACAGTCCAAAGAATTATAGCAGAAGGGAAATCAAATAAAAATTATAGCAGAAGGGATGGCTTCGTTTCGTCGAGAAAACTTGTAAATCGCACTAGTCCTGTGTGCAATTTAGATTCGTTTGACATGGATGATTTGAGGCGTTTACTAAATACATTTTTTGTAGCCAAAAATGCATTCCTACTGTGAAGAGAATTATGAAAAAAGCCCGCGAAAATTAAATAATTTCAATGGGAGTGAAAGACCTTTAAGAAAAATATTACGTAAGATGGGATTTAGATGGAAAAATAGTAATAGAACATCCGGAAAATAGTAATAGAAAGGCATTTCATTAAAATGCAAAGAATTTCTACGACAAATTTCCCTGTTTCGCTAAGAAGGAAGACCTATTTTATACACAGAAGAAACCTACATTCACAGTAGTCGTGCGACACCAAAATCGTGGATAGACACAACAAACCTTCATGAGGGTCTGAAAACACCAGCATCCAAGGGCTCATTAGTAATAATTGTTCATGTCGGCTGTAATAAAGGAATCATTAACAATGCTTAACTTATGAATGAGCCAATTAAGAAGAAGGATTATCAAAAATCGATGGATCCCAAAATGTACACAAAATGGTTACTGGAGAAGTGTATACCCAACTTGCCACGTAGGTCGGTCATTGTGCAAGATAACGCATCGTATCACAACGGTCTGCTACAAAAGCAGCCAAATTCTAACACTTTAAAAAGCGATTTGATAAAATGGTTAGCCGAACAACGAATTAACTATTCTCCTGCTATGACAAAGACTGAATTGTATGATATAAAATTACACAAAGAAAATAAAGAAATTGGTAATAGATAACATTTTCAAAAATTACTGTCACACAGTTGTATGGTTGTCACCTTATCACCCTGACTTAAATGCTATTGAAATGACTTGGACTCAAGTTAAAGGACAATTAGCTAAAAGAATACAACTTTTAAATGACGTTCTTAAGTTACCTAAAGAGGAATTTTATAAATTGTCTGAAGCAGAGTAGAGCAGTGTCTGCAAGGATGTTGTCAACGTTGAAAAAAAATACATTGAAGATGAATAAGATGTGCACATCGACAATTCTGACCGATTCAGACCGATCTTAAGAGCTCGTGTCCGATATACGAGCTTTTTAGAATCTACCGGCGACCACCAATTCGGAATTTGCAATCTACAGCAATAAAGTGAGTAGAAAGAATAATTATTTAAAGTACTTTAAAATAATAATATTAATTGAGATACTACACTAGTTTTAACTAAATAACATCGAATGTATTTTTGGTTATAAATATCATCTATATAAAACTGACAATGTTTTCAGTCGGCCTAGTACCATGCCAAATGTTTACTGAATGCTAGTAGTTTTTTGTGCCAACTTACGTGCCGATAGTTATACTGCATTTGCGAGACGACTGGCTGCACCTGCCTCCGGTTAGTTAACTAAAAATCATAAAATAGAAAAATAGTTATTAAATTTTAAGATCTATGATTTTTTCTCGTAATATATCTTAGGTTTGTGTTCAAAATATTTTACTTAATATTTTTTTCTAAGTCACTCATTTAGTTCTTGTCTACCATGCAAATCTTGCTCTATGGCATTTATAAATTGTTCTCAAGATTCCTGTTAAGTACCTCTGACAACAGATTTAGTGTGGTTTCTGGCTCTATAATAATATAACCGATCTCCTTCTGATGGATCATTTACCCATATTCTATTCCAACGTTCCTTCTGTTTTATGACACTTTCTATCTCCTCATTCAAAATCTTCAAGCCCGTTAACTTATGTAATTTCCTTTTCATACCAGCAGCTTCACCGGCTCCCTGTTTAATAGTGCTACAGAGGATATCCCATTCTTCATCAATATCCTCTATCGTTAGTAAATTCATCAACTTTGTATTAATTTATTTTGGTATAGGCCTTTAATGTATCCATTTTTCAAGAGTGATACTTAAAAAGCCTTATCTTCCATGTTCCTTTCTGCAAAAGGCATTGGTTGTTTCCAACGCTTATATAAATTCAATTTACCAACCAGTAAGAAGTGATCTGAAAATAGGTCAACTTCACGGACTTGAATTGTCTATTATTGACCTAGGCCCTTTTGCGGACCATGAGTACTTATGTATATCCTTTATACAGAAATAATGTTTGTTATTTTTAAGTTGTTAAGGGTAGCAAAGTCTCTCAATCTCTTTCCATTTTCATGGAGGATGTCCTCTCCAAAAAAGACAAAACATTTAGGAATAGGTAGGTTCCCCACTCTACCATTCAAATCTCCAATCAGTATGATATCACTTTCACCAGCTCCATTGAGTAACCGTTGCATCTGTTTTTTAAAAAAGTTCCGATTGTAAATTTTAATTTAAAATGAAATATTTATTATAGTAAATAAATTTAATGTATATTAAATAGTTTTTATTCTAAAATAAATTAAATTTATTACTAAGTGAAGAGTTTAGCTCAACTAAATGATAGTAATAAATTTAAAAAATTGTTTCACAAACATTTCTTTCAATAATCCTGAAATAATTACATGTATTCCCCCTTTGCAAGGTAAAATATTAAATTGCGTTATATTTTATTTGGTTACTAACTTAACATTTCTGTAATTCTTCTAAGCCAGAAACTGCATTCATAGAATCGCAATTTAACAGCACCCAGTACAAATGTTAAACAGTTTAAACAATTCATAGACTTTCTGCATACTAATTTTTGTTTTATTTACGAGTATACTTATTTCATATTGTTAAAATTAGAGGATATTTCTCAGTAAAATAACTTGAGAATAAATTTTGAAAAATAATGTCACAGTCTATTCAGTCTTACTTCATGCAGAAAGCATCGTAATTATTATACCATCATAAATCACAACTTTAAAATTTCTGTGAAATTCAGATTGTTGCAGTCTACTCAAATATTATCAACCTCTTTCTTTTTGTACCTCTAGAATTTCGTCATTTTTTTATTTTTGTATCAGATGATATTTATATTTTACTTCATATTCATTTAAATCCTTTTATTTCAAATACTGTATTTTTTAAATACTGATTCATCATAAAATGAGTTTAAAATTTTTGTAGTTTCTGTTTCAATAAAATGGCGCTTAACGATAAATATTTTGTGTTTTTTTTTTCAAATTGATTCGGAGCAATTACGATGAATCTTTATGGCTATTCCAAGAAAATTTGGGCATTTATTGTAGTCTATGAATTAGATTATAATTTAGTTAATTATTTTGTTACCCCTCAAATATAGTTTTTTTTTTTTTTAAATACCCATGTTTGGATCATCTTTCCATCTTGTTTTGTTCTTTCAGAACAAAATTTTGGTAAATATTTAATAAAGGCTTATTAAATATTTTTTTAGCTGATTTTTTTTTCTTAACATAATATTTATTGTTCTTTTTTAATTGATTTAAAAAAAGAGAATAATAGATTACAATTTATCTCTAAGAGATAAAATAAAAAATTGGTAAGGTTTTCTTCTAAAGTTCAGCATCTAACAAATACTGCTACTTACAGAATATTTATGAAACCTAAAACATTAAATATTATAACACAAAATTAAATTTTTTAAAGTTTTGAAAAGTTTTCCAGTCATTAGGGTAACAATTATTTATATCTTAATTAAAAGGAAGAATTAAATTTTATTATCCGAAATAGATTAAATATTGATGACAAAAACTAATTAATTCATCAGTATTTTTTCCTTTCTATGTTAAATTTATTTAATATTAATTTTTTTTTCTTCATAAAGACCAACAATTTTATATTAAAATAGATAATACAATTTTTTTTTTATAATAAATAATTCTTCATACTTTTTATAAGCTGTTAATTATTAATTTTTGCAAACGTTCCGGCAGCCTTTATGCTAACAGCATAACTTAAGATGTGACAACTCAGCGAGAACAGGAAGGAGCAGTTTATCCTATCAAGACGATTGCCAGTGTGGTTGCAACGCCAGCCTTGACTCAATTACGCTGAGCCAGATCAATAATCTGACAGGATATACACAACAATGGTACTCATCACGCCTCCCTTCCTATCCATTTGCATGATATTATGTGCTTAACACAGCTATGGACACTGTATTCAGGGAATACGGCAATCTCTTCTTAAGAACGTTTCGTTCAAAATTACTGTAAAAGAATATCAGCATACAAAAAATTTAGTTTAATGTTATTGTTTAAATTTTTGTTACTAAAAGTTTTTATTACCTAAAATTAATTAATATATATAATAATAAAATTATTATTATTATTATTAATTAACAAAGTTGTAGGCTAAACGGTCGATTGTTTAAAAATCACATGCTCCTAGAAATACTGTATTGGGAGAAAAAAAAATGTCAATGGATTCATTTGATGTTATGAATTCTTGTGCTGAAAAAATTCTTAAATAGAGATTAAAACAAAAATCAGGGTATTAAAGAGAGAATACTCTTGGTTAAAATGAAAATAGAAAGAACTAAACTAATTATATTATGATTGCATCTACAGTAAATAAGCGTTAACATATTACCAGAACTGTTTGGAAACTCAAGTTGCTGAATAATATTTCATTTAAAAGACGCTTGAGCTGCGACAGCAACGAACGACAATAATACTTTTAAAACTTTTTAGTAGCCTTAAAGACTTAAAGAGAATAGAAAAATAATAGTAAAAAATATTAGAAAATGATAATAACGAATTGACGATGAATTACTTGCACATCAAATATTCTTTTTTTTTTGTATTTATGATTTTTACATTCTTTATCAAACACTAGAAAAAAGGCAAGCCTATGACCCGCTGCGAAAATATTACATGGTTTATGTTTCATTACAAATGATTTTGTTAAATTTTTTTGCCTATTGTAACTAAATAACGTTCATAAATTTAGCGTACTAACAGTTTACAACAAAACAACTTTTACAACGGAAGTTTCAAAATCCTGAACATTTTTAGCTGTTTTTTGACACAGCTCTAATCCTCAATCTTTTCCTTTTTCTTCTTTACTTTGATGAAACTAAAGATGATGAATTCAACAAAATTAATATCTGATAAAAGTAACACTAACTTTCAGTAGAAATAATTAACAAATAACTTGATAGTTACTTGAAGGATATCTAGGGAGAAAATGTTTAAATAGGGAAATTTAAACATCGTTTTTAAACTTTATTTTACGAGTAATATTTTGTAAGCCGTAGTACTACATATTCATTCATAATTGTTTCTATTTACTAGTTTAATATTTTCAATTTTAATATATAAATAGATTGAGTTTTATAAAATTTATTTATTATTTTATTTATTCGTTTAATCTACAATAATTTATCATTTTGTAAAATCAAAGATTGTAAGATTTGTGTGATTAATTCTCTTATTAATAAAAAAATATAAATTTCGAGCGTTTTGAAGAAGAAAAAAGGAAAGTAAGCTAAGGTTTTGGTGATAGTGATTCACGTCTAAATTTTCATAATTGCTTAACTCTATAAAAAAATTCGAAATTGGATATATGGGAATTTTTTTAAAATTTCCATATATCCAATTTCTGTCAACCCGCCGCGGCGGGTTGACAGACCGTATAATGTTTAAAAAGTAATTTACTTCATATATTGGAATAAAAGTAATTGGAAAATATGAATTATTGATTCCGATATGAACTGTACTTTTGTTAATGATCGATATAAAGATCAAGATAATAAATCAAGATAATAAAATTAGATTATATAATCCAAGAATGACGAAAATAAAAAAATGAGTACAATATCCCAGGATATAAATCTGAGAGTAAATTGAAAGTGGATTCTTCTTATATACATGCTGTCAGTTTTTTTTGCATTAAAACAACTGCATTTTTAATAAACGCATTAAAAATTTTATTAAAAGAGCAAAACAGGTTTCCTTCAGATGAACAAAAGAAGAACCGAGAGAATCACAGATAGAAATTTAATATTTTTTCTTGTCAACATTATAAAATTAATCAAATTAAAAAATTAATCAAAAATTAAAAAAAAAATATTACGGTGGCTGCATCTAAAAAATTAGCTCTCGAAAACACATTCCTTAAAAAGAGAAGCTATCTATATATCTATTTTTAAAGACAACAGTGATTCAGTACACTTAGGGAAAACTAAAAGAAGAGTGAAATTGGGATTAAAGAGCATTCTCATTATAATAATAAGAGACCAGACAAATAAGTAATGACCAGCATTTCTTGAAAATTGATCACAAACAAGTTTATTAAAATGGACATGATAAAATCGATTTAGAGGGTCGAGGAACTTCATTGTTGATTAACGTTAAAAGATGAGCGCGCGCGCGCGCGCGCGCGCACACACACACACACACACACACACACACACACAGATATATATAATATATCTATGTATGTATATGTATACACACACACATTGGCTTTTAGAATTTTATATTTATTAAACATTTTTTGTTTATTTTCAATATTTTATCTTTGAATAAATTTTATTTAATGTAGGAGATACTTTTATGACGATTTGTGGTCGTCATGCTACTTCTGACTTTTTAAAGTAAATTTTTATCTGTTACCCTACACAAGGAATGGGGAACAAAAGCGTAGTGACCAGCCCATGCAGTGTTAAATTATATTTCAGCTTACTTCCCTCTTTCAAATTGCACTGTTTAAAACGATTTGTATGACTGTTTATTCAACAGTTAGTAACGATTGCTTTTTATTTATCAACAGTTGTTTTTATTTATTATTTTTTTAAATAAAAATAATATTCGTTTTTTGATGATTGGTTATTTATACACTAATCCTCTTTTTTTTTATAAGTATATTCTTTATATTTTTAAAATCTATTTAAACTTTTTTTTATATTGCTGATTTCTCTTGCAGTTACTAATCATGACACAGAGAGTTCCAACATAAAAAAGATCCCATCACTTAGTTTAGTCTATAAACAATAGTTTATTGGCAAGTATTTAGATAATAAATTACAGAAGGCGTTGATGATGATGTCCATCCACATCTATGCACTTGTCAACACATTTGACCACATTCCTTTCTTTTTCCTGTTTAGCCCCCGGCAATTACCTTACAGATAATACTTCAGAGGACGAATGAGGATGATATATATGTGTGTAAATCAAGTGTAGCCTTGTACAGTCTCAGTTCGACCATTCCTGAGATGTGTGGTTAATTGAAACCCAACCACCAAACAACACCGGTATCCACGATCTAGTACTCAAATCCGTGTAAAAATAACTGACTTTACTAGGACTTGAACGCTGGAACTCTCAACTTCCATGACTATATTCCTAACTATTCTTTACCTGTCTATTTCCTGGATGGCTTTTCTAATGTTTGTCTTCAATTCCTGCAGGTTGAGTGGATTACTCCTGCAAACAATTTCTTTGAAGTAACCCCACCGAAAGAAGTTTGGATTAATCAGATCACGAGATTTTGGTGGCCACAGACCTTTAGAAATGATTCTTCCGCCGAAAAAATCCTCCAACATCGACATAGTAGAGCGAGTTGTATGGCAAAAGTTGGGTTTCAATTAACCACACATTTCAGAAATGGTTGAACTGAGACTGTTCAAGACTACACGTCATTTACACTCATACATATCATCCTCATCCTCTGAAATAATACCTGAATGCTAATTCCCGAGGCTAAACAGGAAAAGAAAGGTTAAAGGATAATCTCTTGATAGACGGCAGCAACTACAATCTTCTAAAAAACACTAGAATTTTATCATTCGTCGCAAGTTTCCATCATAAATACACGTTCTTTAATAGTTAACAGCATTTTAACAAACAGCACACGATTATGCAATTTTGTTCAAAATCCATTGCATTGTTCAATACGACTAGTAATACTCAAATGTGCAGGCAATAAACAGTCCTCCCCGACCCAGCTCCAGTCGAACTGGAATTTTCTTCCAAATTATTTTACCCATCTCACCCCAATAGAGAAATTTTAACAAAAATATGTACTAGTATAAACTAGTGAGTGGAAGACCTTTTTTAAGTTGAACATTCTGTAAGTTTAACAACCAAAATGAACATCTAGTTTTGAATGTTCTTTTTTTTCTTTTTGTAAACGTTTTTTGACCGTTTTCTGTTACAATTTTATTTCAATAACTATTTAGAGTAGGTCTTTCTTTTTAACTAAATAAAAAATGTAGATAATTTTTATTATTAAAATATAGTTATAATAAAATATTACTTTTATATAATGGTTTTTATTTTAGTATTGTATTTCAACTTCCAATTCTTTACATCAGTTGTGTTTATAAGAATTTAATTAAATGAAATTCTGAAAAGAAACTGATTAATTATTTCATTAAATCACGTATAATGTAATCTCTGTATAAATTCATAACTGAACGTTGTAAAAAATAGTAATTTCTGGTAACTAATAAAATGAGTATTATTCCGTTATAATACCATCGAAATTCGAATCTACATACAAACCACATCTTATGTTTCGTCACAGGAAGGGGTAATGTGGAAGAAATTTGCACTTTCCACTCATAAAAACATTATTACAACACTATTAGCATGCCAAAAAAAAATTCCAAATGAGCATATAATGAAAAATACAAATTCTAAAAGCTAAATAAAGTAGAAAACAGAATTTTTAGTTTTAAATTACTCTTTTAAAAACAGAATAATAAACCACAAAACAGATTTTTTTAATATAAATTTAACTAATAAATTATTTAAACAAATTCTAAAAAAAGTGTGGTCGTTGGAAATTATTATATTAATTATTATTCTTTAAACGGTTGCTTTGAGAACGGTAATAAATTTGAGTAGTATTTTTGTTCATTCGTTTGTTTATTCTGGAGAAGTATGATAGAACGCGAATTTATAAAATCGGTATCTAATAGGCATATTTTATTGCAGTGCACTCTTTCAAGAGTGAGCATAATTATTCTCAGTGTTGAGTGAGCATAATGATATGGTCGTTTGATAACATAGTTATATGCCTGGGTCTGCAGTTACTTATTTTTTCTTAATTTTTCTTTTACTGCATCATCGCTTTATTGATTTCAATAGACCTCACAACAGGGAAATGTCCATTTTAATATTTAAGTTACATTTTTCGTAAATTCCAATAATAATTTCGCACTTTAGAATATTAGTATTTTCAAATGTTTTTTTTTTGGGGGGGGGGGGAAGCAGCTCTAGTGTAGTAGAGTATTATTTCCTTAAAATTTAAAAAGAACCATTTGACTTAAAATAGAAATGGATTTGTAAAAATTCAAAATGTAATGTTTCTTTATTAACCGATTCTTCTGGAGAACAATTACTATAAACGAAAAAAGGATTCCTAATCACACCTGATATAAAAATTTAAACTTACTCCAAACATTTTATAAAGAAAAGCTATGGACATGTACGCTGACGGGCAAAATTAATGTGGAACGTGCAGGAAACGCCAGTCCAACAGTAACAGTTAAGGAGAGTGAATTTGACTTTAGCTCGTTGTAACATGTATAGGGAAGAAGAAAAACTAGCTTTACCTGAGAAACCAGGTAGGTTTATGTACTTATATTTGAACCTAGTTAGTCATTTCTGACAAATGTCATCAAATTCTCAAAAAATTAAAATTGAGTCTGCGGATAGTGAAAATTTATTACTCGTCAACGATTGATTGAAAGTGTAGTAAAGCCCAAAATATTTTAGTACAGTGGAGGGGAAATGATAAATATATTAAAATCAAATTTTTCAGGTCTCAAAAGTAGTTCTTATTTAACCAAGCAATAAACATCATAATAAATTTAATTACATTAATATTACCATCGCAGAACTACACTATTCTATTTAATTTATTAATACGTTTGATTTCTCAGCTGCAAATATTTCTTAATTAAGATATTGATATAGAAATAAATAGTTGAATAAACATAAATCATACAAAACATAAATACTCAAAATTTCATGTAAAAGTAATAACAGAATTTCCCGTTTCTTGCACAGCAAAATTTTGAATTTTTACCATCTTTTTGTGTTTTTTTTTTATTTTTGTAGTTTAAGAAAACATTCTGCACTTGGAAATCAATGTGAAATTTTTAAGTGAAATTAGACATGTGAACGGAACCTGAACGTTTGAAACCCTGCCAGGTTTTAAATTTCCAATCTTTCTGGCCTCTGCACGTAAGTGCAAGAAGGTTGAAGAAGTTCAACCCCTCTTTAATTTAGCCGTTTAAGGGTCTTAAACAGAAATAATTTTTGATAAAATTTCCTCTTTTTTCCTCGGTAATAATTATCCAAAATTTTAACTTTATAGCTTTATCTTTATAGTTTTATTAGCTTTATCTGAGAAACAGAAAAATTTGTGATGAGTTTACAGAAGAAGACGTTTCTTAGATCGTTTTCACCATTTTTCACTTCCTTAAAAGTAATTAAAAAAGTTATTTTCATAGTAATAGCTTATTCCCTAAAATAAAGACACCCACAATGTTTTTTTGCTATAATTACACCAAATTTCAGCTTTCCAGCTACGTAGGAAATAAGAAAATAGTAAGACAGGTTTTTACGTGTATATGTATTTATACACAATAATTAAATGTAATACTATCAGTTCCCAGTTAAAAATAATATTTTATTTTTATCTCTCTCACTCACTCTCTCTCTCTCTCTCTCTCTCTTGTTGATAATACAGGTTAATAATTTTCTAATGAAGCTGTCATAATAGGAAATATGTTTACAAACTAGCAACTCACTGAAAACGTGCCACGCCTAGTTCGTTGTACGTTTATGCTTTTATTTCCTGTCTGTAGATACTAAACTAGTGTAATTAGAATAAAGTGATCGATCTTTCTAAATATAATGTATAAAAAAATATATTTCAAAGTAGTACTTCATACAATGGATGGTTGTAAAAGGAAAAGAGGCAATTAATCACTAGAAAAACATTTTAAAAGCCCTTAACTAGCATATAATGATGTTACGAATGCTGTTAAAATCATATTCTACTAGTTACAACAGCAGAAATAAAATACTGATCAGGTAATTATAGCAAACAATAATGTTTTTTTTTTTTAATGATATGATTCTATTAGACTTTCTTTACAAAAATATTTCAAACATTTTAAGTGATGAAAAAAGAAAATAACTGTCAGTCTACCCCTTTTAATATATTAAAACCTTTCTTTAATAAAACAAATTCAAACGCCATTTTGTTTTTCCAAAAGTCGAAGAAACGACTTTTGGTAAATCCTGCTGGAATTTTTCGTAGCCGATGAAGAACGCATTACTGATAGAGACTGCTTGATGTAAGAACTCTTCAAAGACAAGTGATTTAATAAAATTAAAAAAAAAGACTAAGTACAAAAAATTATTAAAAAAAAAGCGAATCATTATAACTAAATCATCAAAAGAAGTGATTAGATCGGTTGAAGTTTCTATATTAAGAAGCAGTAGGTTTCGTCATAGCAGCAAGCAGCCGTACTCCAAAACCAAGAGTGGAAAATGATAGAGAAGTTTATTACTCAGCTTAAATCCGCAAAAAGCAGAAAATAAGAATTTAAAAAAAAAGTTAGCAGAATTACAAAAATAAATAATAATAATAGCTTCTTTAACATGATTTCCTAATTCTTTAAAGATTTGCTTTAAATAACTAAGTTTGTGTGACCTAAATGCCAACAGAAGATGTTTGGAGAGTTCTGTGAAATAATTTCTTATTTATATAATCGATGTAGATCAAGAGTCTGGATTAGCAAATAAAGATTTAATCCCTGTTCCTATAAAAAAATAAATCTCGTTTACTTTTAAACCTTGGCAATATTTAAAATTTAAAGTTATAAGTGTCATAGCTTACTATATATTATAATATTTTTTAATCTGTTGGCAAAAATTAAAATCACACGGTTTTATAGATAATGCATTTGTCTATTGATCTCTCCATCTGTTCTTAAAAAAAAAAAACGCTTTAAAAGAAATTGTCCTATTCAGGATTATAAATTTAATCGTGTAAGACAAAAGGTTTCAAACTGTAGTGTCAAGTCATTACAACAAAAATAACTAAAATTTAATTATAAAAATAAAATTTCTAAAATTTGACTTTCTAAAATCAGGATCGCAAGGTAAGAATTATCTCTCCATTACACCAATTGTCAATATAACTAAATAAATTACAGAATAATTTTAAAAGTAAATTCAAACATTCGTCCATACGTTATTTCCCTCATCCAGTCATTAACATATTCCTATATTTATTAATAATAACAGAACCGTTTTCCTGCAATAACGTTTTTAGCTAAATCTCTCTGATTTCTCCAGATATTTTTGATTTAAAATTTTCTCTGGGGTTTCTAACTGTATCCAAAGTTCGGATGATCTCGTTTAAACGTTTTCTACGATATTTAATATATTACATTAGGTTTTTTACAGAGGAAATAATGTACTTCAGCCCGGCTTTTATCTTTTAATACCGATTTTTATAATAAAAGTTTTATTTTTTTTCGTTACAAAGTTTCCTTGTAACGTTGTGACTTGACACTACATTTGAACGTTTGTATCTTACACGATTATATTTATAACATCTCTGCGTTTCATTGTTCTTTATAATTAGGTTTAGAGGCAAACTCTTGATGGATGACGATATTACTTTCCTTTCTATCCATTTGTGATGTTTACGGCAACGTTTATACCTTTGTCGTTTGCTATGATAGCTATTGAAAAATGTAATATCTTACTATTAAATATATTTAATTTAATATCTTTGTTTAATATTTTCTGCCTCCTCTATGAATCATGAGACTTTGCCGTTGGTGAGGGGGCTTGAGTGCTCAGGGATACAGAGTAGCTGGACCGAAGGTGCAACCATATCGGAGAGGTATCTGTTGAGAGCCAGACTAAGGAATGATTCCTGAAAGAGGGCAGCAGCTCTTTCAGTAGTTATTAGGGGCGTGAGTCAGGACGACTTAAACGGCCGTATCAACATCACTCAGTCCTCTGAGTACTGCGCAGCTGAAAGCAATGGAAAACTACAGCTGCTTTTTTTCCAAGAAAATGTGGCTCTCTGCATTTTCACATAGCAATAATGGAGGCGCCTTCCTTGGTAAAATATTCCGGAGGTAAAATAGTCCCCCGTTCGGATCTCCGGGTGGGGACTACTAAGGAAGGGGTCACCAGAAAATTAAAAAATAACATTCTACGAGTCGGAGCGTGGAATGTTAGAAGCTTGAAAAAGGTTGGTAGGCTAGAGAATTTAAAAAGGGAAATGGGTAGGACAAATGTGGATATAGTAGGAATTAGTGAGGTTCGGTGGGAAGAGGAAGGCGACTTTTGGTCAGGTGATTTTAGAGTAATTAACTCAGCGTCAAATAATGGGCAGGCAGGAGTAGGTTTCGTGATGAACAAGAAGATAGGGAGGAGAGTGGAGTATTTCAAAACGCATAGCGATAGAATCATTGTAATAAGGATAAAATCAAAACCTAAACCGACAACGATTGTTAACGTCTATATGCCTACAAGCGCCCATGATGATGATGAGGTAGAGTGTGTATACGAAGAGATTGATGAAGCAATTAAACACGTAAAAGGAGATGAAAATTTAATAATAGTTGGAGATTGGAATGCAAGCATTGGAAAAGGCAAGGAAGGAAATATAGTGGGTGAATACGGGCTGGGCAAAAGGAATGAAAGAGGGGACCGGCTTATAGAGTTTTGCACGAAGTATAATTTAGTAATTGCCAACACCCAATTTAAAAATCATAACAGAAGAATATACACTTGGAAAAAGCCAGGCGATACTGCAAGGTATCAGATAGATTATATCATGGTTAAGCAAAGATTTAGAAATCAACTCGTTGACTGCAAAACTTACCCTGGAGCAGACATTGATAGCGACCATAATTTGGTGATAATGAAATGTAGATTGGGGTTTAAAAACCTGAAGAAAAGGTGTCAGATGAATCGGTGGAATTTAGAGAAGCTTGAGGAAGAGGAGGTAAAGAAGATTTTTGAGGAGGACATCGCAAGAGGTCTGAGTAAAAAAGATAAGGTAGAAAATGTAGAAGAAGAATGGGAGAATGTTAAAAAGGAAATTCTTAAATCAGCAGAAGCAAACTTAGGCGGAATAAAGAGAACCGGTAGAAAACCTTGGGTTTCAGACGATATATTGCAGCTGATGGATGAACGTAGAAAATATAAGAATGCTAGTGATGAAGAAAGTAAAAGTAACTATCGGAAATTAAGAAATGCTATAAACAGGAAGTGCAAACTGGTGAAAGAAGAGTGGATTAAAGAAAAGTGTTCAGAAGTGGAAAGAGAAATGAACATTGGTAAAATAGACGGAGCATACAGGAAAGTTAAGGAAAATTTTGGGGTACATAAATTAAAATCTAATAATGTGTTAAACAAAGATGGTACACCAATATATAATACGAAAGGTAAAGTCGATAGATGGGTGGAATATATTGAAGAGTTATACGGAGGAAATGAATTAGAAAATGGTGTTATAGAGGAAGAAGAGGAAGTTGAGGAGGATGAAATGGGAGAACCAATACTGAGATCTGAATTTAAGAGAGCATTAAAAGATTTAAATGGCAGAAAGGCTCCTGGAATAGACGGAATACCTGTAGAATTACTGCGCAGTGCAGGTGAGGAAGCGATCGATAGATTATACAAACTGGTGTGTAATATTTATGAAAATGGGGAATTTCCATCAGACTTCAAAAAAAGTGTTATAGTTATGATACCAAAGAAAGCAAGGGCAGATAAATGTGAAGAATGCAGAACAATTAGTTTAACTAGTCATGCATCAAAAATCTTAACTAGAATTTTATACAGAAGAATTGAGAGGAGAGTGGAAGAAGTGTTAGGAGAAGACCAATTTGGTTTCAGGAAAAGTATAGGGACAAGGGAAGCAATTTTAGGCCTCAGATTAATAGTAGAAGGAAGATTAAAGAAAAACAAACCAACATACTTGGCGTTTATAGACCTAGAAAAGGCTTTCGATAACGTAGACTGGAATAAAATGTTCAGCATTTTAAAAAAATTAGGGTTCAAATACAGAGATAGAAGAACAATTGCTAACATGTACAGGAACCATACAGCAACAATAACAATTGAAGAACATAAGAAAGAAGCCCTAATAAGAAAGGGAGTCCGACAAGGATGTTCCCTATCTCCGTTACTTTTTAATCTTTACATGGAATTAGCAGTTAATGATGTTAAAGAACAATTTAGATTCGTAGTAACAGTACAAGGTGAAAAGATAAAGATGCTACGATTTGCTGATGATATAGTAATTCTAGCCGAGAGTAAAAAGGATTTAGAAGAAACAATGAACGGCATAGATGAAGTCCAACGCAAGAACTATCGCATGAAAATAAACAAGAACAAAACAAAAGTAATGAAATGTAGTAGAAATAACAAAGATGGACCGCTGAATGTGAAAATAGGAGGAGAAAAGATTATGGAGGTAGAAGAATTTTGTTATTTGGGAAGTAAAATTACTAAAGATGGACGAAGCAGGAGCGATATAAAATGCCGAATAGCACAAGCTAAACGAGCCTTCAGTAAGAAATGTAATTTGTTTACATCAAAAATTAATTTAAATGTCAAGAAAAGATTTTTGAAAGTGTATGTTTGGAGTGTCGCTTTATATGGAAGTGAAACTTGGACAATCGGAGTATCTGAGAAGAAAAGATTAGAAGCTTTTGAAATGTGGTGCTATAGGAGAATGTTAAAAATCAGATGGGTGGATAAAGTGACAAATGAAGAGGTATTGCGGCAAATAGATGAAGAAAGAAGCATTTGGAAAAATATAGTTAAAAGAAGAGACAGACTTATAGGCCACATACTAAGGCATCCTGGAATAGTCGCTTTAATATTGGAAGGACAGGTAGAAGGGAAAAATTGTGTAGGCAGGCCACGTTTGGAGTATGTAAAACAAATTGTTGGGGATGTAGGATGTAGAGGGTATACTGAAATGAAACGACTAGCACTAGATAGGGAATCTTGGAGAGCTGCATCAAACCAGTCAAATGACTGAAGACAAAAAAAAAAAAAAAAAAATATTTTCTGCTCGTTTTATTTTTTAATCTTATAAGTTATCTCATTATCCAATATTCGATGCCAATCTGCGAATTATTGCGATATTCCCCGTTATTCTGAACGACGGTATACAGCGGTTGTATCAGAACCGGTGAAGTCTGTGGCATAAATCTCTAAATCAGCAGAGAATTTTTTTTTTTACTATTAGGCTGCCTTTCCCAAATTGCCCCAGGATGGATAAAGACAAATAATTGGGCAGGCTCAAATTAATACTTTTAATTTATCCGAACAGTTGTCTCAGTTTTTCACATACATTTTCTATATTTCAGAAAATTTCATACGGACAGAGGTCCTTGTGAATCGTATCTCCTTTAGTAGTAATCTCCTGTTAGTTTTCTAATCGAGTTCGCCTGTTGTGTAATGAATTTTGTTACAGATATTTTGAAAGAAAGGGCTAACAAATCAAATTTTTCTTGACAGACTTAAACTTACTTATGAATAAAAAATGTTTTATTCAAATGTTTTATTACAATATAATATACAATATTATATTCCATGTACCTCAGATTCCATGTATCTCAGTGTAATCTTACGTATACCTCTTACTTACAGCTCATATCTTACTTTTTTCCCCATACCTAGGAGGGTGGACCAGCTAACGCGTTGCCCACCCTCAGAGATTGCCTTTGCCTCTAACGAGGTTACCTAATAGGCCGGGACTGGGTCTTTTATATGCCTGCCTCTCATACCTTACTTATACGAGGTACATGTACCTCAGCTACTTAGGTACATGTTTAAAATACATCTATTATATTTTCTGCTGGAGTATACCTAACAAGTCTAATAATTTATATAAAAAAATAAAATTATTATTATTATATAGTTGCCAAAATTTAACGTAGAAAAAATTATATTTCGAACCAAAAACATGTGCACAAGCTAACTTATTTATCTATAAATAATTTTAAAATGGATAGAACAACATTCTAAGAACGATTACTTGAATACTGCTCTGCTAGAATTATGTTTTTATTTAGTAATTTTATAGACTACTCTATCTCCCACGTATGCATAACTTTCAAGAAATAAACCCTTACTTATGTATTGTAAGTATTGTTGCATAGGCGGTAGTCACCGCCTATGCAACAATACTTACATTGGACTCTTTCCAATTGTTTATTTCCAGTCAAGAAAGCAAAACCTTTTTGCATAGTTGTAAGTGGTTTTACTTTTATCCCCAAATAAGCACATCACTTCTAACACCAAATTTTATCATGGAACCCAATGAATAAAATCTTATTCTTACTCAGGCGCGGGTGGACACACGCACACACACACACACACACACACACACACTACATAATAGTTTTTTAATTAACAAGGTGGAATAAGTATAGTTCTGAGGTAATACGTCGTTTATCATTATCTCAAATATTTTTATAATCAAGAAAATTATGTACCAAGTATTTACACATCATAACAAAACACAAAAAGATGCAAAATAAATAATCAAAAACTCATGTAATGATAAAATTAATTTAACAATAGCAGTTTATTAATATTTAATATAAACATTGGTATTTATTCTCTTACACCTTACATGTATATAAGAGAAAGTAACTGAGGGCTGTCACGCTGAATTACGAGTATTTTATATTTTACATAAAATATATATATGTATTTTTTTTTTTATTTGTTTTTTTTTTTTAATTTGTTCTATTTTATATATATTTATTCCTCCTGTATGAAAATATTACAACAGGAAATTATAGCAAAATAATTTATTAACTATTTTTCCAGTCTTAGTTTAAAAAAAGGATTATCTCAAAATAATATTTTATATTATAGTAGGCTCATAAAGAAAGAGTTTTCTAGCCTTCTCTTGATGGTTTATGATCATCTCACGTTCACAAACAATCACGTGGATGTGGTTTATAAGTAAAAATATTTAAGAACCTTTTTATTAAAAAGCAGTTGTATCAGAATCCATTTTTCTAAATTAGTTCCAGGTTATCGGAAAAACATCGATATTCTTAAAATCAGTTACTATTTACACAGTTTTAAAATTGTTTTTTAACGTAGAATTTAATTTTCTAATCATCTTCCAAATTCTACTGATCTAATCCAAAATATCTTTTTGCAAAATCCTTTAGTGTGTAATCGTACGATAAATCAATTTTTATATTTTTCTAAATGAAGAATATCATTTTTTAATTATATTACTATTCAATGATTTATAGATTTTTAAAATATAAATTCCTGGTACGAAATAAAAGTAAATTATTATTTTCAAAACTTTACCTTTTTAATAGATTCAAAATTTAGGATTTAGAACAGCTTTTACTTTTTTTAATTTTGTACATCATCCAGCTTAAAACAGCTTACAAGTCTTTTAGTATTTTATGTGCAGAATATAATTTTCTCATTATTTTCAACAATATTTCCTTTTAATAAATACAAAACAACAGGAAAAACTTTAAAAAATATATAATTCTCTATGAATAAATGTTTTGGTTTTAATTTATCCAGAATCTATTGTATTAATTTCCTTAACTGCTGAATTTTAAATAAGATCTAAAATTACACCCTCATTTAGTCTGGAAGCTTTATAAATCGTAGAATTTTGTTGAATGTTTTCATATCTTTAAAACGCGTTTCAGATTTTTTTTTCATTTTCACATATATTTCATTTTTAACGAATTAGGGATTAAAATTAATCCCTCTTTAAATTTTTTGGTTATATGTATTTCATAGATAAAAATTTAGTCAAAATAAAAATTCGTTTAAACAAAGTTTTAGCAAATCTCTATTTTTAAAGTAATAATATTTAATTATGATCCAAAATGTCAAAATACCTTTAAATTCGTTTAGCAACTATTTTCTTTGACACCACTTTTATCTAAAAAAACAAAAAAAAAATGTTAATATAGGATTAACTTTCTTTAAAAGATGTATAATTTCGTGAATAACGCAGAAATATTTAAAAATAAAGTTTTCTATATTTATATTTTTATTGAAGTTTTTGAAAAAAAATTTAAAAGAACAACTCTCATTTTTATTAAGAAATATCTTTGATATTTAAAGATCTCTCATTTTGAGGTTTACAGACACAAAACACTAATAATACACATGTCAGAACAAATATTACGTACTGTTTAAAATATATACCTTTTATATATACGTTTAGCAATGGAACTCAGTTCCCTGGACTACCGACGCGTTCGTTATCTTCGTTTCTTATTCTCATGGTTGTGAGACTATTAAATATTTCGCAGATATTCATTAAAGAAAAAGGAAGTAATCATTTCACTTCATTATATTTCTGTTGCCATGGTGACAGAAATATAATAATGAAGTAAAAGGATTAATTTTTGTTTCTTTAATGAATATTGTCGCGTGTTCCCAATTCAAGAAGGATATAGTGAGACAACCAAAATTAAAAATTTTCTACAAATATAATTCATTACCCTAAAGTCATATAAACAAAATAAATAATAAAAATAGTAATAATAATAATAATAATAATAATAATAATAATAATAATGTGTATATAACATACAAAATAGTATCTCAAATAAACAGGACAAGATTTGTTTAATTATAGTTAAATTAAAAAACTAGAATACAATAAAATTTATTAAAACCGTTATAATGACCGCTAGAAACTAATATTGCAATAACAATAAGGTAACACTAGAAAAGTTTAAACTTCATTCATTTCAATTTCTGAAAGTATTTCTACTAACAGCATGGGCGGCCAGGCGGACATATCAACCGGCCTCCAGACGAACACCGCAGGAGCAAATAACAGACATCCATACCAGATTCAAGGCAACAAGGGCTGCCTATAAGGCAGCCATCAAAATTGCGAAGAACGTCTGTTGCAGGGAACTCTGCGAGGAGGTGGATCAGGATCCTTGGGGGAAGGGATACCGTATCGTCTCCAGGAAGTTAGGCAGGAGAGCCCCAGTACTAACATTAAAGCAAGTACATGACTCTGTAGTGGCGCTGTTTCCGGAGAGGGCAGAATTTTTTCGAGAAGAAATAGTCGTAGATGATCTAGCCCCGTTTACCATGGAGGAATTGAAAACAGCCGGAAAGAGGCTTAAGCTGCGGACAAGCCCTGGACCGGACGGCATACCGGCGGAGGTGGTACGGATACTGATGGAAAAAGCATCAGCCGAACTACTTCACATAATGAACATCATTCTCTTGGAGGATCATATACCTCAGGAGTGGAAGGAGTCGCGTCTGGTGTTGCTTCCTAAGTCTGGTGCATTGAGTACCACCTACTGCCCGATATACTTGACAAACACATTCTGCAAGCTATTGGAGAAGATGCTTGACGCCAGACTGAAACAAAACATAGAAGACAGTGGCGGTTTCTCTAATAAACAATACGGCTTTCGGAAACGCAGGTCGGCTCCGGATGCGGTGAAACACGTCTTCGACCTGGCGTCTGAGGCAGTAGCTGGTACTTGGTGCACGAGGAGAATATCGGTGGTCGTATTATTAGATGTCAAAAACGCCTTCAACTCGTTGCGCTGGGAGGCCGTCTTCCAAGCCCTCAGGAACAGAAGAATCGATGACGGAATATGACGGATAATACAAAGGTACCTGGAAGAACGGTACCTACTATATGAAACAAATGACCAACTGATCCGCTTCCCAAGCACGTTCGGGGTCCCACAGGGGTCTTTTCTGGGCCCCACACTGTGGAATATCGTATTTGACGTAGTACTCCGTCTCCAACTCCCTGAGGGTGTTACTCCTGTAGCATTTGCAGATGATCTTGCTCTGGTGGTAACGGCGAAGACAGTTGGCGAAGTAGCGACGTCAGCAACTGAAGCTATCAGGATAGTTCAAGAGTGGCTGACCAACAAGGGGCTGGCTCTCTCCAGGAATAAAACAACGTTTGTTTGTCTAGCAGGTAGACGACCGCTCCCAGCAATCCCGGTGAAGATAGACGGCACACTAGTCTCACAGGTGAAAACAGCCAAATACCTAAGCATTTGGCTGGACCACAGGAGGTCCTTCGCAGTTCATGTTAAGAAGACCGCAGAAAAAGCTGGAGAGACGGTACGAGCACTCAGCAGGCTGCTGGGAAATGTCACTGGCCCTAGAACCTGAAAAAAGAGGTTATATGGGCATGTTATAAACTCTATACTTCTGTATAGAGTTTCAGTGTGGGGGAATGCCCTGGAATTCAGAAACCATCGCCGCAGAATGGAAGGGGTGCAACGGAGGATAGCGCTGCGTATCATTTCTGCTAACGCATCGGTTTCTACCGAAGCAGCCTAGTGTTAGCAGGTATTCCCCCCTCTCACCCTGATTGCTCGCTTGAGGAAGAGAGTGGAGAAAGGGGAAGACTGGATAGTGGCGCGTAGACGGCTGTTCCAGGAGTGGCAGGAACGGTGAGACCAATCGACGACTGGAAGATGGACCCACCAATTAATAAGAGAGGTCGAACCATGGGTCAACCGCAAGTTCGGGGACTTGAACTACTGGTTGACCCAACTACTGACGGGCCATGGCATGTTCCGAACTTACCTCCATGGTAGGAGAAGAGCAGATGACGAACTATGTCGATACTGCGGAGAGACCAACACCCCAGAGCACGTCATGTTCGAATGTAGGCACTGGGAAGGTGAACGGCGCAAATGCGTCAACGTCACCAGACCTATAACAACTGACACGATAATACAGGTGATGTTAAGCAGCAGAGATAAATTTAACACTGTGGTAAGATACGCAATACATGTATTCACAATCAAAAGCAGAGAGGACGGAATGACAAGAGACGAGGGATAACCTCCACAAAACAGCGATAATGTGTAACATACACTACTGGTGGTTAGGAAGACCACAAGACGTAAACTAAACACAGAGCGAAGGGATGAAAGACAGCCCTCTGCAGAGCCATCATTCGTCTGCACCTGAGCGTATGAGTGCTGGTGATGAGGCAGGGGGCTCTTGACCCCCTGAGCTCAAAAGACACCTCCGAGGTTGTGCTATGCTTGACTGTTGATCCGGCCTTGGGTAGGGAGATACGGTGAAATAGGGGTTTTAGTCGGTAGGGTACGGGCACACATAGATTCTGATAACAACATCTAGCCGAACCTGTACGAGTCCGACACTCCCCCACTTTGTGGGGGTACGCAAATGGTATTTCTCCGCAACACTGTAAGAAAAAAAAAAAGAAAAAAGTATTATTACTTTTACTGTTAATAAAATAACTACCCTACACTTAATGAATGAATATGATACTGTCATTTTTACTACTGATTACCAATAACTCGCCGAAAATCTTCTTGTATTCCCTGCTGCCCACACTGGTATACTCGTGACGTACTCTCACTCGTAGTTACCATACGCTTATTGATATCGCCGTCATCGGCAACCGCGTCGAACTCGGGCTTGCAAGACTACTCACTTTTATCGCTTGTTATCACGACTACGTCGAACACGGCCTCGCAGAACTACTGACTATATCTCCGCTGATCTCCGGCAATATTTATATACCCTAGCCTGCAGGACCAGTACCCGCGTCATCCCTTTATTTGTTGAAGCGTAATAGTCTTCATCGTCCGCGCACTTAAGTTTTTCTATAAATTCTTATTTCGGTCTGGTAATCTTTCTGATGGAACAACAGCTTTTGGAGGTTCCATTGTCTGCATTACAAAGAAGTGATTGTTAACGGACCTGTTGCTCTGAAAAAAGGATCCCTTTTAGTTCCTTCTGGATTCTTCTTTTGATTATTATTTTCTCTTTCTTTATTTTTAATTGAAAGAAATCCGCTACCCTAGTCCATATACTGGTCCTGTTACAATATCTTTAATATTTTAACCCCCAAGGGAGAAGGCGGTCGATCTATGGCTTAAACCTTCCCCCTGATATATTAAATGTATCCTGAAAATTTGAAAGCAATCGGTCGGTTGATTCTCGCATGATACTGTTGCAAAAAAACATAGACAGATCCACAAACTTCGCATTTATATACAAGATAAAAAAGTTGCCATCTGACTTCCTTTTTAGGGAACTGTTAAACAAACAGCAAAATTAAAATTTA
Organism: Lycorma delicatula; assembly: GCF_047948215.1. Lineage (NCBI taxonomy): Eukaryota > Metazoa > Arthropoda > Insecta > Hemiptera > Fulgoridae > Lycorma > Lycorma delicatula. The sequence goes on from NC_134455.1 coordinate 94,689,644, forward strand.
ATAAAAAGTGAAGTTTTTCTGTTTACTTCCATAATTAGTAAAACATTAGAAATGTATCATTCATTTAAGAAAATCATTATAAATTCAAAATTCAAAATGAAAATATCTAGATAATTTTATAACAATAATAATTATTGCTAAAAAATTTGTTTTCTTTTTTTAATAAATGATGAACTAATTATTAAATATAGAACAAAAGAGCTATGCAAAACAGCTATTGAAATAAATTGGTAAACAATAAAATGCTCAAAAAACATTTTTTTTTCTGAAGTAAAATTTAGCAAAGTAAAGATTTTTGTTAATGGTTTTATTAGTTTTCTTTGTTTCCTAATTAACTAAATGTTAAGTAAAAACAGAAAGAGGTGACTTCTAAAGTCTGACAAAATCTCATATCACACAAAGTAAGATCTAAAAACCATAATTTTACGCTTATGTATTTTATGGATGGCTTCTAAAAAAAAATACATGGTTTTTTTTTTGAAATGAAACAATGATTTTTTCAGAATAACTCCGTTTGGGTTTATTCTACTGTAAAAAAAATTAGAAACCGTATTTTATCTGAAAAATAAATAGGAAAATATGTCATTGATGAAGACAAGTTGAATAAATTTAATACTTTAAGAATCTATCTGATTTCAGTCTACTCTAAAAAGGTCTGCTTATAACCTTATGAAAAATCAAATAAACCTGAAAGTTGGGTTAAAGTTATACAATTTTTAAATTATAAAAAGAATAGTCCGAAAAAAATGTAAAAGAAATAGTACAATTTCTCAACTTCAAAAAATTTTATGAAACTGCGAATAACACTAAGATTTAAACTGAATAAACTTTTTTCCTTAATTTCCATTTTAATTTTACAAAATATCGTAACTTAAAGATGAATGTCGATTTTTTAGCTAAGTGACTACGTATCAGACTTTTATACAGAAGATTCCAGATACAAATCTACTCAGGTTTACCAGTTTTCATGTACTACTAACTTTCTGAATCATATTTCAATGCGCAAGCTACGATCAGGCTTACATGTAGTTAAATAGGCATCTGAAAAGTATATAAACAATTATTCTGGACATCATAAAATGAAATAAATTATATATCCTATTAAAAATACTGACGTAAATATTTCTGTAAAGAGCATCAATTTTTATGTCGACAAAATACAGCTTTGAAAAATCTGTATTAATTTGTAATGAAGAAACTGGATTCCACAACCCGAAATACCTACGGTTAAGTGTGAACAGTAGTAGTTTATTTCAAATTTAGGTTAACATTCAGAAATTAAAATTTCGAAACTTTCATTTTCAGAAAAATAATTAAAATAACGTAAGTAATTAAATGTAGAAATGTAATAATAATATGTTAAAAATTTTGTAAGATTTTTCGGAATCTTTGCATTTCTTAGGTTGCAAAAATATTAGGAGAAACATCAGGAAATAGAGACGCTAGGGAAAGTGGATAATTTCAAATCGTTCTAATGGAAATGAAGTTTGTTCAAGAAAAAGAGAAAACTAGGAGAGAACAGTAATTATAGTGAAGAACATGAATCTTGAACCAAGAATTTGGGAAAAAGAGAAGGAAACAGTAGATATATGTGTGTAATAAGGTATGTAAGAAAGGTAGGTGTCCAGATGATAGATACAAGTTGTCATCAAACCAATACTGAAAAAAGCAGCACTAATAAATATAAGAAACATAGATAATCACTTTAATTCTCTTTCTTAGAGATATCGGATGGAAGACTCTTTGTAAGCTATTCATTAAGAGAAGAACAGAATGTGTTTCATAACGGAAAGAGGAAACTCTGGCTTATAGAAAATTTTAAGAGAAAAATAAAATAAAAAATTTCATTAACTATAAAGTATTTGATAGCGAGAAACAAGCTAAATTATTGTTGATTTTAAAATAATTTAGGAATGAGAGGACTGAGGGAATGAACCTGGAAGTGCGTGGAGGTTGGTTTGCTACCCACCCTCTACATTACTAATTTCTTTACATATATATTTTAATGAAGAAAATGAAACAAAAAAAAAAATTGAAGATTAAATAAGGTCTAATAAGTGATTAATTATCATAAACTGAGTTCTAAATTAACTAAATTTGTAAGGCATCATTCTTACCAGTAGATAGCAAATTAATATATAAAGTAATTTTTTAAAGAAATCACAAGAAAATGAACAGGAGGAATTGCAGGGAAAAGAGGAATAAATAGAGAAGGATTTTTGTGATAACATGGTTATACTAGCAAACAAAGGATAAAAAATAAATGAAATGGTAGAACACCAGATTTTTTTATGCATTAAAATAAAGACTTGACAGTAAAATTTATAGATATCATCTTTTTAAATATTTATCTAATTAGTTTTATTTTAATTTTTTTACACTTTAAAACAGTGATTCCCAAACTGTGCGCCGCGGCGCCCCTGGGGAGCCGCGGCCTCTTCACAGGGGCGCCGCGAAATATTGTAAAAGCTTCGTATTGAACCAAGACATTTATAATTATTAATTTAATGTTAATAAAGTAAAAAAATAATGAAGATACACGAGTTTTATTTATTTTTATCTTACTTACAAGTACTCATACTTTTACTTACGGTGGGGCGCTTGGAAAAATTTTAATTGAAAAAAGGCGCCGCGACTCGGAAAAGTTTGGGAACCAATGCTTTAAATAAAACAAAAATAAGAAAATTAAAAAATAGATATTAAAACATGCTTTTTCTTAAAAAAAAAAAATAATAATAATAATAATGAGAAATGATTCGTACAAAAAAGAAAATTAATTTTGTTTTCAAGAAAATTACTTTTAAAAAAGTTATTTCAATAACATTTTTTTTTTAATTTCTATTTTTGGATGAGTAAAAAGAATAGCATGGGGCGCGTTTTTTCTTTTTAGTCATGCATAAAGAAAATTTTTTTTAAAAGTATTTTTCTTGAAAGTAATTTTTTTAAAGTAATTTTCTTGAAAACAAAATTATTTCTCTCTTTTAGTATGAAAGTTTTTTTATTTTTTTTTAAGAAAATTATATTTAAAATTTTTTTTTCTACCTAAATGATTAGTTTTATAGACATATACTTGCGATTCTCGTTGGTGCCAATCGCTGTTGTGGTATCAGTAGCTCTCAATTGCGCTTTGTATTATTTATGAATATCTAATGTTGCCCGCTTGGCTTCTTTATCTTCATTCTCTTTCTTTTCTTGATACTTTTGAGGCTCTTTCTCTAGCCGTATCTTTTGTCGTTGTTCTGTTTATCTTTAGTCGTTGTTCTGTTTCTTCAGTGTTGTAGAATTTTGTTAGTTTACCTTTCATAGACGTTTGCCGAATTTCGGTATCGACACAACTTTATAACGAGGAGTTATATTATTTCATTTTTTATTCCTCCGCAGAACTGAGTTGTTTGAAATCATATTTGAACAAATTTATTGAATCATTCTAAGTGTTAATTTTGTCACTTTTTGTTTTTTTTTAATTGTACAAATAGTGTAAGACTGACGTATCTGGTGAATTCTAGTGAAAATTTATCTTACACAGAGTATAACCAGGTATTATATTGTAGACTATATTGTGTATTATTTTCTTAGTATTGTCTCAAGAAGGAATACTTTTACTCGGTGTCGTGGTTGAATATGCGATATAACTTTCTATAGTGCGTTGCTATAAACCAGCTACAATCTGTACTCCTGGCAACAGCGAATCATCGTATGTAAATAATAACCTACTATCTCATGTAAACCCTAACCTACAAGGTAATAGAATACGTGGGCTTCTAAAACGTTATGACAGGGACGCTCGGAAGTCGGCGCGGCGTAACTTAATTAGAGACAATATTATCAATGACGTAAGTTTTCAGGAGCAGAGACTGAAAGTGATATTACGGATTTTAGTGAGGTAAACCCTTCCTGTCAAGTAATACCAGTCTTGCGCATATAAAACAAAAATTTCAGTTGGCAAAACGATGAAATTTCAGTAACAAAAAGACGCCAACGCACAAATTAAACTGAACTTAATATTCGCGTACCGTCAGCTGTTCCATCTACTTTTGCTGTTCCTACGTCAAATAAATTTAGTCTTGAAAATATTGTTGGCAACGAAGGTTTTCATGCAAAAACATTATTTTTGTAACAGACATTAATGCAATAATTGAATTGAAAAATTTTTATCATAATTATTTCATAATTGTACAATTGATGACAATTAAATCGGGCCGCATGGTAGAAGTTCTGCCAGTTGATATTGAAACATATAAAATTATTTCGTAAAAAATGCTTGAAAACAATATCAGTCACTATACATATAAACTTAAACATGAAAGAGCATACAGAGTGGTCATGCGAGGCATGCATCACTCGAAAGATAAATCAGTAATCGCTGATGAAGTGACGAAGTTAGGCTACTAGGTTAGAAACGTTACCAACGTTCTACGTCGTCAAACGAAGGAACTGCTGCCACTTTATTTTGTAGATTTGGAGCCCAAATCTAATAATAAAGAGACATTTTTGACGTGAGATCTCTCAACTATACAATTGTAAGCTTTGAAGGTACGTATGTTAAAAAAAAAGTGGTCCAGTGCAAATGTTGCCAACGCTTTGGACATACCAAAAATCAATGTAATTGTCCACACCGTTGTGTAAAATGTCCTGCAGATCATGCCACAATAATCTGTTCTAAGGTACCACAGGTTCCAGCTTTCTGCGTCAACTGCGGCGAGCAACACCCAGCGAGTAACATAGGGTGTAAAATTTATCAACGATATAAAAGTAAGGTCTATTCTCCCAAATCCGTCTTATCTTCCAGAGTTGCAACTAATAACAGTTTTAATGATAATAATAATTATACTAATGTCAATAATAACAATTTGAGTGCTAAAAGAGGAGATGTTCGTGTAACGAACTCGAGTAACAATGATTCTCATAATTATAATAGTAGTAATATGTTTCAAACCGTATATTTTACGTTTCAAAGATTTGAGAGAATACTTGAAAACAAGATGGATAGAATGATTGGACTATTCATGAATCGTCTTGAGAAAAACTGAACTGTTTCAGACTACCAATCTGGAATGCTAACGGATTGTCTAATAAAAAACCAAAATTAGAAGCTTTTTTAAATATTAATAAGATAGACATAAAGCTTATATCTGAAACAAGGTTTATTGATAAAAATTGTGTCAAGTTTCATGGGTATTAAATATATTGCACCAATCATCCATCAGGGACTCCACACGGCGATACTACTGTTATTATTAAAAGTATTTTTTCTCACTTTATACCGCTTGAGCACACAAAAAGGACTTTTTACAAGCCACTGCCATGTATGTCCACGATGAACGATCACAATTTTCTGTCTCTTTCTTTTATTGCCCACCAAGAAATTCTGTGAAGGCGGATCAGTTTAGGTCATTCTTTAGATCCTTTGGTCCGAGATTCATCTGTGGTGGAGATTGGAATTCTAAGCACCTACAGTGGGGATTGTGACTAACATCACCAAAAGGCATCCAACTTTTCAGATCAATGACTGATTAATTTGTAGTGTTTTTTTTTTCTGGAGAACCAACCTACTGGCCTACCGATCTTAATAAAATTCCATATCTCCTGAATTTTTTCATTTTCAAAGGTATTTCTGAAAACTATTTACATGTTAGACCACATTTTGACTTGTCGTCAGATCATACACCTGTTGTTCTTATGATATCTTTTGAAGTTATGCTAATTGCTTGATCTCCCTCTCTGTTTAATAAATTGACCAGTAAACGACGGTTTCAAGATTTATTGGATGAAAATATTATAGTTGGACATGCCTTTAAAAAGCACTGGCCGATGTGGATAATGTAGTACACGAACTGACAAAATTGATTCAGTCAGCATCGTGGGCCTCCACTCCCAATTTGGATTCTGTTCCCCCAGCTCAAAATACATATCCGGTCTTCATCAGTGAAAAGATAGAAGAACGCCGGAGACTACGACGCGTATGTCACAGAACTCATTACCCTGCTGATATCTCTTATAGGCAGTCTGATGAATATACTTTATGGAAACCTAGAAGTTGTTCAAAAGACCCCAGCAGTCTATTCTTTCTCTCCGTAAAAATAACAGAACATTGATGAGAAGTTTTCAAGAGAAGGCGAACTTATTTGCTGAGCATTTTGCCGACGTGTTGCAGCTCAATAATATCGAAACGGATCCAAATGAAATTAGGAAAATTTCCAAATATTTGATTTTTCCTCTTCAAATATTCTTACTAATTAAACGTTTTACAATCCATGAGGTTTATTTAGTGATTAACAACGAAATACATCCAACAAAGGCGCCGAGATATGATTTAATCACTGGTCAGGTTCTTCAAGCATTACCTCGACAAGTGATACGTTTAGTCACTCTATGCTATTATTCGAATTGGCCGTTTTCCTGGTCCGTGGAAAATTTCACAAATAATTGTTATACTAAAACCGGGTAAAGAACTAACAGATGTTAAATCTTTTAGTCCTATCAGCTTCCAGTGCTCTCTCAAAACTTTTACAAAATGTTTTAAAAAGAATGAAGCAGTTCGTAAATTATCAAATTCAAAATCACGTGGTTTAGGGAGAAAGATGCTACTGTGGAACAAGTAAACAGAATTGGTAACATTATAAATCATGCTCTAGATAACAAAAAATACTGTTCAGCGGTTTTCCTCGATGTCAGTCAAGCTTTTGACAAAGTTTGGCACGTAGAGTTGCTCTATAAATTAAAAAAATATGTTACCGCATATTTTCTATGTAGTGTTAAAATCTTACCTAGAATATAGATATTTTCAAGTTAAACATAAAAAAGTTTTAACCGATTTGTTTCTAATAAAATCAGAGGTACCTCATCAAGGAAGTGTTCTCGGACCCATCTTATATGTTCTGTTTACTGCTGACTTGCCAACTACGGTAGCAACCGTTGCAACGTTTGCTGACAATACTGGAATTCTTGCTGTCCATGAAAATCCAGTTACTGCATCTCATTGTATTCAAAATTATCTCATTCGTCTCGAATCTTGGCTTACAAGTTGGAAAATAAAAATAAAACAAAGTTGAAACACGTCACTTTCACCCTTCAAAAGGAAAACTGCCCAACTATTTCTCTTTAATATTCCAATTCCAAGTTCTCAAGACCGTAAATATTTAGGTTTTCATCTTGATCGGCGCCTTACTTGGGTAAAACATATCAAATCTAAGAGAAAGAAGTTAGACCTAAAGGTTAATAACACGTTCTGACTAATAGGACACAGATCTCGGCTATCAGTAGAAAATAGATTATTTATATATAAATCCATCTTGAAACCAATTTGGACTTGAATTGTGGGGTACAGCAAGCAATTCCAATATTGACATACTTGAACGTATTTTGCAAAAACACTTCGAAAGATGTTAAACATACCTTGGTATATAAGCAATAACCTCGTGCATAATGATTTTATATTACGAATCGGTAGGCAATAAATCTCCCTCTATGAATCATGAGACCTTGCTGTTGGTAAGAGAGCTTGAGTTCTCAGTGATACAGAGTAGCTGGACCGAAAGTGCAACCATATCGGAGAGGTATCTGTTGAGAGCCAGACTAAGGAATGATTCCTGAAAGAGGAAAGCAGCTCTTTCAGTAGTTGTTAAGGACGTAGGTTAGCACGACTTAAACGGCCATATCAACATCACTCAGTCCTTTGAGTACTGCGCAGCTGAAAGCAATGGAAAACTACAGCTGCTTTTTTTTTCAAGAAAATGTAATTCTTTGCATTTTCATATAGCAATGATGGAGGCGCCTTCCTTGGTAAAATATTCCAGAGGTAAACTAGTCCTCCGTTCGGATCTCCGGGTGGGGACTACTAAGGAAGGGGTCTCAGAAAATAAAAATATAACATTCTACGAGTCGGGGCATGGAATGTTAAAAGTCTAAAAAAGGTTGGCAGGTTAGAAAATTTAAAGGGGGAAATGGATAGGATAAATGTAGATGTAGTAGGAATTAGCGAGGTGCAGTGGGAAAAGGAAAACGACTTTTGGTCAAGTTATTTTTAGAATAATTAACTCAACTTCAAATAATGGGGAGGCAAGAGTAGGTTTCGTAATTAACAAGAAAATAGGGAAGAGAGTAGACTATTTCAAAGTATATAGCGATAGAATTATTCTAATAAGGATAAAATCGAAACCTAAACCGATAACGATTGTTAACGTCTATATGCCTACAAGCGCCCATGATGATGATGAGGTGGAGTGTGTATACGAAGAGATTGATGAAGCAACTAAACATGTAAAAGGAGATGAAAATTTAATAATAGTTGGAGATTGGATTGCAAGCATTGGAAAAGGCAAAGAAGGAAATATAGTGGCTGAATAAGGACTGGGCAAAAGGAATGAAAGAGGGGACCGACTTATAGAATTTTGCACGAAGTACAATTTAGTAATTGCCAACACCCAGTTTAAGAATCATAATTGAAGAATATACACATGAAAAAAGCCAGGCGATACTGCAAGGTATCGCCATGATAGATTATATCATGGTTAAAGCAAAGATTTAGAAATCAACTCGTCGACTACGAAACTTATCCTGGAGCAGATATTAATAGCGAACATAATTTAGTGATAATTAAATGTAGATAGGGGTTTAAAAACCTAAAGAAAAGGTGTCAGATAAATCGGTGAAATTTAGAGAAGCTTATTGAAGAGAAGGTAAAGAAGATTTTTGAGGAGGACATCGCAAGAGGTCTGAGTAAAAAAATAAAGTAGAAAATGTAGAAGAAGAATGGAAGAATATTAAAAAGGAAGTTTGTTAAATCAGCAGAAGCGAACTTAGGTGGAACAAAGAGAAATGGTAGAAAACCTTGGATTTCAGACGATGTATTGCAGATGATGGATGGACGTAGAAAATATAAGAATGCTAGTGATCAAGAAAATGAAAGGAACTATCGGCAATTAAGAAATGCTATAAACAGGAAGTGCAAACTGGCGAAAGAAGAGTGGATTAAAGAAAAGTGTTCAGAAGTGGAAAGAGAAATGAACATTGGTAAAATAGACGGAGCATACAGGAAAGTTATGGAAAGTTTTGGTGTACATAAATTAAAATCTAATAATGTGTTAAGCAAAGATGGTACACCGACTTATAATACGAAAGGCAAAGTCGATTGGTGGGTGAAATATATTGGAAGAGGTATACGAAGGAAATGAATTAGAAACTGGTGTTATAGAGGAAGAAGAGGTGGTTGAAGAGAATGAAAAGGGAGATCCAATACTGAGATCTGAATTTAAAAGAATATTAAAAGATTTGAATGGCAGAACGGCTCCTGGGATAGACGGGATACCTGCAGAATTACAACGCAGTGCAGGCGAGGAAGCGATAGATAGATTATACAAACTGATGTGTAATATTTACAAAAAGGGGAAGTTCCGTCAGACTCCAAAAAGAGTGTTATTGCCATGATACTTAAGAAAGCAGGAGCAGATAAATGTGAAAAATACAGAACAATTAGCTTAACTACTCATGCATCAAAAATCTTAACTAGAATCCTGTACAGAAGAATTGAGAGGAGAGTGGAAGAAGTGTTAGAAGAAGACCAATTTGGTTTCAGGAAAAGTATAGGGACAAGGGAAGCAATTTTAGGCCTCAGATTAATAGTAGAAGGAAGCTTAAAGAAAAACAAACCAACATACTTGGCGTTTATAGACCTAGAAAAGGCATTCGATAACGTAGACTGGAATAAAATGTTCAGCATTTTTAAAAAATTAGGGTTCAAATACAGAGATAGAAGAACAATTGTTAACATGTACAGGAACCAAACAGCAACAGTAATAATTGAAGAACATAAGAAAGAAGCCGTAATAAGAAAGAGATCCGACAATGATGTTCCCTATCCCCGTTACTTTTTAATCTTTACACAGAACTAGCAATTAATGATGTTAAAGAACAATTCAGATCCTGAGTAACAGTACAAGGTGAAAAGATAAAGATGTTACGATTTGATGATGATATAATAATTCTAGCTGAGAGTGAAAAGGATTTAGAAGAAACAATGAACGGCATGGATGAAGTCCTACGCAAGAAATACCGTATGAAAATAAACAAGAACAAAACGAAAGTAATGAAATGTAGTAGAAATAACAAAGATGGACTACTGATTGCGAAAATATGAAGAGAAAAGATTATTGAGGTAGGAGAATTTTGTTATTTGGGAAGTAGAATTATTAAAGATGGACAAAACAGGAGTGCATAAAGTGCCGAATAGCACAGGCGAAACGAGCTTTCAGTCAGAAATATAATTTGTTTACATCAGAAATTAATTTAAATGCCAGGAAAAGATATTTGAAAGTATTTGTTTAGAGCGTCGCTTTATATGGAAGTGAAACTTGGACGATCGGAGTACCTGAGAAGAAAAGATTTGAAGCTTTAAAATGTGGTGCAATAGGAGAATGTTAAAAATCAGCAGGGTGGATAAAGTGACAAATGAAGAGGTGTTACGGCAAATCGATGAAGAAATAAGCATTTGGAAAAATATAGTTAAAAGAAGAGACAGACATATAGGACACATATTAAGGCATCCTGGAATAGTTGCTTTAATATTAGAAGGTCAGGTAGAAGGAAAACATGTTGCAGGCAGGCAACGTTTGGAATATGTAAAACAAATTTTTAGAGATGTGGTACGTAGAGGGTATACCGAAATGAAACGACACGCCCTACATAGGGAATCTTGGAGAGCTGCATCAACCAATCAATTGACTGATGACAAAAAAAAAGGCAAGAAATCTGTCTGATCAGTCAATAATATGAAATTCGTTTGGATCCGTACTTATATGATCGGCATCCAAATTATATGGCAGTCAGTTTATTGGATAACAGTATCAGCGATTTTTCAAGATTATTGAGAAACAATATTCTTGATTTGATATATCGATTCAATGAAGTGGTTTAAGAACCAGCTTAACAACGTCCTCTTCAATTTCATTTTTTTTCGTTGTTAACTTTTATGTTACAAACCACTGGGTCTGTATCTTCTTAATGTTCATTCCAGATTTAGCTTATTTACTTATTGTTCAATTTGAATTCTGAACAGACTGTAAAGTTACGGTAACGTTATAACCAAAAAAAAAAAAAAAAAAAAAATTGTATTAATATTTAAACTAACATTAAGTTTTTAATTTTGGTTGTTTTAAATCGTTACCAAACTAAAAAATGTTTATACACAGTTTATTCAGTATTATAGAAATTAATATATGAAATTTAATAAAATATTTAAGTATGTTTTTATGAGAATCGCTAAATATGTTAATTTATTTATTAAATAGTTAGAATTATACACGATACAGATTTTGTTTAAAAATACAAAATTACGGCTAATAACGATTTTGCTACTCCTTGCAATTTTAATATAACCTTTCACCTAATAATAAGCTGAAAATTATGTTTATAACTTTACTTATTTTCTTATCTTATGAAAAATAATTTTAATAAATAATCTTGATTAATTTAATAAACCTATGAATAACAACAAAAAGTTAATAAAATTCATATAAATTCAATTCCATGTAATTCGACTCAGTCGAATGTAATAAAATGATAGTATTTTTAGATATCCGGAAAAATTTATTTAAAAAAAAAAATAAAATTATACTTCTAAGCTTATTTGTTTTTACAACCGTGCATACGAACGTACGTATGAGTGCATGAAATCATCGGTGATAAGTGAGCTGAATATGATTGATAACATGAAGGCTAAGGAATTAGAATCATATTAACTAAGAAAGAGGAAATAGGACTTGGATTTTATTTTTAGACAAGAGTAGGATTAATACCTAAATGAAGAAAATTGGGATGATAAAACAGGTAGCTAAACTGATCTTATTCCTACAAGAAAATAGCCATCTCTAAATTAAAAAAGCTTTTTTACTTTATAATTAATGATCAGCTGTAAACACAGTTTTTGAAAATATTGTTTGCTATTGAAAAAAGATATATCAGCTTTTATTCTCGGTCTAGATTGTTTTAATTTACGGTATAGTTTACTAAACATAATTTTTAAAATGTTAAAACATTTTTTGGCTATCCAGTAAATGATTTAAAAATTCAACTTGCAGACCAATTCTTATGAAACTAAAAACTAAAGATTGGATTACAACAGATTTTTTTTCTTTTTTTAATTTAGGAAGAGAAATTTAAATACACAAATATCTCTAAAAAATTATTTAACTTGTTTTAGGTTTACGTTTTACAGGTAAAATTTATCTGCATATAATTTTTTTTCTGCTCTCTTGTCATTTAGGTTGATATTTTTTTTTCATTAGACTTTTTCAAAATATTGATATCGCCAAAAAAATTATCTCTCATTATATCCCAGATAATAAATGAATTTCTGACAAATTCTACAACAGTGAAGACCTTAAAGTTAATTTTATTTCAAGGATTTATTTTGACTTGCTGCATATAATAAAAGGGTTTTTAACATAATTAAATTAAAATCTAAGTTAAAGGATATATTTAGAATTTTTCAACATAAATTTTCATCAGTTTTAGATGTAAAAGTGTTTTCTTTGAATTTTCTGCTTCCATTAAATAAATAAATTATAAACTTTTTTAAACCATTGTAAGATAACGGTTTGGTTTCATTTAACCTTTTTTTTTTATGGTGTGGAAATCATTTAACCTTGACTTTACTAAAAATTACAGTTTGCTGTTCAGCATAATACTATTGTTATCTACAATTTATCATTCAACAAAATAATACGATCCACCCTATTAAACATTAAAGAGATCAAAAGAATAAGGTAAAACGAAAACACCTAAGCGCGCTCTGCCTATCCTCCCCCCACCCGAAAAATAATTTCAGTTCCAAGAATAGTCGTCATTCGATCGCCGGCTCCCCAGTAGTAAACATGTCACAGATAGTCTTTCTTCTAGCTGTTGCTGCTCTTTGCTTACAAACAGGTACATTATTTTTTCATTGTATAAAACTAGATAATTCTTTAATGATTATTAAATTGTTTAACGGTGAGAATTTACACTAAAATATTTCTTGATTATTCTGTTTTGGTTACTTTAAATTAATTATAATTTTAAAGTTTAAATCATATATAAATTTTACTCGATTTTAAAATAATATTATTGTTAAAAAGATAAGGAATTTATTTAAAATATCATATGTCAACCTACTTTCTGTATGAATTTGAAATATTCCATTTACTTAAAAATAAAATCAACAGGTGGCTTTGCCTTATCATATTGATTATGAATTCATCTATTAATAGTTTTGCTGTATTTTTAATTTTATGTTTATACTTAATATTTAGACAGAAGCAGTTTCATCATTTCTCCGCAAACTCATTAATGTACGAATACAAAAAAAAAATGTGAAAAAATAACCATAAAAACAATTTACAGAAATGATATATACAATAACAGTTAAAATATAATTATTGTTACTGTTAATCTAAAATAACGAAGCAATTTTAATCTGCTGATAAATAAAACATGTATTTTATTAAAAAAATCTCATTTTAGTGAGATCTATCTATTGTAACGAGTACCATAATTCGACTTCCGGAAAATATCGACATATCTTCGCGTTTCACAATCCCCAGACCTCTAAACCACCGTCAGTTCAAAAGTGTATACAAACATTTATATATCTATATATATATCTCACTTATATTTCACTTTCTTGTAGACTCGATAACTACCGTAATTTTAAGCCAATCACTTTCAAATTGATATATAAAATACAACGAACCAAAATCTCGATCGAGTTCGTTAATGAGCAAAATCAGAATGTGGGGAAGGAAATGAGGGTTTTTCGGGAAAAAAAATCGCTATAACTTTCTTATTAAGTACAATATCGAATTCGTTTAAAGTTCCTACTATTCTTTGCATAAGGTCCTAAAACTTATGTAAGACAAGTTTTTTGATATCACCAACCATTGGTTGAGGGGGTGGAAAAAATGGGGTTTTGAAGACAAAAATTATCATACCTCCCTTAATAGGGCCACTATCGAATCAGTTTAAATCGGTTGTTAGTCCTCTAGACATTATCTAAAATTTTTGTCTGAAACAATTTTTGATATGACCAACCGTTACGGCAAGGGATGACCAAAATATTGTTGGAATTGTAAGAAGATGGGGCTTGCCGTATGCTAAAAATGTGACATTTTTTCACATGCAACCACTGTCATATTGAGTAAATTTAAAGTTTTTCTTAACTTTAAGGTGGAAATTTTTTTTTATTCCCTATTAGCACCAGTGAAATCTACCTCCGCCTTCCGGCGTGCCAAAAGTGAATTTTTCCTGTGCTTTTTTCTAAGAAAACTTAAATTCCAGTAATTATAAAACTATTTCACTCGTGTTTACAAAAAGTCCTTCGATCTCTTCAGTGGAATGGCAGCATTTTTGCCTTTTATCCGAAAGGTTTTCTTTCAAATCCCGATCATAATTGGCATTTTTTCTTGCTATGAAATTTATCTTTCATAAAATAAAAAATTACAACTATAATTTGATATCGGTCAGTAGTTGAGAATGAATAACACATCAGTTGGATTTGTTGTCATAGATCTAGATCACACATAAAACCGAGTTTAGTCCGTTTAACAATCAAGAATATTTAAAACGTATCAGATAAAGTTCATTTTTGTCTAATTTAATAATTATGAGGACGTTTAAAACGTTCGGTTGTGGCTCTCTTTATATAATTTCTTTAAAACATCTAGCTCTGGTATGAAACACTACGATCTTTTTAATAAATCTATTTAATGAAGCAACTATCATTTTTTAATCACTTTAAAAGCTATCCATCATAATATCGTTAATGAGCAGAAAACATTAAACCTTAAATGAACAAATGTTTTAACTAAAGATGACTTTTTGCATAAACTTTACAGAAGTCACTTCAATTTCTTAATGTGAACGTTTTATGATTCTCCTTTATTATATAATTATAGTGATATCATTTTTTTCCGTTCCAAAAAATACAAAATTATGTCATTCCCACTCATTTACAGCGTAAGATACACATTGCTTTCTTTTCACTAATGTGAACTTTACGTATCTTTTAATTTTATTTTGTCGTTAATACTAATTTTATTTTCATCTTAATACTCAAAAACTTACTGGAAGAGAAATTTTAAGCAATTGAATAATTTTTATAGATTTACACCTATTTATTTTGAAATAGAATCGATCCGTTTTCATCAATAATAAATTTTTTTTTTTTCATATTGTAAACTGATTTCTTTACATCAGAATAAAAAACTGGCCGAGTCTGTAAGCATTGACTACCGCAATATCTAAAATTGGAGCAAACAAAGGTCGCTACCATTTCTTGAGTTTTATTTTCGTTCTATATAAAGAAACTCACTAGTCAATGAGAATGGTCCCCTCCTTATGGCATATGTGTTACATTCACTGAAAAAGATCATGGAATACGGCTAACAATCAATATTTTTATAATTTTCTTCATCTTCTGTTTCTTAAGATATTATTTACTACCAGGTATTGTTGATAATTCTGTTAGCACAGCAGTAACAATGCTAGTGAACCTACTATAATTTTGTTTTAGTTTAAGAATTTTTTTAAACTATTAGATAATTAAGCGTATAAAAAAATCAGTATTTTAATAAAAATTTAAAATTGGGTATATCAGAACTTTCAAATTAAATTCCGTCCTTAACAATATCAAAACCAAACTAATATCCTTTTAAATCTGCCTTTTAAAATAAACTACAATACAGAAAAATTTTGGGAGAAAATTTCTACGAATATTATTAAATTATAATTTATAATCTGTGCAACATCAGTTATGATAGCATTTTAAAATTATTAAATATTAAAACACTGTTAAATTAATGAAACGTTTACTTTCAAAAGGCCAGAAGCCTTTCTCAGCGATATTACTGTTATTAGTAGCCGCATTACTAAAAATGTTTCGAAATCTCTTTAGTAGGTAATTAATTAATAATTAAACTATGCTGCATTCGTTTAATCTCCTTTTATAAAATCTAGTACGCTTGTAGTCCTACTGACCAAAGGCGTCGTTATTCTGATTTTTGTTTGGTTTATTTAAAAAAATAAAATACTTATAATCATATAGGAAACTGACAAACACAGAAACCCAAAATTAAACTGCAATCATTTTAACAAATATTACATCGGACGGATTGGAGACACATTCATCCACAAATATAATAAATACATCCTGGTACTAAATACAACAATAGATCAATTTCTATCTAATAACCTCAGACTCAGGACATAGATGCAACATTAATAATAAATAACATTCCAATTTAAAATAAAGAATGAAAAAGTCATATTCCCAGTTTACGTGTACACAATGAAATTTACTAATATATTACAATCAAAAAATATATATATTTTAAATAAAGAAATAAAAAGTAGATTCGACATATTATTTGAAAACAAGTAATAATATATTTATTTTATAATATATTTTATAATATATTTTCTAATATATTTATGACGGATGGTATTAACAATAATGATACCTACAAATTCAGTGAAGAAGGAGTAATTTCCGTAAAGCATTTGGAAGAAAGTATTCCATTAATTTGAAATTTTTATTTTTATTAATTTGTATTTTTAAATACAACTTTTAAAAATACGTATATTTTTATAGTTTCAGACAGTTTGAAAGAGTATATTTAAGATTCTAAGTCTTGTGTTGAAATAGTACTGTGTTGAAACTTATATTTTATACTGAATGTGAAAACTGGTAATCGAATCTTTTCTAATTTTTCGTAATCTAAGATTTAAAAAAATGCGATAAACAAAATATCCATACAACCAAGAATAAACTCATACTCCTGATATGATTTTTTAAGCCAAATGTTACCTTTTTTTTTTTTTAAAGAGGTTGTGGAAATCCATTTACGGGCGCCTGGACAGTGTCAGGCTCGCTAACAGCTTCCACAAAATATTATTAAATGCGTATGTGTTCCTGCGCATTACCGACTAAACCTCCACCCCTGGTTACCCATCCTTCTTGGTACAGCTGGTGTGCATTACTTCAGGAACGGGGGAATACGCCCTCACATTCAGACACCACAGTCAACAGACACGGACCTCACACCCACAAGATACCAAACATCAGACTAAATCACGCCACACACTCCACAACATCCAATCATAACTCAGAAAACATATCTCACGCCGCACACTCCATACATCACATCAAAGCCAGCCACATCAAATCACATAAACACCTAACAGACAATCGAACACTACAGTATACTTACCTCACGGGTCACCATCGGACGCGGGACCTGAGTGCCCACGACCTCATCGCACCCAGGCAATCCCCACACGTACGGAGAACCCCCTAGGCTCTTAACCACGTGCCTGTCTGCCCCCGCACCCTCCGACAACCCCTTCTACCCCTGCGAGATTTCTCCCAGATGAACAACACCTTCATGATCTTCTTAGCAAACCTTGCTACTGTCGTCCAGTTTTCCGCGCTTTCCAACATGATCTGCTGCAGTTCCTCTGGAAGGAATATTTCCCTTTTATCTACAGTGTCCAATATTTCCCTCCTTGCATCCTCAAATCGGGGGCAGCGAAAGAAAACGTGATATGCTATCTCTTTCTTGTCTTACACACCGGACAACTAGCGGAGTGATCTAACTTAAACCTAAAAAGGTATTCTCTGAACTTTACATGGCCCGCTAGACTGTGTGAGACAGTAATCCAGCGAGCCATGGACCAACTCTCGCACCAACTTCTCAGGTCCCCAATTATGCGGTGTGTCCATCGGCCTCTATCACTAGTGTCCCACCGCATCTACCATTCTCTCCTCATTTCTTCCATGATGGAGCTAGCCACTATCCTTTTTTCCGCAGGTGTTGACGCCCGTTTCTCTTTAATCTTCTTTCTGCTAACCTTCTTTAATATTTCCAAATATTACCTGCAACATCGTATTCATTTCCTTACCGTTGATTTGCTAGAACTCCAGATTCTACCAAATCTGATATACATAATATTAACTATCAAATTGTTAGATAAAAGACTTCGTTCTGCTAACCGCATTTCTTCGATGTAAGCCATGAACAAGATTAACAGCTCTTCACAACGGGCGTTTTAGTTGCAGATAAAAGATTGGGGGCCACCTGAGGAATTCATCAGTCGACCGGCAGTGTCACGCCGAAAAAAAATAACTAAAAGAAATGAACCTATCTGGAACTCTGTGGGTTTTATGAACACCCCAATCATACCACAGTGTAATTACACGGCTTCAACCGTCTGAATCCATAGCTGCTCCACCAAATGATAGCAACCCAGCCTAGAACTCGCCCAATATGAGAATATCCGTGGAAAAGGAAATCGGCTCAAGCCCGTTTATTTGCGCATTTTAGAGGACAACTTGAGATAATTTAGGTTGAAACCTGAGATAATTTGGTAAAAGATTTCTTGCTTGCTCATAGCAATAATTTTAATCTCCGGATCACATACGGCTAACACAATTAAAGTTTTGATTTACTTACCTGGTAGATTCTTATGAAGAATCTACCAGAGAGCTGCGCGTGATATCAGACTTCGTACACGGACCCATAACTGTTCGTATAGCATATGCACGTGCTTTCTAATTTTATTTTGCAATTGTACGAACTCTTCTCTTTTGAATTTTGCTGCCTTTGAAAGTCAAAGGAAATAGTCAAGGTCTGAAAAATTATTCTTCAACTATGTTTACTGAAACTTTTCTAATTAGAATAATTTTTTCAGACTTTCAGTACAGCCAGGATTTCTGCGCATATTAAGCAATAGAAATAAAAGGGCTTACGTACTATTTCAGTATGTATTAAACTGATTTAAAACATAAGAACCTTGTTGTTTCATTATTTTATTACAATCATCTTTTATTTTAATGACCTTGAGAGCAAATTTCTGTTTTAATTCTGTTTTCGCATTTCATTTGTTAGTGTATTTAGAATGTTGTTATAACCAAACGTGTAAGAAAATTTTACGAAATCTTGTAGTAAATTTCCTTATTGTGTGGTAGAATTACATAAGTGTAACGATTTTTTTACTTTTATTTTTTCAAATTTGATGCCTTTACAGTTGTGTACAGTTGTTGGGCAGAGCTTTTGACTGTTAATCCCACTCAACAACTTACCGCCTGGAGATTGCTCTTTGTCCATTCTAAGTATATACTTTACTGTATACTGGTATACTAAAATTAAAACATTTGAAACATATAGAATGTATATATATTTAAAAAAAGTGAAAAAACTTAGGAATATAATGTAAGCACCTCTTTTACACTTAGGTATCTTTGGTAACATCTGAGTGTAGATTTTTGGTGTCCTTGAAAACAGCAATTATAGTTTTACTTACACTAAAAGTATTTTTATCATCGGATAAATTTACAAAATAATTAATTGCCACAAAAAATACCGTTTTAACTTTATTCATTCGTTAAAACTTAATTTTTTTTAATTCAGTACAAAATAAGCGGGATCTATTTTTCACGGAGCTATAGCGGGCGACGTATTGCTGTACACATAGGCTGGCATACCGCGCTATTAACTGTCCTGAAAATATCTTATATAACTCTGACAATGTAAGTATACGGAGCTACAAGAGATGTTTTCGTAAAGGAATGACATTCAACTGTTCCACCCGTCCTATCAATCTATCTCTCTCGCATGCAATGTGCACA
The DNA here is from genome assembly GCF_047948215.1 of Lycorma delicatula. NCBI lineage: Eukaryota > Metazoa > Arthropoda > Insecta > Hemiptera > Fulgoridae > Lycorma > Lycorma delicatula. The sequence goes on from NC_134455.1 coordinate 94,709,298, forward strand.
GATATACACCGGCCGCTATACAAGATTTTTTAATTAGCCAACATTTTCCATAAAACGTTTTTATAAATGCAATTTTTCTGAAACCGTAACATATTAAATAATTTGGGTAATAATTCAATTTGGTTAAATTTATTTTTAAGATATATATTAATATAATAAATAAATTATTACAGTGAAATTGACGTAAGATTCTGATTATGGTACGATCTTAAATATTTAATGATAATATTTTAATGAAGAATAAATTATTGCACTCATGAGTTATAAACACAAGGCATATAATGTAAGTATTAGGAATAGAAGTATTAAGAAGTGATGCTTCCGATTACTAAAATTAAGTAATTTGTAAAACTTGTAAATTAAACGAAATCAAGTCACTTGAAGAGTGTTTAAAATAGCTCGAAAAATCCAAAAGGTGGTATAACTAAATATTTTGCTACTTATTAGTTCCAATATTCTATTGGACTATTACTTCTATGTCACAACGAATTTTTTGTAAATAAATAAATTCAAAAAAAAAATTTTAATGTGTGTTCTGTCAATGACATAAAGCTTTAAATAAGAGTAAAAGAGTGTAAAATTGTAATTCAATTAATTACTACAATTTCAAGTTTTTGATACAATTACCTCACGTAGTTTATAATCGTTTTGAATTTTTGTATATTTTTGTTATTCAAACGTGTAATTTAGTTAAAAAGTATCAAGCGATTTGTCTCAATCACGCAACTTACATTTAATATATTCATTTATTGATAATAAATTGGTAGACGGTTGGCGAAATTATTTCCAGATAGAAAAATCAAAATTTTTATACTACTGCCCAAAAAGGAGTGTAATGTATTTACGGTGTATGTATGTGTTTTTGTTCCACGTAACAACTTAACGGCTGAACCGATTTAGATGTATGACCCTGCGTTGGAATCCTTACGGTACCGGAGGTGTCACAGGCTACATATATATATATATATATATATATATATATGTGTGTGTTTAATATGTTATCTCTTGTTTGAAACTCATCAAATGTGGTAATGTATAAAGTTTTTTTTTTTGAATAAGTGGATTTCAAAAGTATTTTGTAGAGTTTCACAAAAATATTATGCATAATTAATATTTATAAAAGTGAAAAACAATCTCATGAAAAAATGTATACATATTTTTAATATGTATACATTTAATAACATTTAATAACAATTAATGAATTAACGGTATCTGTAATTCAACTAATACAAAAATTATTATGAATAAGTGGTAGTTTAAAATAGATTTACGTGAAAATTAATTTCCTGGGAATTCTTTAAAGAAGTACTTTAAAAATAGTTCTGGGAAAATATAAATTAAGGATCCTATGTCGTAATTTTATTCTATTTAAATAAATTCATCCTTGGATGTGTTTTTTACAACTTGTATGCTTATGATTTTTATGAATGGCAATATTCAATATTCAAATGATAGAAGTACACGAATATAACATTATCAAGCAACAGGAAAATTGTGGAATATAAATATTTTTTAATGAAATTAGTTAAGACTTAATTATTTTAAATAATTTTCAGGAAGAGTATGGAAGAATAAATGACTATCAAGTCGGTCTTAAAGATTTCCTAATTTGCCGTCAATCGTTGCTATAAATTAAATATCGCAGAGTGCAACTATGTACAATTTAGAGTTTCTAAAGCCATGTCATACCACGAATTGTGAGGCTTATGGATGTAAACATCTGAATTACAACCCGTTTAGCCAGACTCCCAGTGGCGTATTCATAGAAAGTACAGCACGTAGTAGTTGTAAAATATCTTTAGAAAATTAAAAATAGAAATACTTTTTAAAGGTACTTTATTAGTACATCTCGTAGTAATTATAATATGATCATAAACAATAAAATAAATATTTAAATAAAGTAGTAATATACTGTATAAAGTATCGTAATATACTCCATAGATGCATCTGAATTGAAATTGAAGTATAAGTAAACACAATATTATTAATAATCTATAGCTATCAGATTCCTTGTAAGAGTTCTTATTACTGAATTGATAAGATGAAGTTGTGGATTTCAAAGGAAAATGTGCTGTATGAAATAATACTGAGAGCAAGATTCACGTCGTTGTTTTTTTTTGCAGGTAGATCGTTAGATAAATTAAAATAAAATCTCTAAATAAACAATCGCAGTTATATTTATAAACAAGAATTTAATAATTGTAACGTAATGTAAACGACAGCTGCTAAGCTGTTATTAATCATAAAAAAAATTGCTATAAGAATAATTTACGCTAACCAAGATTTAAATTTAGCAGCTGCCTAAATGATGTACTACTGATATAAATAGTTTAATAGTGAATAAATGTTATAAATTATTACAAACGAATCAATTACAATAATGTAGTAAATGATAGTAAATTAAGTTCAATTAGTAATTGAGCTGAGCTGTAAAGAGATATAAATATAAAGGGTTATTTGTGGATTTGTGTATCGTTGAACCAATTCTTTTTTTTCATATTTAGATTTAAATAAACAGAAAAATACTCGAATTGTTTATTTTAACATGGAATTTTGTTTTCTTATAACAATGATTTAATTTATCACATTTAAAGAAATAAGAAACTGCATAGTTAAGGTAATACCCACCGATTTCAAATATCGAATGGCTGGTTTAATTGATATTTGATCGTATATTAATGTAAGAGATTGACCGATTCCTTTAATTATCATCAGATATTTTCAAAAATAAAGAATAAATTTTAAGGTAGTATTTCTTGTCTAATGAAATTATTTGTTTCCATTTACACTTATATGATATTAACAAAAATGTTGAATATTTTTATTTCTTTATTATTCATTAACACAACAAATCTTGATACAATACTTTAAATACAAACCTTGAGTTTGTTTAAAAAAAATAACTCTTTCACTTTTATCATATTTCCATCCTCGTTGGCGGAGTAATAGCTTCTTGCCTTACTTTCAGAAGGTTCTGTATCCGTGCCATATCAAAGATCGTAGGTTTGGGTCAAGTACAACATTTTCCATACACTATAAAAATTTTATTCCAATTCCCTAGCCCAAGATTCGAGTTTATGTGATGAATTTATTTGTCATAAAAAAAGACCAGGAAAATTCAATGAACAATCTGGTTTTTAATTATCTGTTAGCTCATGTGCAACGTTAAGTGTTATTTATATATGCACAACAGAATACCTAATAATAATAATAGTAATATTTCAAAGCATTAATAATGATAACATCAAGAGGTGTGGTCTTATTTTCTGAAATGAAGTTGAAGTGTTCCAGTTGAACAAAAATATAGCTTACTTAAACATATTCTTGGCAAAGAAACTTATGATAATTATACAATTAAGGTGCAATGAATTCGAACTATCCCAAGCAAATAACTCCATATGTAAACGGTTCAGTTAAATAATAAATTAGACCATAACAAATTATTCTCTTAGATGCGGTTCGGGAAAAATTGATTTAAGGATTATAATTTGTATAAATTTTCCTGAATCTACTTGCATAATTTTTTAAAATATATGTTGAGTTTCATGTTTTAACTAAATGTTTTACTGATATATTATACAGAATCAGTGAACCCAAACTTCATGCAGTTCAGGTAGCCAGTGAATTCAGATCAGTTATGTAACACTACTAAATTATAAGTATTGAAGATTTTCCTTTTTTCCTAGTGAGAAAAATGCACTATTTAGTTTTTCCTATTCAAATCCTACTCAAATTAGCCTATTCAATCGGTTTTTAACGGTTCTAAATATTTCTATTTCCTGTTTAGCCTCCAGTAATTACCGTTCAGATAATACTTCAAAGGATGATATGTATGAGTGTAAATCAAGTGTATAGTCTTGTACAGTCTCAGTTCGACCATTCCTGAGATGTGTGGTTAATTAAACCCCATCAACCAAAGAACTCCGGTATCCAGGATCTAGTATTCAAATCCGTGTAAAAATAATTGACTTTAGTAGGTATTGACAGTTCTAAATCTATTGCTCTCATACGAATAATGTTAAAATACAGTAAAGGTATTGTCAACAAAGCATAAGAATTTTATATTTAAATATTAACTGTAATGTCATTGATGCGTAATAAAAACAAAATTGGTTCAAAAACAGTACTTTGAGGTACACCAGACCTCAGTGAACTAACATCACTCACTACATCGTTCACTCTAACAATTCATTCTTTCCCTCAAATAAGAAACACAATAAAGCTAATCAACCAAATTCTCTCATACTGATACTCTCCAATTTATTAAATAAAATCATTAATACACAAAGTCTTCTTTATTCCTCAAAAAAATCCAATAACATGATTACTGGTGTCTAGTTTTCCAAAATACAATTTAATTCAAAATAAAGTATTAACTCTAAGATCGATTCTGATTCCAAACTCCAGTTTTCATGCAACATTCAATACCTATTAATAAAATTCATTTATATGATTTTAATAATTCTTCTATAATTTTTGGTACTACTTTTACGTAACTAAATAATGATAGTATGTTTAAACGATTTTTTGATAAACACCGGCTTTAAAGCATAAATTAGAAATATGAGAAAGAGGTTGATAAATATAAAAGTATTTTTTAATATGTTATTAATTATACTATGAATTTAAAACAAATTATAATCTTTAAATTCAATAATCAATTCTTCAACTTCACCAGAAGTTACTGGTCGGAAAAATGTAACAATCATTAAAAGGAAACGATTGGTATCAGACTGACACTGGGCTAATATAACGATTACTGCAGAATATCCAATATTAATAAAATATGGATTTAAAATATTTACTATCTCATAAGAATGATTTGTTACAGCCTGTCGATTTTCTGCTTCTATGAGTAATTTATAAAGTTCTTTGACATTATAGGATTTTTTCTTTTTTTTGTGTGTTTATCCTCCTGGACCACCATTAAGTATTGTTTCAGAGGATGAAATGAATGATCTGTAGCGTGTGTGAAAATGCAATGCCTGGCACTATGATACTATCTATTATTTATATTATATTTATGTTATTTATTCATACCTGATACTATATATTATTTATATATATATATATTTCTTTGTCTTTAGTCATTTGACTGGTTTGATGCAGCTCTCCAAGATTCCCTATCTAGTGCTAGTTTTCATTTCGGTATAACCCCTAAATCCTACATTCCTAACAATTTGTTTTACAAATTCCAAACTTCGCCTGCCTGGACAATTTTTCCTTCTTTATATGGAAGTTTCACTTCCGTATAAAGCTATGCTCTAAACATATACTTTCAAAAATCTGTTCCTGACATTTAAATTAATTTTTTATGTAAAAAAATTGTATTTCTGAGTGAAATACAATTCGCCTGTGCTATTCGGCATTTTATGTCACTCCTGCTTCGTCCATCTTTAGTAATTCTACTTCCCAAATAACAAAATTTTTCTAACTCCATAATCTTTTCTCTTCCTATTTTCACATTCAGTGGTCCATCTTCGTTATTTCTACTACATTTCATTACTTTCGTATTGTTCTTGTTTATTTTCATGCGGTATTTCTTGCGTAGGACTTCTTCCATGCCGTTCATTGTTTCTTCTAAATCCTTTTCACTCTCAGCTAGAATTACTATATCATCAGCAAATCCTAGCATCTTTATCTTTTCACCTTCTACTGTTACTCCGGATCTAAATTGTTCTTTAACATCATTAACTGCTAGTTCTATGTAAAGATTAAAAATAACGGGGATCGGGAACATCCCTGTCGGACTCCGTTTCTTATAACAGCTTCTTTCTTATGTTCTTCAATTATTACTGTTGCTGTTTGGTTCCTGTAAATGTTAGCAATCGTTCTTCTACATTTTTATTTCAACCCTAATTTTTTTAATATTCTGAACATTTTATTCCAGTCTACGTCATCGAATGCCTTTTCTAGATCTATAGTATGTAAGTATGTTGGTTTGTTTTTCTTCAATCTTCCTTCTACTATTAATCTGAGCCCTAAAATTGCTTCCCTTGTCCTCCTTATACGTTTCCTGAAACCAAATTGGTCTTCTCCACACTTCTTCTACTCTCCTCTCAATTCTTCTGACAGTAATATCTATATATATACACACATATATAATATATTTAATAGGCTGATACTAGAGAATACGATACAATTTTTCCGTGTTTCTAATAGAAATTAGTAAACCTTAAATTAATTGTAGTTTCAATTTAATAAAAGTTTTTTTTTTCAAATTTATGAGAATTATGTTATTATTGTTTATCAATAATAACATAAAAATTATTGAACGCTTTCTTGGCTTCACAATTCAAATCGAATTTCAATTTTGATTCTTTAGGTTAGTATTAACTACTTACCATTTAAGTAATTATTACTGCCACTTATTTGGTGTTATCAGTATTCAAATTATTTAAATTACCGTCAGTCCAACAACTTTCAATGACGTATATAATTGGAAAATGATCAGCAAAAGTGGTAACCATTAAGTTTGTTTATTAAATCAGTTTTTAATTTTTAACTATATATGAACAATGTAATATTTAGTATTGGAAGTAATTCGTGTAGACTTATTAATTAAAGAAATATATCCATAACTAGCAAAAAAAATTTTGTTATTGAATAATATCAATATCAATTAATACTTATCATTTTTTTCTGTTTTTTTAATGAAATTTACGTATGTACTTATTTTCTTATATAAAATTTTTCTCCGTTTTTGATCTTAACTAAGACTACATTTTTCGTTTTAGTTTCTGATCTTAGCTAAAATATTTAAACAAAAATTTTCAGCGTAACATTTTTCCCCAATTTATTTTCATAACAGTTTAATATAGAATTTTATTTGTACTTATTACATGAAAAAATCTACGTCTAATCATAATGAATACAGAAATTTTTAATAAATTTATTTTATTTATCACATAAAATAAATTAATGTCATAATATTAATAATATTTTAATGTCATAATATAAAAGGAAATAAAGAAGCGGAGAGAAAATAAAGTTGCAGAAAACCAGCTAGTGATGCAATCTGGACACTGTTACTGTTGTATGAGTATATAATATATATAAATAATTAATTAGAAATTTACAATTAGAATATCTCTGATTATCGCCCAGAATGACCGTTGTTAGAAATGGCTCCAAATTAATATAAGTTACTTTAAAATCCATAGAAAATTAGACTAACCATATAAATTTAAACGCATTCATCATATTGTTCTATTGATATACTCGTATAATCTATTTGTTTAAATATAAATAAGATAAAGATCCAACTCTGTTAACATCATTTTACGTAGTCGATGTCTACCAAATAAAATCAACTCAACAAAATAACGATATCAAATATTCATTCAGAAAGGATACCATATGATTTCTGATGCCAAGATTCTTTAGACAGTAAATTTTGTAGGGCTTCTTGTAATTTAAAAACAATTAACCTATTTACTTCATTTATTTATCCCATGGCTTGCTATACAGAAAGTAGAATAAAGTTTAATTAAGCAAAAATAAAAATTTCTTAATATAATTCGAAATTTAAAATAACTCCAATGTAATACTTGGAAATTCAAATATATATTTATACTATTATATAAAGAGGAAGAGGGATTTTCTTTTGTTCAGGATAAACGAAAAAACTACCCGATCTGTCGCTACTAAATTTTTACCCATTTTTCTTAACATAACTGACAGAAGGTTTTTCTATATATTTCATCTCGAAAAAAGTATTATATAAATATATATGTAGTAGTGAATGCTTGCCGGTTGAAAAAAAAACTTTAATGAATTGAATTAATGTACTGTGAAAGGGTTTGAATTGAATGATTCGAAACAATCGAATGAATAATATTTCATAATAATAGAATTAAATTTACTTTAAATGAAGTAATCTACATCTATACTATTATATAAAGTGGAAGAGGGTTTTTGTTTGTTCGGGAGAAACAAAAAACTACCCGATCTTTTGCAACTAAATTTTTATCAATTTTCCTTGGCGTAACTAAGATATATTTCTTTTGGGTATATTTCATCTCGAAAAATGTCTCAAATTTATATGTATATAATGTAATAGTGGAGATTTGCCGGTTGAAGCACAAACTTTAATTAATTGAATTAATGGATCGTGAACTGTGAGTGTCTGTGTGAGCTGGGTTTGTACTGATTGATTACGAACATCTAAAAATTAATTTCTAGATTTTTTGAGTTTCATTCCAAGTTTCAAGGGTTAAAATTAACTTTTGGATTTTTTTAAAATCCTGTTACTTTTTAATTACTAAGTAACAAATGAAGAAATCAATTCGAGTTTTGGTGAGTGTAATCTTCACGTCAATAAACCAATTTCTAGACTGTTGAAATTTGATCTTGAAAGGGGATGAAGAAAGGTAAAAAAATGTTTGAATAATGATTGCAAATTTTCCCAGTCCGTACTATATAAACAAGACATTCAGTAGATTTGGACTTGCAAATATTTTTCAGATAAATATTTAAAAGCCATTTTCGGATTTTTTTTATTCCGATTTTTTCAAGGGGTACGAAGGTGTACGGCGCTGTAGCTCAACCACCACAGCCACCGCCACGTTACTTTATGTGTAACTGACTGCACCTACATCCGATTACTTGACTAATAAACATAAAATAAAAGATTGATTGCTATGGGAAACACAAGTAACCATATAGCCCGGATGAAGCTGCAACGGAGAGCTAGTATACATGGTCTGTAAATAAAATAATGAGAATGCTTCAGAATAGCTTTTTATTTACAATCCAATTATACATGGACTCAATTACATTCGAAATAGTTCCCTTGCGAAGCCACGCAATGCTTCAAACGGTCTTCCTACTCTTCATAGCAGTGTTGGAACTCAGAAACCGGAATATACTTAAGATGATCGGTTAAATTTTTTGTTATGTCTTCTGCTGTTCCAAAATAGTGTCCTTCGAGGTGTTTTTTTTTAAAGTCAAGAGCAAGAGAAAGTCACAGGGACTAAAGTCAGGTGAATAAGGTGATTAAGGAACTACAGGAATGTTTTTCTTTAACAAAAACTCAATAATTGAGAGTGCAGTGTAGCAAGGTGCCTTGTCATGATGCAGCATCCAGTTGTTTTTGATGGCTAGTCTCAAGCAGGCAACTCTTTTCCGCAGTCTTTTAAGAATTTTTCAGTAAACATATTGATACAGTCTGTCCTGTAGGCAAAAACTCCTTATGGACAATGCCATTACTATCGGAGAAACAAATTAGCATGGTTTTGATTTCTTTCATGATGCTGCATCATGAAAATGTACGTTGTTACACTGCTCTCTCAATTAATGGATTTTTGACAAAGACTTGAGTCCCTGTGATGTTTCCCTGTTCCCAACTTTAAAAAAATACCTGAAAGGACACCATTATGGAACAGTAGAAAACATAAAAAATATGTACCCTACCATCTAAAAGATATTCCGGTTTCTCTAACACTGCTATGTAGAGTGGGAAAACTGTCTGAAGCATTGCGTGGCTTCCCAAGGGAACTATTTCAAAGGTGATAGAGTCCTGTATAATTGAATTGTAAATAAAAAGTTTTGAACAACTCTCATTACTTTATTTACAGACCTCATATATATACATATATATGTATGTATACGAGGTCTGTAAGTAAAGTAATGAGACTGGTTCATATGTATGCTCTATATATATATATATATATATAGAGCATTCATAAATTGTATTTAACTATATAAATTTTACATTTTATTTTTATAAATTTAAAAATAACAATAAATATTAAAAACAACAAAAAAGACGAGGAGAAAAAAATGTTTTTCTGCATCCATAATATTCTTAATCGAAACATCTCCAGGGTGGTGTTAAAGAAATGAGACAGCTGGCTGATGAACTGTTTTTCATTCAAGATAATTATTTTTTTTTTGTCTTCAGTCATTTGACTGGTTTGATGCAGCTCTCCAAGATTCCTTATCTAGTGCTAGTCGTTTCATTTCAGTATACCCTCTACACAGACCTGCCTACACAATTTTTTCCTTCTACCTGTCCTTCCAATATTAAAGCGACTATTCCAGGATGCCTTAGTATGTGGCCTATAAGTCTGTCTCTTCTTTTAACTATATTTTTCCAAATGCTTCTTTCTTCATCTATTTGCCTTAAATTGATGAATTGATTGCCTCAATTTTCTTAGCTTTATATGGAAGTGAAACTTCCATATAAAGCTATGCTCTAAACATATACTTTCAAAAATCTGTTCCTGACATTTAAATTAATTTTTTATGTAAAAAAAATTGTATTTCTGAGTGAAATACAATTCGCCTGTGCTATTCGGCATTTTATGTCACTCCTGCTTCGTCCATCTTTAGTAATTCTACTTCCCAAATAACAAAATTCTTCTAACTCCATAATCTTTTCTCTTCCTATTTTCATATTCAGTGGTCCATCTTCGTTATTTCTACTACATTTCATTACTTTCGTTTTGTTCTTGTTTATTTTCATGCGGTATTTCTTGCGTAGGACTTCATCCATGCCGTTCATTGTTTCTTCTAAATCCTTTTCACTCTCAGCTAGAATTACTATATCATCAGCAAATCCTAGCATCTTTATCTTTTCACCTTGTACTGTTACTCTGAATCTAAATTGTTATTTAACTTCATTAACTGCTAGTTCCATGTAAAGATTAAAAAGTAACGGAGATAGGGAACATCCTTGTCAGACTCCCTTTCTTATGATGGCTTCTTTCTTATGTTCTTCAATTATTACTGTTGCTGTTTGGTTCCTGTACATGTTAACAATTGTTCTTCTATCTCTGTATTTGAACCCTAATTTTTTAAAAATGCTGAACATTTTATTCCAGTCTACGTTATCGAATGCCTTTTCTAGGTCTATAAACGCCAAGTATGTTGGTTTGTTTTTTTTAATCTTCCTTCTACTATTAATCTGAGGCCTAAAATTGCTTCCCTTGTCCCTATACTTTTCCTGAAACCAAATTGGTCTTCTCCTAACACTTCTTCCACTCTCCTCTCAATTCTTCTGTATAAAATTCTAGTTAAGATTTTTGATCCATGACTAGTTAAACTAATTGTTCTGTATTCTTCACATTTATCTGCCCCTGCTTTCTTTGGTATCATGACTATAACACTTTTTTTGAAGTCTGAGGGAAATTCCCCTTTTTCATAAATATTACACACCAGTTTGTATAATCTATCAATCGCTCACTCACCTGCACTGCGCAGTAATTCTACAGGAATTCCGTCTATTCCAGGAGCCTTTCTACCATTTAAATCTTTTAATGCTCTCTTAAATTCAGATCTCAGTATTGTTTCCCCATTTCATCCTCCTCTTCTTCCTCTATAACACTATTTTCTAATTCATTTCCTCCGTATAACTCTTCAATATGTTCCACCCATCTATCGACTTTACCTTTCGTATTAAATATTGGTGTACCGTCTTTGTTTAACACATTATTAGATTTTAATTTATGTACCCCAAAATTTTCCTTAACTTTCCTGTATGCTCCGTCTATTACACCAATGTTCATTTCTCTTTCCACTTCTGAACACTTTTCTTTAATCCACTCTTCTTTCGCCAGTTTGCATTTCCTGTTTATAGCATTTCTTAATTGCCGATACTTCCTTTTATTTTCTTCATCACTAGCATTCTTATATTTTCTACGTTCATCCATCAGCTGCAATATATCGTCTGAAACCCAAGTATTCTGCCAGTTCTCTTTATTCCGCCTAAGTTTGCTTCTGCTGATTTAAGAATTTCCTTTTTAACATTCTCCCATTCTTCTTCTACATTTTCTACCTTATCTTTTTTACTCAGACCTCTTGCGATGTCCTCCTCAAAAATCTTCTTTACCTCCTCTTCCTCAAGCTTCTCTAAATTCCACCGATTCATCTGACACCTTTTCTTCAGGTTTTTAAACCCCAATCTACATTTCATTATCACTAAATTATGGTCTCTATCAATGTCTGCTCCAGGGTAAGTTTTGCAGTCAACGAGTTGATTTCTAAATCTTTGCTTAACCATGATATAATCTATCTGATACCTTGCAGTATCGCCTGGCTTTTTCCAAGTGTATATTCTTCTATTATGATTTTTAAATTGGGTGTTGGCAATTACTAAATTATACTTCGTGCAAAACTCTATAAGTCGGTCCCCTCTTTCATTCCTTTTGCCCAGCCCGTATTCACCCACTATATTTCCTTCCTTGCCTTTTCCAATGCTTGCATTCCAATCTCCAACTATTATTAAATTTTCATCTCCTTTTACTTGTTTAATTGCTTCATCAATCTCTTCGTTTACACACTCTACCTCATCATAATCATGGGCGCTTGTAGGCATATAGACGTTAACAATCGTTGTCGGTTTAGGTTTTGATTTTATCCTTATTACAATGATTCTATCGCTATGCGTTTTGAAATACTCTATTCTCTTCCCTATCTTCTTGTTCATTATGAAACCTACTCCTGCCTGCCGATTATTTGAAGCTGAGTTAATTATTCTAAAATCACCTGACCAAAAGTCCTCTTCCCACCGATCCTCACTAATTCCTACTACATCCACATTTATCCTATCCATTTCCCTTTTTAAATTTTCTAGCCTACCAACCTTTTTTAAACTTCTAACATTCCACTCGTAGACTCGTAGAATGTTATATTTTAATTTTCTGGTGACCCCTTCCTTAGTAGTCCCCACCCGGAGACCCGAATGGGAGACTAGGTTACCTCCAGAATATTTTACCAAGGAAGGCGCTTCCATCGTTGCTATATGAAAATGCAGAGAGCCACATTTTCTTGGAAAAAAAGCAGCTGTAGTTTTCCATTGCTTTCAGCTGTGCAGTACTCAGAGGACTGAGTGATGTTGATATGGCCGTTTAAGTCATTCTGACTCACGCCCTTAACAACTACTGAAAGAGCTGCTGCCCTCTTTCAGGAATCATTCCTTAGTCTGGCTCTCAACAGATAAATATCCTGTTAAATTATGAGATGTACACAACTAAACTATATTTTTTGATTATTTAACATTAAATAAATTTACCCTAAGTCATTTCCAGCATTATAAGAATTACATAGACTTTAGTTTAGTCAGTATGGTCCAGCTGCTAAAGCAGTAAGTGGGAAAAAATTCAAAGTTAGTCGATACTGCTATGCCACACTCACCCTCTTTTATAGACAGCTGTCAAATAAAAATTACAAAAAGCTGAATAACTCTTATGAATTTAATTTTCTTAACATCTGGCACTGATGGTACTATACAATTTATATAAAAATAAAGTATCAACTTACCACCAATTGTGAGTATTGACTATTGAAACGCTTTCGGATTATTCTTCCACCATCAGGGATTACTGATTAATTATGAATTTTATAGTTGTCCAAATAAATTTTAAACTCTTATGAGTTGTTCGGTTTCTTTCCAGCAGAAATTATAGAGGATATTTTAGAGCGACTTAATACTAAAAGAACCGCAAACATATATAAATTGTCTGCATATTCAGAAATTTTATGTTACCTTTCAATTTTATATTATAATATTTTAATATTTGAAAATATATAAGAAATATCTATATGTTCGATATGAATTTATAAGACAAAGTAATATATTTAATTAATTTATCCATATTTATTGCATCTAATATATCTAATCTGATGAGCCACAAAATGTTTCTTAGAATTGTGTAAATACGGCATCAAACTGAAACTTGTTAAAACTGAATAAATCCTAGTTTTAGGTTTAGTCCATTTCAAAAGTTCCAGAAAATATTAATAGCTGCTTGACCGGTTTCAAGAAATCAATTTTATTTTACAATTATTCTTATAAATTTATAAAATTACTTTTTTTTGTGGCGGCAATTCCAGTTTTAGAAACTTAAGCAAATTTTCCAAATTCATAAGAAAGCGAAACTATCTCATTTACCATTTGTCCTATCATAATGGGGTTGAAGCAGTTCTTTTTCAGTAATCAAAAAACTGTAAATGTTTTACTAATAATATAGGAATTTCAACAAAAGATTTAATATTTTTGTAGTCATTTCTATTCCTCTTTAGTATCTGCCAAAAGATGTCATCAGCGAAACAATATATTAATTTTTCTTTCTCTTTGTGCCGTTACTCTATTTTCAAATTTTCCCTTCAATGACTTTACTGCGTCTTGTATACAGTTGAAAACTATTGAGAACATATGATAATATCCTTGATTATCAAATATATCCTTTCTAAATCAAAGCAAGTCTTTTTTCATCTTCTGTTTTTATAATTGCTATCTAATTTTTATAGAGATTTTAAATAATGCTTATCAAATGTTTTCCTCTAAACTGAGAATGTCATGTTGGGAGTCAAAATTTATTCTTCATAAGACTCCTTTCTAAAAAGAATTCCGAGGGCCAGAATGTCCTCCCTTGTAGGCAATCCGTTTCTGAAGATGAAGTTCATCTCATACACCTTCCAAACATTCTGTTTTCCTCTAAACTACTTTAATGAATATTTTAATGTTTAAGATATTAATTGTATGGTAAAATAGATCTCATGTTTATCTCTTCCTCTCTTCTCTGATAGAGAAAAAATTTAATCTATTTTTAGATTTGATAATATTAACCCAGTCATATAAATTTTACACACTAATACATAAAGCTTACTCGGTTCTAATTCTTCCAGGTAGCACACTAATTCAGATGTTGTATCATCAATTCCTGCAACTTTATTCTTAAATTTTTCAGAGTTCTATCGAATTCAGATAGAGTAGTCACTACTCTGAAATCATTATCAAACAATTTCACTTTCTCTAGTATTTTACCAGATAATCTTTCATCTCTATGAAGACTGTTTATGAATTCCTGTCATATGTTAGATCTTTCTTCTCTATGCAAGTTATTCCTTCGTACCTGTAATATAAGTATTTCATTCATTTCTTTCACTCAGCTCATAATCTCGAACTACTTTTCTTTCTTGTCCTTCTCCTTCTATGGTATTCCATTTTCCTATTACTTCTAAATTATCTCCTTTCATCTAAAATTAAATCAACTGTTTCTTCATTTGTTTACCTCTTTATTTTCTGTTGAAGAGGTTGGTATGTATATACACTTCCACTAATATTGTATGTAGGCTTTAATCTATCCTGACTAAATAATTCTCTTGCTATACTGTTTGTAACAAATACTATTTGCCATATTTTCTTATTTATTATTAATCCCATTCCAGATTTTCTTCCTTTTTTTGAATTTTGATTTTTGTGTAATTAAATTATAACTCATTGGCCAAAAATCTTGTTTATTTTTCTATTTTTCCTTGATAAATTCTACTATATCTAACTTTAACTAAAATATTACTTTAAATTGCCAAGCACAACGCTTTCATTTACATTTCAAAAATTCCATGTCCAGATTAAAAGATATGGTTGTTATATTCTCTGATGATTTCCTTAGAGTAATCCCCACTTGGAGAACTGACCAGGGAACTACTTTACATTTGAAATTTTTTACCCGCGAGAAAGCCATCAAAAGGATTTAGGAAAAACATTTCTTCAAAAATGTAGTCCATTGCTTGCAACTATGCTGAACTCAAAACCTGTAATAAATAGAATTATTCATTCAGGCCATATCAATCATGAATTAATCAGTACCTTTATTAACTGCTGAAAAGATTGCTGCTACATTTCAGGAATTATTTCTTTTACTGACCTTTTCAAGCATACTCACCCGTTGTGGCAGCTCCTGAAATATGGCTGTTTGCTTCTCAAAGGCATGATGGATTTTGACTTATTTGTAGGTTTGTCTGTGATACCGTGTGTTCTTATTAAGTGGTTATGAAATATATTTTATCTTTGTTATGTTTCTAATTTACTTAGTATAGTATTTTTAATCAAATTTGTTATGCTTAATAACCATAAAAGGAAAAGTGAATGATTACATATCAAGAATACAAAATCTTTATCTACATAAACCACATTTTTTTCAAAAATCATTCAGAAAAATTTAATTACTCAGAACTGTTAAACGGATAATGAAATTAAACCAGATGTAAGATTTTTTCAATACTATATGTACTTTTGCTACTCTAATATACACCCAATATTTCAATTCTATTTTCAGTTAAAACATGCAGTTGATAAAAAATATTTTTCTTGTAGGATATAAATATTGTAAAATTATTATTTGTCATTATTTCATCATCACAAAAGCTTAACAAAAACTCCTTCCCCTATCGTACTAATATTTTCCATTGACTGCTGCTCACTTGGCTCTCTTCGACAAACAATATTTTAAGAATCCCTTACAAGATACATGATCACACAGGAAGAAATGCCAGCAATCCTAGGTTTTCCAAAATTCTTTGCGTCCATAGTTTTCATTTAGATACTATGTAAAAGATTTCTTATGTCCAAGGTAATATTTTTTAGACCCAAAAATATATTAATAACATTTTATTTTATAAGTTAATAAATTAAAAATTTCCTAAAAATCCTTTCCTTAGTTTTATCATATTTACTGAAAAGAGTGATAACTTATGCGATCAATTCAATGACATACAGAAATAACAGTTATCTTGTGATTCTAAAATTGGATGTTGATATAAAAGTTGCGTACTTTTTTAAAACAGGCTGAGATTCCAGTACCAAGTGCAACGCTTCTACGATCGAATTACAATTGGGCCAATAAAATAATAAATTGTAATTAATTATTATATTTTTTTTTACTGTATAGTTATGCTTTACGTAATAACTAAAAACTTAAACGATTAGTTAAAATTACAACGTTCAAGTAATATTGAATAGCATAGTATTAACATTGATTAAATTTATCAATCTAATTTTAAAATTTCTAAGAAATTTTAACAAAGCTAAATTTATCAAATTATTCATAACTTGTGTTATAAAAATACACCTTATATTTTTTTTCTTTTGTTGCAAATTTAGTTACATAAAACTTGTAATCAACAGATTAGATATTTACTTTTGGGGAAAATAATTATATTTTTCTTTTATTTTGAGTTTTTCAAATTGTGATATTATCTAAAAACCTTTTTACAGCACATAACTTGAATGGTAATTCTACATTTAAAAGAATCCCATTTACGAAGGTTAAAACAAATTAATTTTTAATTATTTTCAAGGATAAGTTTATATACTATTCACATTGGTTTGATTAGTATTTCTCCCGCCACCACCACATTCGGTCGCCCTAAAGCAGAACACCGAATGTCTGTACCACAAACGGCTACTGAGCCTCGAAACCGTTTAGCGACCAGTGTCGTAACTAAAAGCGTAAGCTAACCTAAAAAACGTAACCTAAAAGCGTAAGCATAATAAGCGTGGAATCAAAGATCCCTCGCTTACGTGTCCCACCGCCCATTTGTCATTTATCACTAAAATGGGTAGGCACACCCCGTCAACTACTAAAACTTATATGACTATCAATAATTAAATTTATCTCGTCAAAGACAGCAATTCGTTGCCACGCCTAGACCCCTGAATGCCAGCAGGTATTTGTCCACCATTAAAGCGCATGGAGCCTTAATCTGGCTGGTAGCCAGCCATATCTCTCGGTTAGCTTCCTACAGCAGCGCGGTAGGAGTCACTACCGCGCTACAAGGTAAACTACCGATGTCGGTTGAACAAAGTAAACGCATCAAAGAACTCCCACACGGTCCGACAATGCGGTTCTCGCCACATTGACTCGCCGCTTGTAAGTGGCCAACTTTCCCCTTAACCTCTAAGTTCCAGGGTGGCCTGACTTCAGGCCCTCCCAAGAGCTGGGCAGCTCTAACATCATGTGTTTGTTCGACTGAACCTCCCCGCAAAGGCACAGCTCATCAGCTGCCAGGCGGAACCGAAACAAATATTGGTTTAAATTTACATGGTTGGAGAGCACTCGGGCTCCCGTTTTCCTTAAAAACAAAGGAAAGGCATACCACCTCCCCAGATCCTGTATAAATCTATACAAGGACCTTCCCTTAGTCATGGCGTGCCATTCTTACCATCATGCTTCCATCGCGAGGCTGTAAAGCCTCGCGATGGAAGCCCCATCTCTCACCTGCGGAGGGCAGGTGAGAGATGGGTAACTGTTCGAAATTTAGAACCGGTGCATTGAGATCACCGTTTCGCTCCGCTACAGGCCCGGCTCGAAACTCCACCTCAAATACCTCGGCCTCCATGCTTCTTCGCAATTTCCACATGGCCGCCCGAACTTTCACCACTAAATCGATTGGGAGAGCCTTTTCCAGTACAGTGGTAGCCTCGTAGGAGGTTGTTTTAAAAACACCAGTGCATACAATTAAGGCTATGCGCTGGGCACTCTTAAATTTTGAGTAAGTGCTCGATTTATTTTCAACCTATGCGCCCAAACGCACGCCGCGTAAAAGGTCATACTCTTGAAAACACCTCGGTACACCATGTGCAAATGATGGCCCGACAGCCCGTAATCCTTTCCAGCAATCCTCCTAAGCTTGTTCATCACAGAGACGGTGTCCGCCACTATTCGCCTAATGTGGTTGCCAAACGCAACATCTCATCAAACAAAACACCTAGGTACTTATGATATGCTATTTATTAAGATCTAAGATCACATTTTCAAAAAATATATGGTGCTGGATCATTTAGAGACTTCAGGATGTTAAGTTAAAAAGCGCAAAAGATTCGGTCCGACAGTTTTGATGAACGCTTAGTTACGATATTAAAGGCTAATATTTATATGTTTCATTTTATAATTTTTTTTTTTTTTTTAATATCTTGGCAGGTCAAACCGCGGTTCAATTTTAGTGAAATAATGAAACATTTTTTAGTAGATGGTCAGTGAAATAAAATTATTTTTGATGAACATAAAACGGCGGTCAATAATAGGATTTTTCTAAGGTATGCCTACAATAATTATAAAAATCGTGCCTACAAACCAATATTTTTAAGCTTATTTTCAATTAAATATATGCATTTTCAATCCCACTTTTTAGGAGAAACATCGAGTTTGTTTAATGTAGATCAGTTCAACTATTTTTATTCTTGTAGAATAAAACCGTTTTTCTGCTTAATTGTTGGTTATCTTTGTTACGTCTCATAATGATAAGGCTATAGATAACCTTCCACGAATCATCGAACGAAGCTTACAGAAGGAAATGAAAGTAAAGCGGTTTTCATTGCCTTTCTCACCCTATATTCGAGCCGAATACACTGTAGTATGTCACTATATCAAGCATACAAGCATGCCGGTGATGTTCAGCCGTTCAATACTTCACTAAAGGCTGTGGCTGTGTATCGAAAATCACTTCTCTCATAAATAGCAAATCTGACTTGTACGCTTGTATCTCGGCTCTTTCACAAGCTTCGTAAGATCCCAGCGGATAGTATAAAACAAGAAACTAATTAATATTCCCTTATTTCTTACACAAAATGCATTACTTACATCGTTCCAACTCTTTAGCGTAATCTGTTTTGTTGTTTAATATCTTTTAATATTTCGTTATCTATTATTTTGACGCAAGAATTATTCTACCTTTTTAGTCGAATAAACGTTAAATAACTTTGTCTGCTTCTCAAATGAGTGCTAAAAGTAATAAGCATTAAAAGTAAAAAATAATTTTTTGTTAAAAACGATATTATAGATCCAGGAGATAATTTTTTTCATATCCTCTACCCAATTTAAAAGCATAATAATACTGGTAATTTAATAAAAATCTACAAAAATTCAATAGGTTTTATTAGTAGAATATTTGATAAATTTTACCATTCAACTTATTAATGGATATAGTAAAATTTTAAGCAATTTAAATTTTTTTTACAAAGAAAGGTTAATTGCTACGCTGGCATTTAGTTTTCTGGGTCGTTACTTTTAATTATCTACATACTCTCCCTTTTTTTCGGCCTCCGTGGCGCGAGTGGTAGCGTCTCGGCCTTCCATCCGGAGGTCCCGAGACATGGCAATTTTCGCACGCTATTGTCATTCATCTCATCTTCTGAAGCAATACCAAACGGTGATCCCGGAGGTTAAAAATATAAAATATTTCTTAAAACAATAAAATAAAAGAATGAGAATACTATTCGAAGTATATCAAAGTTATATCGATCCTAATATGAATTCTTTTAACTCCATTACGACTATAAGTAGTATAATACTGAAATTCATTAACACAACAAAATTGTAAAAAAAATTTGGAGTTAACTGACCACATAAATGGTCTTCCGACTTCAGGCAGTGATATCCCCCACAAGTAGCTCTTAACTAATGAATTTTCCATTTTACACAAATAAATAAATTTGTTTTAATTAGAATGAAAATCTTATTGGAAAAAAATAACCATAAATAAGAAATAGCTTCTTTTTTATTCGGCAAAATTAAACGCGTAAATAACAGAAAGGCGTATATAACTACATAAAATGTATTCTACAATTTTTTTGAGTAGCATTAAACTTAAATAATAATTAACTGTTTCTATATCCATTCAGAAATTATTATTATTATTATTAAATATTTTTAATCATTAAATGTTAAAAATTAACAAAAACAACTGTAGAGATTGGTCTAGTGGAATAACTCGTCGTCTTCAATCAGCTTTTGAAGTCGAGAGTTCTAAGGTTCAAATACTAATAAAGGTAGTTGCTTTTGTTTATTTACATCCCTACATCCCCGGGCCGGACATCCAATTAAGTATAATCGGCCCGGGGACGTATCCATTACCTCAAAGCAGGCCTTCCCACCCACCGGCTAAAAATCCGGCACGGCAGGTCGGTCCCCCCGGTTGGATCATCTGTTGCCTGCCTCAAATCCCCAGCGGACGGTAACCAGGCCCGACTATTTCGTTCCCAGCCCGCCCGCCAGAGACCGGGTCTCGGTCATTAGCACCTGCCTCTAACGATGGGAAGGGGAAGAACCAGGCTCTGATTCTGCCATTCATTACACACAAATATGGTGTTTTCTGCGTCATTCTCCCCGTCACAATACATGCAACGGAGAGAGGACCTTTTGTGAAATTTGTACAGATAACTTTCAAAAGCATCGTGCCCCGTAAAACATTGAGACACGTAATAACCGAGTTCACCGTGCCGCCTGTCATGCCAAAGGTCAAGATCCGTGACAATTCGTTTGGTCCAGCCTGCTCAGTCACCTGACCGCCACCTCTCCTTCCACTTTCTACAGATTATATCTACGGCCTCAGCCCTGTTGACACCGTCAAAACAGAATGTGCGTTCTAGGGCCAACAACTCAATCGGAGGAACCGACGACAGGACGCAAGTCGCCTCATTCGAGACCGTACGATATCCTGCGATGACACCAAGGAGAACATTCCTATGAACCCCCTGAAGGCTCACAACATTACACCTAGCGTTTGTGGCAGCGATCCATACCGGAGCCGCATATAGCAAAGAAGAAGCCACCACCGAGGCGATGACTCTCCTCTTCGAAGTCCTTGACGCCCTCTGGCCAGCCAACAAGCCATTGATTGACCGAACCGTTATTCCGGCCTTTTCGCAGCAGTATAGGACGTGGTTCCTGAATTTCAGGTTTTTGTCCAACAGGACCCCCATGTAGTGTATACACGTCCACCTACTTATAGTCTGGCCGCCTACCCTTAAGACAAGGTCCCTTACCGGACGCCGACCAGTAAACATGATGTATTCGCATTTATGTACGGATAGATCCATACCATGATCACCCAACCATGTATAAACCGTTTGTAGGGCTTGATTTCCTTTTGCCTCCACTTCTTCTTCCGTAGCTCCGCTTACAAGACTGCAGAGATCGTCGGCATAAGCAATTAGTTCAGTTTCCGCCGGCATGTGAAGCCTCAAAACACCGCCGTAAACAAGAATCCAGAGGAGGGAGCCTAACACTGTTCCCTGCGGAACTCCCCGGCCAAGACTACAGTTAATCAGACTATCCAGAGTCTCAATCCTCATTTACCTGTCATACAAATATTCTCCGATCTGCCTTCTAATGTAAGCACTTAGCTGTGAGAGCCGCCATGATGGCTTTCCACTCCACTGAGCCGAACGCGTTGCGAACATCCAGTGAAATCATGAGGGGAATCTGCGGCGTTCGCCATGACCCACTCACTATGTTCTCTTCCTGCCCTGAGCCCTTGTAAAGTGGAACGCCCTCGCCTGAGGCCATATTGATTAGTATGGAGTCCATCCTCATCCTCCTCCATCAACCTGCCGGCTACCAACCTCTTCACCGCCTTGCCCATGTTGTTGATGAGACAGATATGTCGGTAAGTCATCTCATTCATGCCACCAGGTTTCTTCGGGAGGAAAAAAACCCTGGATTCCTTCCATCATCTTGAAAAAATCTATTCTGTAGCCCGAAACAGGCAACGTCTGTCATTTACCAAGGGACCTCCTCCATAAGCCTCTTATGGCCTCCGAAATGCCATCAGGACCCTGATTCTTTTTGTCACGCAGTTTGGCAATTGCCTGGGCCACCTCGTCCTGAGTGAATCGTCCACGACCGCATTCAATATGTTCTACAACATCCCGGTTCCTTTCCGAGAAATGTACGTTAATTTGCTCGTTCGCCTGTATAGCGGAGAGGGCAGGTAGACGCCTTCCAAGCTTCTTTGTCGCTACCTGGTATGCCCGCGCCCACGGATCTGCATCTAACTCAAGTCAAAGTTGTCGCCATTTCGATCTCTTGGATTCTTTGATTTTGAAGTTAAGGGTCCTTCTAGCAGTAACGAAGCTGTTAGCTACCTCGTCGTAGGTAGGGCTATTTATTCTCCTCAATTGTTGCTTTCTGCGGCGCAGAGCCTGAAGTGATTGTCGTAAAGATTGTCGATTAGGCTCCGCCGTGACCACAATAACTACGTCACCCCTTTTCGCAACCTCCTTCACCAAATCGTGTGAGAGGATTCTTCTATTAGCGTTTGTTAACATGAGTTTAGTCATGTTGATTTTTAACGCACGTCCTGCTTCCGGTGCGATATTAGGTTGAGGTACAATCGAGGCATCTTGTGGCCTCTTTACAATCTCTAATAACGTGTCCAACATCTCCACAGTTGTAAAACAATATTGCCCTGCCGGGACCCTTACAGTCGGCACTTCTGTTCCCGTTGACCAGTACTTATAACATCTGATAGATTCGGTTCGAATATAGGCCCGACAATGGACCCATCCTATCTTTATTCTATTGGCTACCAGCTTGTTAGCAGCGCGGTAATTAGTCGTAACAGTATAACATTTTGCGTGTCACCGTACGCTTTTTGTAATAACTTGATTCGGAACGATTCCCCTGAACCAATCACCTTAGCGATGGCGTGACTGACTTCACTCTCAGTATTGTCCACATCCAATTCCTTGATGTAGACCACTGCCCGCCTATCATCACGGGTACGAACGCCAACTTGTAATTCTGCCACCCTGTCCTTCAGGGTAGTTGTAAACTTCTCCGCGTCACTTTTATGCGGACTTCTAGCTTCTCATTTCTACTCCGTCTTAGGGATAGAAGCTCTCCAGCCTCTTCTCTTGTTACGTCGGACTTCAAGGTCCGGAGTAAGTTAGCATATGACTTCCCTTGCGCCTTTACGACTACAACTGTACTTCCTTCTACAGGAGGTGTCGCACGACGCACCGAAGCTGAGCGGGAACGCGTCCTACTCGCGTCCGCGCTCGTGGGTATCACCAAGGCAACAGGCTCATCGCTCGTCCTGTGCAAGTATATTAGTATCTTTCGAATGATGTTCCCGAAAGGGCCAGTGGGCAGAACAAAGATCACACTAGGTGATCTCTTTACGACCCTCCTTATACAACCGAGAGCACACTTGGCCGTCAGCTCACCGCCCTCAGATGAATCGTAGAATACGGTAAATATACGTCTCTAGATCGTCTTCTCTTTTTAATCCTCAATAAACAAGGAAGTATCTTGCGAGATCATTCACGCCTTGATCTGTTCCAGTGCAGCTCTCCTGAACTTGGAAACGTCGACAAATTACATATGTCAACCGGTTCCACCACGGGAAGGGTGACGATTTTAGCCCTGCCTATCGCCCAGGTAGACCACCTCTTAGGCAGTGACTCAAGTAGTTCGTCATCTGTTAAGTCCTGATTCAGAATATCGCCATGGTCCAAGACCGGTACTGGGTCAGTCTGGGTGGACTGAGAGGACATCTGTAACGGTGTCAACACTTCTTGTAATTGCTTAAGAGACATGTAAATGCTCTTAAGCTCCCTTTCATGTTCATGCATGTAATTTAAAATGACCTTCCCGAAATGTTGTTTATATTTCATCATGGCCGCTCGCAAGCGGTCTATAACCTCTTTGAGGCCACTTGGCGTCATCTCCTCCTCAGAAGAGAACTGTCTGATATGGTTTTTCCTTTCAGGTCCGAGACCTTACGTTGTGGGGCGCCAGGCCCACTCTGAGTGCCCGAAGTACTTTGTTCCATCCTTTCTGTTCAAAAAAAAAAATAGTAGGGAAAAGTTACCACAGATACCGATGTTATCTATTATCGTAAATAACATTCATATTAATTATATTACCGCTTACTGATATGTTATCTGTTATCAGCTGGAGATAACCGAATAATCACGTACAGCGAAGAGACGCTTCACTATAATCCTTATTGCCTGTGACAATGAGGTCGAAACGACAAAAATCATAATAAAAAATCCGTCCGTTAACCAAAAATCGTAAAAAAACACATCCAGTAATCACTCATTTAACAATACGTATTGTCCGTATCCAAGAAAAAGCCGGAAAAACCAGTCCAAAAATATTATAATCGCGGAGCAGCACAACAATACACCCGTACGGTACGAGTACACTTACACATCTAGTTGCTTTTATTCGGATCTAAATACTAGATCGGGAATACGGTATTTTTTTCTTCTTTATTTTCACCGGTTTTTTGGTGGGTTTTTCATTTTTTTTTTTAACCTCCGGGACCACCGTTAGTTATTGCTTCAGAGAACGAGATGAATGATTTGTAGCGTGAGTGAAAATGCCATGCCTGACCAGGTTTTCCGGTGGTTCCTACCTTTCATTTTCCTGTTTAGCCTCTGGTAATTACCGTTCAGACAATATTTCAGAGGATATGTATGAGTGTAAATGAAGTGTAGTCTTGTACAGTCTCAGTTCTACCATTCCTGAGATGTGTGGTTAATTGAAACCCAAACACCAAAGAACACCGATATCCACGATTTAGTATTCAAATCAGTGTAAAAATAACTGACTTTACTAGGACTTCAACGCTGGGACTCTCGACTTCCAAATCAGCTGATTTGGGAAGACGCGTTCACCACTAGACTAACTCGGTGGGCTAGGTTTTTTTTTTTTTTAACCTCCTGATCCACCGTTCGGCATTCTTCAGAGGATGAAGAAGAATGATTTGTAGCACGTATGTAAATGCCATGCCTGACTGTGATGAACCCTAGACCTCCGGATGAAAGGCCGAGACGCTACCACTCGCTCCACGGAGGCCAGCTAGGTTTTTTGGTGGTTAGGCTTAGTTAACCACACGTCTCAGGATTGCCGGCCTGAGTCTGTTCAAAACTACACGTTTACCGGTTCATTCATACTGACAATTCCGGTACGTACCGGAATTCGACAATACTGATACATTCATACCCAATTTAATGGGTAAATTCACACTGATATTTATTTACACACACTGACATTCACATTGATGCGACTATAAATAAAGATATTTAAAAAAACAAAAGAGAAGCATTAAACTTAAATTTAAATAACATTAAATTTAATTTAAATTAAATATTATTACATACATTTAATGATTAAATGATTAATTAAAAATGAAAAAAAGCATATTATTGTTATAGGTCTAAAAATGTAAAACGACACGACATTATGATACAAGAAACTTCGTATTTTGTTGCCTTTTGCAGAAAGATATTAACTGCATTTTTTAATAACAAATCGTCACGTATTAGTTCTATAATTACTTTTTTTTAAATATAGTAATGTAATTCAAATGCCTTAAACTGTTGCAATTTTATACAGTTGAGAAAAATGAAATATTAAACAACAATCCAGTAAAATAAAAATAAACAGAACCCGGAGTGTCCTGAGTTCGAATTTCGATCAAGCACGGCATTTTTAATACGCTAAAAATGTTCATTCTCTTACGACAAAATGATCAAAACCATTCATCTTAAAAATAATAATAAAACAGAATAAATAGGTCTATTTTTATGTAGTGAAGTTTAGTGAAAAAATGATTAAATGGTTTTATTAAAAGTTAAAAAAAATAAAAGAAGCATTAAACAAGTTTAATTAGCATAAAACTTAATTTAAATTAATTGTTATTACTTATTTTTAATGATAAAATGGTTAATTAAATTTTTTTTCTATTCAGAATAAATTAAATAATAATATCAAATTTCTTTCTAATAAAAATAATATTATTGTTTACGTGACTATAAAATGGCTTACTATAATCATAACAACTGCACACGCTGACAATGTTTAATTACATTTCCGCATATCCGTAATTTTTTATTTTTTAAATTTTAAAAAGATTCATCATTATAAATTAGTTAAAAAATGATACATTTTTTTCCATAACTATCTGTTAAATAAATTGTCTAACTCTGATTGTAAATATATTAATTTACGCCCTGTGGAATTTTGTAGACCGAAGAATCAGAAAAAATCAATAAATTTTTAAAACCTTGTCTGAATAAAAACAATAGATTTTCATAAAAGTTAAATAAATATATAAGCACTTCTGATATTGTCAGCAATTTCCAATTTGAAAATTTCTTTAGTCGTTTCAAATGAGCTCCCTGAAAAAGCGGGTCATGGGATGTAGTTAGAAATATTTACTTTTTTAAATTGCTGAGATCACTAACATTTTAGCTCATTTTTCGACTTAAATATCTCTTAAATTATCCGTTATTTAACAGAAATCATTCCTCCGTTTCCGGCTGCAAAAAAAAATATTAACGCTAATTCTAATTATAAATTTTTAATTTTATACTAGATGAAACTCCAGGAAACTTCTACATGCATGAATTACATATTATGATCTATAGAATGAAAATAAAATAAATAACAAAAATAAAACAGTACTAAAATACTCTCTCGTCTTCGCGGTTCGACAAGGATATTGAGAGATGGCACATGAAAAAAATTGTATAAATAAATTTATTACTCGTAAATAACTTATAGAAAATAGCAATTCAAATTAAATACAAAATTAATTTAATAGCAAATTTTAAACCCCAAAATCCAAATTAAGATTTACTAAGAAAAAATATAATAACTAATAGAACTAATATTGAGTTAAAAATAAGGTAACAATCGATTAATCTACAATTCACTTTATTCAGTTTTGCTGTTACAAGAAAACTATCCTACACTTTATAAATTAATAGATTAATGTCACTTTTACTCCTGTTCACAAATAACTCACCAGTGTACCTTTTCAATTGCTGTCCAAAGTGTTTACTCGTTACTAAACACTTACTGCGACTGCTCCCGCACGTTGTGATCGCTTTTATCGCACACTGTACCGAACTTGTAACTGTCACTCCGCTGGTCCCCGACAGTATTTATATCTTATGACCTGTAGTACCTGTACCCGATTGTCCTTTTGATTGTTCAAACGTAGTAATTTCCATCTTCTATACTCTGGTCTCCTTTAGTGCGTCCAGAGTACTGTGGTTTTTATCTACTTTTGGTGTTTTGACTGCTGGTCGAGTGTGTACCTTCCAGTGGTATCAAGTCTACCAATCGAGGATAGCAAACGCAGCTAGCACAAGGTTTAAACATAGACTCATCTTTTCACTTTTTTGCGGGAGTGAACGGAGAAAGTTTTCTGCGACGCGTGTCCGCCTCAACGGGGCTGAAAGGTGGCAACGACTGCTGGTCATTAGCCCCCGTAACAGAACAGGCTGAGCCTGTAGTCCTTCTGCGCTCTTATCAGAGCGAGGGCCATAATTTGTGGTTTTTTGCCGTACGAGTAGTATTGCAATCAATCGATCTAGCAGCGGCCAAGAGGCACAAAGAGTGACAGGAGAACGTAAGGGTCTCCAGCTGCCCGTACTCGCTGTGGGCAGTCGTCACACTGTGGGCTTTCCCAAATCAGTGGATAGTGAGACAGCGAGATTTCGTTAGTTTGTCAGGCCAGTAGGAAATCTTCGGTCATGACAGAGTTTCAGGAAGTTAGGAAGTCCAGGCGGAAGCGAAAGCCGGAACCCGTGCCGTCCTCCTCCTCGCCCAGTGACTAGTCGAGTGCAATGGACACGGGAGCGCCCGTCTGGGCTAAAACACCGCCGGCTATAGATGGATTTCGTAAGGCAAAGGGCAGACCCAGCAGTTCTGCCCAGTTAGCGAAGGGAGTCCAGGAAGATCTGGATCACCTGATTGAGTTTCTAACACTCCCGGGAGCCGTCAGCCCTGGGGCTAAAAAGAACATGCTGCGCCGCGGATACTCAGGGTGAAGTCCGCGGTAGCAGCGTTGTCCGAGGGTTTCGAGTCCCTGGCCTCCAGGCCCAGGGAGGTCAGGGCTGCTGCTCCGAAGGTAGTGCAGGCCCCGTGGGCGCTACGCCGACGTCCTTAAGAACAAGCGGGAAGCTGGCAAGGTGGCTAAGAAGCCAGAGGTAATTTTCATCAACAAGGCTGAGGGCTCGAAGACCACGAGCACGGAATTGAAGCGCGACTTCGAGGTCGCTCTTCGCAGTGACCGGAAGGAACTCCGAATTAGGGACATCAAAGAGACCAGCAAAGGCTTAGTGGTGGTTTCTGATAATAAGGAGACTCTCCGGGTCATCACGGAGTCTCCCGCGGTTAAGAAGCTTGAGGTCAAGGTGGACCCCAAGCGACTGAGAAGGCCCCGTGTCATAGTATATGACATTGAGCAAAGCCTGCCGGACGAGGAGGTTCTGTCTCTCATTCGAGAGCAGAATACCGACTTGAACGAGGCGACGTTCAAAAAAGAGTGTAGGTTGGTCTTCAAGACCGGAAAGCGTGTTGCCCCACGGTATCGCGGTGTTTTCGAGTTAGGGGCTGGTCTCTTCCAGAGGTTCGTGTACGAGGAACGAATCTTTCTCGATTTTGCATCCTGCCGCGTCAAGGAATACCTTGACGTGCAGCGTTGCTTTAAGTGTTGTCGCTACGGCCCACAGCCAGTTGGCCATAGGGCCAAATTCTGTAGATACGCGTCGGTCTGTGCGCATTGTGGTGATGAGGGCCATAAGCGCGATGACTGTCCGCTTAAGAAAGAGGCTCCGGCTTGTGTCAACTGTAAAAGGTTGCGCAAGAATAGTAGGCACTCAGTTAGTAGCAGGGAGTGCGGTTGCTACTTAAGAGCAGTTGAGACCTATTTCAACTCTCTTGATGGTTAGATTCGGTCAGCTTAATGCCCAGGGTGCCTGTACAGGCGGGCGGATTGGCGCAAGTTTTCTCACATTCTTGCGGCCAAGATGCGGGCTTACACCCGTACCTTGGACGGTGTACCTTTAGACGACCTGGCAGAGTCTTTCTCCTTGGCGGTGATTGAAGCCGCCGAGCTTTCTATCCCCGGGAGTATGGGTCGGGAGAGAGTAGCTGGTTGGTGGACTCGTGACTTGACTGCGGTAAAGCAGGCTGTGGGCCGACTCAGGAGAGCCGCACAGCGTGCGCGTGATCCTGATCGACGTGCAGTCCTGTTTGCGGAATACCGTCAGAAGAGGACCGAGTACTTCCACAGTATTAGATCTTCCAAGCGGGATTCCTGGCGCTCTTTTGTCCAAGAGCAAGGGAATAGAGATCCCTGGGGTGTTATGTACAGGGTTCTCGGACACAAGCGAAAAAAGGACATTCTTCTGTCGGCTCTCTCGACCCAAGACAGCGTTGTAATAGACAAAAATCGGGTCCATCGGAACTCATCTAATGGACGATCTTCTTCCGGATGATATCAAGGCTGGTGAGACCTCGTATCACCGGCGAGTCCGAAAGAAAGTTGTTGATTTTAATTCTGAAGTTGCATCTGCTGAGATCACTGAAGCGAAGGTCCGCCAAGTGATCTGCAGCCTGGCTAGGAATAAGGCCCCCAGATATGATAGTATCACGGTGGAACTCCTTGTTCGCACCCTGCCTGTCATTGTAGGTGTGTTGACTAGGGTATACAATAGGTTGCTGTTTGCTGGGCACTTCCCAGCGTGCTGGAAACGAGGGATTTTGAAGCTGCTTTTCAAGGGTGGCGACAAGGAGGCCACTGTTAGCTCCTCCTACCGTCCTCTGACGCTTTTGCCTGTAGTTGGTAAAGTTTTCGAGAAGGTCCTGTACCTCCGCATAAATCCTAGGTTAACTTCTAACCATATGCTGATGGACGATCAGTATGGGTTCGGTCCCGATAAGGGCACAGAGGACGCGATAATTAGGGTCATGAATTTGGCGTCAAGCAGCAAGTGCAAATATGTACTCGGTGTCTTCTTGGATATATCCTGGGCGTTCAACAACTTGTGGTAGCCCTCAGCCTTGTTACAGCTACAAAAGCGTGGTTGCACGCGAGACGATATTAGAACTCTCTCGAGTTATTTCAAGGGCAGAACTGTCGTTCTTCGTGACGGCAGTTCTGAAGTAGGAAAGACCCTGTCTAAAGGATGTCCACAGGGCAGTGTGCTAGGTCCACTCGTTTGGGTCGTCGAGTTCGATTCTCTCATGCGATTGCGGATGCCTGGCGGCTGTCGTGTCGTGGCTTATGCCGACAATGGGCTGCTGCTGGTCGAGGGCAATTCGCGTGCCGAGATCGAGCTCAGGGCGACACAAGCATGTAGGGTATTGCGGTTGTGGAGTCTTCAACATAAGATGGTTTTCAGCACGGAGAAAACCACTATGATGTTCTTGAAGGGCCGGCTCGCTGCAACCCGTCATCCACGTGTTGTAATGGGGGGCCTTCCGATTAGGTATGTGACAGTCCAAAAGTATCTGGGTGTTATCCTTGATGAGAAGCTTCTCTTCAAGGAGCACCTCCAGTTTGTGGCGAAGAGGGCTATAGATGCCTTCTTCGGCGTCCGTAGGGTTATCCATCCCGATTGGGGGTTGAATTACCGTACCATGCGTATTCTTTATAAAGGCGTTTGTGAGGCCATATTGTTGTACGCTGCGCCCGTCTGGGCTCATTGTTTGCGGTTTCAGTGCTATAGGGACATCCTTTTACGAGCCCAGCGTTTTCTGTTATTAGCGGTTGTCGGCGGTTACAGGACTGTCTCGCGAGAGGCAGTAACTGTGATCGCTGGCATCAAGCCAGTAGATATTTTGGCTACAGAGCGTAGCCAACGGTACATTTCAAAGAAGGCAGGTCTTCTTACTACCGGGCGTATGCGGGAAATTGAAGACCAAGGTTTTGACACTTGGTAAAACTAGGTGGGCCGACTCTTCTACGGGTCGATATACGCATGACATTTTTCCAGATGTTAGGGATTTGCGAGCTATTAGTTGGGTTTCCCCCAATCGGTACACATCTCATACCGGGACATGGTGCCTTTAGGGGTAGTCTAGCGAGGTTCAGGTTGGTTGATTCCGGGTTATGCCAGGAATGCGGAGTTGAGGACACAGTGGACCATGTCCTATATACATGTCCCCGGTACGAAGCTGACCGTACCAGAGTTGGTAGGGAACTTGAGAGAGTGCACTCCTTTTGGGTCTGCGAGTCAACTGGAGGACTCGCAGTGAATGGATGATAGTGGCCAGCTTCCTAAAATCCCTTGCCCAGGGCAGGGCGGCTGGAGGAATTTAGGATGGGAACCCGGGTGGATAGGTTCCGTCTGGGCAGTTTGATTGACCGAAGGTCGGCGCTTAGGCAGCGTGACTCGGTTAGATGTAAGTGGTGGTCTAGTATTGAAATTAAGATGTCGGCGGGGTTGCGGCCGCGGCCGGCGGGCGTGGTTGTCCTTGCCCGGCGGGTGCGGTCGCGCTCCGACGAGGGTGTTTATGAGCTAACGACACTGTCGGCGAGGCGTCTCTGGGTGCCGTTCCGGTGGTATGCAGGGATGTCTTGACGGCAGTTTACGAAAGATGGTGAATGTCACGCGGGACTCCGCGATGGAGCTGTGCGGGAGTAGGCGTTTATTCTCCTCTCCCGGGCGGACCGGAGCGAAGTCAGAAATAAACTCATTGAGTAAATAAGCGGGGTTCTTAAGGGAATTAGGTCTAAATTTCGTTGTGTGAAACTTTAGTGGGAAAGTTTGTTATAGAGGTTGTTAGTGAGGATCTGAGACATTCAGAAATTGGCTCTTTAAAATGTTAGGACTAGGCGCGGGGTCTTCATTCCGCGGTTAGGCTTCTAGCTTAGTTCCTGAGGGCGACGTGGTAGCTGCAGGTGTCCGTTGTCTTCTTTCTGAAGGCATAAACACATAAAACTATCTCGGGGTGAATTTTACCGATGTAGATGTCCCTCGGGGCATATGCATCAGTGGCATCTCTGCGGGGCCTGGACTGAAAGCTGTGATGGCAATCAGTTTGAGGGCGAGAAGATGTCCTCCGTTAAAGCCACTATTGGCTATGAACGGAGGGGGTGGTGTAGCGACCGGACGAGGTGGGATCTTCTCCCCTCGGGGGGGAATCGAGATTTTCCCATCTTCTACGTCTTTGTATATCTTCTTTTCTAGAATGAACTCCTTTATCGTCTCTTCAAGATTCTTCTTTATTTTCTCTCTCTTTCTCATTTCTGGAAGCTTGTTTACACATTACAGTACCAATAATCAATCCACGCTTAGTACAACAATGATTATAGAACAACATAATTATTTCTAGCAAACATCAAGGTATACTAAAAGTAAATTTTTGCGCAGTTCTACGCAAGAAGACCGACATTTCGTTGATTTGATTTGATTCTAATATTTTAATTTTTTTTTTTTAATTTGGTTTACTGTTGATAAGAATAAATACGGCAGATAAGGAAATGTCAACTTTCCAACTTACAGCATCAACACGAACTACATTTCTAACTTACCACGCTCAAATTTTTTCGACTTTAAATTGAACGTAACTGAAGAACGACTCAATCAATCTTCATAAAATTTTAACTTTTATTTTACTGCCTCCGAAACCAGACCTCCCAATTAAACACGGAAGACCTCCCAATTAAGCACCTCCCGGAACACGGTTCCGGGAGGTGCCTTTGCCTGTAGTCGCCAGATGAGGAAAATGCCAGGCCCGGCTATGACGTTCCCGGCCTCCATCACCCAGCAACCGGGACTCGGTCCTTTGTGCGTCGCCTCTAACGGGGGCACCCCGAAGGGACGGCCCCGCCGAGACTAAGTCTTTTAGCTCAGGGGCTCGAGAGTCCCCCCACTTCATCACCGCCGTCCACCCGTGCAAGCACGGGCCAACGGCAGCTCCGTACAAAGCTGTTCCTTACCCCCTCGCTTCCCGTTATTTCAGTTGCAGTATTCCCGACACAAATTCCGTCAGAGTATCGAAGTCCATCGAACTTCGTAACATTGTTCCAACGTTTGTCCCCATCTCGAGATGACCAGTTACGGCAGTACAGTTGCGGCGTTCCTCGTCCCACCGCGGGCACTGGAATATCACGTGTTCCGGAGTGTCTAACTTCCGACAGTAGGGGCAGAAGGGGTCTTCAGTTCTTCTTCGTCCACACAGGTATGAACGAAAAACCCCATGGCCGGTCAAGAATTGTGTCAGCCAGAATCCCAGTTCGCCAAACTTCCTCTAGGCCCATGGCTCAATGTGCGCGATGAAACGATGCGTCCACCTTCCTTTCGTGGACGCATCCCACCTGGCTTGCCAATTCCTGTAGACAGTTCTGTTGGCATCGCTTTTAGACACACCCTGATAAATTTGCGCATGAGCCGCCACCAGCTGCTTAAGTGGCGGCATCCCAGTCACTACCAGCACCGCCTCAGTCGAGACAAAGGCACGTTATAAAGAAGAATTGAGTTCGCCACATGCGCGTACAGCCTCCTCTTCGACGCACCAGGCCCTCCAATGTTCGATAATAACTTAACCAAGTTCTTGACAGTCTGCCCAGCTTTCTCACTCACTGCCTGGACGTGACGAGTGAATGACCGCCTATGGTCCAACCACACACCAAGATACTTGGCGGCCTCTCGTGATTGGATCATCGTTCCCTCCATCGAAATCGGGAAAGGCACCAGTCGCCGCCTTCCCGCCATTGGGACAAATAGAGATTTATCGCAGGACAGATGGAATCCTATCCCGGAATCCCATCCACTCACTGACCATCGCAATAGTGGCATTCGCAGCACGTGTCACCTCCTCTTCGGTCTATGCCACCACCACCAGAGCTAAATCATCAGCGTAGGCGATCGGGGTGACACCCCTCGGGTATCGCAACCGGAGGACTTCATCGTACACGATATTCCATAGGTGGGAACTGAAAACGGAGCCCTGGGGTACTCCACACGTGGACCGGAACCAGAGATCAGCGTCACCAGCTTCCTATCGTTAAGATAGTCTTCCAACATCCTCATAAAAGTTTAACTAACTCAACTTCAAATACACTCGCTACTTTCTTTTTCTGTTTAGCCTCCGAAACCACCGTAAGGTATTACTTCAGAGTATGAATGAGGATGATTTGTATGAATGTAAATGAAGTGTAGTCTTGTACAATTTCATGTCGACCATACCCCTGAGATGTGTGGTTAATTGAAGCCAACCACCAAAGAACACCGATATCCACAATCTGGTATTCAAATCCGTATAAAAGTAACTGCCCCCATTACTATGATTTGAATCTTATAACTCTCGACCTCGAACACTCACTACTTGACCATATCTAAATTTCAATGACATTTATTTGGTAGTTATGGAGATTTTCGAACCACAGAATTTTATACACGGGCCTATTACATATAAGGAAACCCCAAATTAAGTAAATGATATTTTCGTATTCCTCATACCTCAAAACGTAAAGAAAATTCATTTTCATCCCCACCTCCACCATATGACTGAAAATAAGACAGTACTGTTTTCGGTAAAAAATGCTTTGAAATCGGTAGGATAGTTTTAGAGAACGAGTTGTTACAAAGTATGATTGTGACGGACCAGTGTTGCAGATTAGAAGTCATTAATTTTTATTAATAAAACTAAAATTCGTCTACTAGATTTATTAAAGGTTTTTTTTTATAGTCTTGTTACTAAAAGATGATTTGTATCATTTTTAGAAATTTTGTCTATCCGCGTGTCTGCTACCACATAACTAAGAGTGTATAACTCTATTACTAATACGAGTGTTTTGAATGAAACCTTCACTGATAAAAGCCTGATTATTAGAAAAAAAATAATTACATAGCAAATCTCTGAATCAAAAAATATTTTCGGCAGATTTCTTGGTTAATTTCATTCGACCAAAATGCTGATGAAAAGCAATACAAAAATACGATTTAAAACTACTTTTATCTAAACATATAGATGGAATGGAATGGAATGCAAAGTTGGCGGGAATTTATTACTCCCTACTTTATCGCAGAACCTGGACAGAGTCCCTTGCTGCTGGATGATTCTAATCGGGCTTGGTTTTTAAAAGTGTTATTTTATATCTCGGATCTAATTTTTTCAAGTTTTGTGTATTATTATTTTAGTGAATTTAAGATGGATTTAATTGCATTCCAATCCGTTGTTGAACCAGCGTTATCGAACACATTTCATGGGCCGACCGCGGAAGGCTAGGCTTATAAAGCCTGTCCTCCCGACGTAATTCCCCTTCAGACCGTCCACTGAAGTCCTTTCGGTGCTAACTCTTAATAGGCTAGCAGGAATACGCCACAACGGGGCACTAGCTATAAGGAGGGAGCAATGCGTCCCCTTTTCCGGAGGAGTCGCAATTGCTGGGTTATTTTATCTTACTGTAAGTTTTGAAAAGGAGAGGTTGTGTAGAAGCCCTTCATCCGCTTCTGGTATGGTTGCCCTTCAGGACGCATCTCTGCTGGGCTCTGTTAAACATATAGACAAAAGATATATTTCTTTTTTAAAGGATGTAATTCCACTCTTCTTTTAGTGGAAATTAGTTTCTCCTCTTTTTTTGTAAATTTTCGTTTTAATATGTTAGAACCTCATTATTATAATTATGAAACATAATGAAACTCATAAACTCTAAGGAATATAAAATTAAACTTAATACTAATCACCTTTTGTTTGAAAGGATTGTTTGATATTGTAAACCGGAACGACACCAATTTCATGGTAAACAATCTGATGTGGACACCACATAATTTTCTTGTTTGCCTATTAAATTACATATACACATTAAAAATTTACCCTCCTCTATGAATCATGAGACCTTGCCGTTGGTGAGGGGGCTTGAGTGCTCAGGGATACAGAGTAGCTGTACCGAAGGTGCAACCATATCGGAGAGGTATCTGTTGAGAGCCAGACTAAGGAATGATTCCTGAAAGAGGGCAGCAGCTCTTTCAGTAGTTGTTAGGGGCGTGAGTCAGGACGACTTAAACGGCCGTATCAACATCACTCAGTCCTCTGAGTACTGCGCAGCTGAAAGCAATGGAAAACTACAGCTGCTTTTTTTCCAAGAAAATGTGGCTCTCTGCATTTTCACATAGCAATAATGGAGGCGCCTTCCTTGGTAAAATATTCCGGAGGTAAAATAGTCGCCCGTTCGGATCTCCGGGTGGGGACTACTAAGGAAGGGGTCACCAGAAAATTAAAAAATAGCATTCTACGAGTCGGAGCGTGGAATGTTAGAAGCTTGAAAAAGGTTGGTAGGCTAGAAAATTTAAAAAGGGAAATGGGTAGGACAAATGTGGATATAGTAGGAATTAGTGAGGTTCGGTGGGAAGAGGAAGGCGACTTTCGGTCAGGTGATTTTAGAGTAATTAACTCAGCGTCAAATAATGGGCAGGCAGGAGTAGCTTTCGTGATGAACAAGAAGATAGGGAGGAGAGTGGAGTATTTCAAAACGCATAGCGATAGAATCATTGTAATAAGGATAAAATCAAAACCTAAACCGACAACGATTGTTAACGTCTATATGCCTACAAGCGCCCATGATGATGATGAGGTAGAGTGTGTATACGAAGAGATTGATGAAGCAATTAAACACGTAAAAGGAGATGAAAATTTAATAATAGTTGGAGATTGGAATGCAAGCATTGGAAAAGGCAAGGAAGGAAATATAGTGGGTGAATACGGGCTGGGCAAAAGGAATGAAAGAGGGGACCGACTTATAGAATTTTGCACGAAGTATAATTTAGTAATTGCCAACACCCAATTTAAAAATCATATTAGAAGAATATACACTTGGAAAAAGCCAGGCGATACTGCAAGGTATCAGATAGATTATATCATGGTTAAGCAAAGATTTAGAAATCAACTCGTTGACTGCAAAACTTACCCTGGAGCAGACATTGATAGCAACCATAATTTGGTGATAATGAAATGTAGATTGGGGTTTAAAAACCTGAAGAAAAGGTGTCAGATGAATCGGTGGAATTTAGAGAAGCTTGAGGAAGAGGAGGTAAAGAAGTTTTTTGAGGAGGACATCGCAAGAGGTCTGAGTAAAAAAGATAAGGTAGAAAATGTAGAAGAAGAATGGGAGAATGTTAAAAAGGAAATTCTTAAATCAACAGAAGCAAACTTAGGCGGAATAAAGAGAACCGGTAGAAAACCTTGGGTATCAGACAATATATTGCAGCTGATGGATGAACGTAGAAAATATAAGAATGCTAGTGATGAAGAAAGTAAAAGGAACTATCGACAATTAAGAAATGCTATAAACAGGAAGTGCAAACTGGTGAAAGAAGAGTGGATTAAAGAAAAGTGTTCAGAAGTGGAAAGAGAAATGAACATTGGTAAAATAGACGGAGCATACAGGAAAGTTAAGGAAAATTTTGGGGTACATAAATTAAAATCTAATAATGTGTTAAACAAAGATGGTACACCAATATATAATACGAAAGGTAAAGTCGATAGATGGGTGGAATATATTGAAGAGTTATACGGAGGAAATGAATTAGAAAATGGTGTTATAGAGGAAGAAGAGGAAGTTGAGGAGGATGAAATGGGAGAAGCAATACTGAGATCTGAATTTAAGAGAGCATTAAAAGATTTAAATGGCAGAAAGGCTCCTGGAATAGACGGAATACCTGTAGAATTACTGCGCAGTGCAGGTGAGGAAGCGATCGATAGATTATACAAACTGGTGTGTAATATTTATGAAAATGGGGAATTTCCATCAGACTTAAAAAAAAGTGTTATAGTTATGATACCAAAGAAAGCAAGGGCAGATAAATGTGAAGAATGCAGATCAATTAGTTTAACTAGTCATGCATCAAAAATCTTAACTAGAATTTTATACAGAAGAATTGAGAGGAGAGTGGAAGAAGTGTTAGGAGAAGACCAATTTGGTTTCAGGAAAAGTATAGGGACAAGGGAAGCAATTTTAGGCCTCAGATTAATAGTAGGAGGAAGATTAAAGAAAAACAAACCAACATACTTGGCGTTTAGAGACCTAGAAAAGGCTTTCGATAACGTAGACTGGAATAAAATGTTCAGCATTTTAAAAAAATTAGGGTTCAAATACAGAGATAGAAGAACAATTGCTAACATGTACAGGAACCAAACAGCAACAATAACAATTGAAGAACATAAGAAAGAAGCCCTAATAAGAAACGGAGTCCGACAAAGATGTTCCCTATCTCCGTTACTTTTTAATCTTTACATGGAACTAGCAGTTAATGATGTTAAAGAACAATTTAGATTCGGAGTAACAGTACAAAGTGAAAAGATAATGATGCTGCGATTTGCTGATGATATAGTAATTCTAGCCGAGAATAAAAAGGATTTAGAAGAAACAATGAACGGCATAGATGAAGTCCTACGCAAGAACTATCGCATGAAAATAAACAAGAACAAAACAAAAGTAATGAAATGTAGTAGAAATAACAAAGATGGACCTCTGAATGTGAAAATAGGAGGAGAAAAGATTATGGAGGTAGAAGAATTTTGTTATTTGGGAAGTAAAATTACTAAAGATGGACGAAGCAGGAGCGATATAAAATGCCGTATAGCACAAGCTAAACGAGCCTTCAGTAATAAATATAAATTGTTTACATCAAAAGTTAATTTAAATGTCAGGAAAAGATTTTTGAAAGTGTATGTTTGGAGTGTCGCTTTATATGGAAGTGAAACTTGGACAATCGGAGTATCTGAGAAGAAAAGATTAGAAGCTTTTGAAATATGGTGCTATAGGAGATTGTTAAAAATCAGATGGGTGGATAAAGTGACAAATGAAGAGGTATTGCGGCAAATAGATGAAGAAAGAAGCATTTGGAAAAATATAGTTAAAAGAAGAGACAGACTTATAGGCCACATACTAAGGCATCCTGGAATAGTCGCTTTAATATTGGAAGGACAGGTAGAAGGGAAAAATTGTGTAGGCAGGCCACGTTTGGAGTATGTAAAACAAATTGTTGGGGATGTAGGATGTAGAGGGTATACTGAAATGAAACGACTAGCCCTAGATAGGGAATCTTGGAGAGCTGCATCAAACCAGTCAAATGACTGAAGACAAAAAAAAAAAAATTACATATAAAAGCATATCAAATTTTATTTCATTAATAACTTCTGATATTTTTTCATATTTTTTTTTTTTTTATTGTTATTGAAATATTATTTATCGTAAACTTTTTTTTACAATCTGAGGTAAATAATTATTAATTAATCAATATATTTAAATTAAAAAGAAGAGTTTAAAAAAAAGGAGACGAAGTCTGATTCGAACCGATATGCTCTTGTAAGATCCAAATATTTCATTAATTAAAATTTCATTTGGCTATAAATCTAGAACCCATGAAAATAAGTACCACTTATGGGCTTATTACCGCGGTTAAGAAAAAGTATAAATCCAAATTTGTTTGGATGCATACATGCATACATACTCGTACGTAAGACGTCACGCTGAAACTAGTGAAAATGGATTCAGGGATGATCAAAATGGATATTTCCGTTGAAATCTAAAAACCGAGATTTTTCGCGATCAAAATTAATTTTAATAATTTTTTTTTTTCAGTTTCCAAAAATTAAAGTAATTTAAGTCGTTTGAACCAATGTAATTTTCGTTCATTCTTTGCGGTGTATTTCCATTTATTACAATGTTATATCTACACAGGATGATTCAGGAGGATAGGGCAATACTTTGACAACTCATTCTAGAGGATAAAAATATGAAAAAGAGTTCCTATAAACATAGGTCCGAAAAACGGTTCATTAGCGAGTTATACAGAGTGAAAGATTTCGCCCGAGTTTCAGTTCCTCCGGGTAAATTAAGGCTTTCTGAAATTCTGGGAAGGTCAATTAAGGGACAAATTCAATTGTTTCTTATGGGTTTAGAACTGGAAAATCGAAAAAAATGGTCTCAGAACTGTATCTCTATTAGTTTCTAAGACATCCCATGTAAAACGCCAAAATAGGGTCAAAAATACATTTTTTTTACGTTTGACGTACAATAACGTTGTTAAATTGGCAATAAATCATACATTTTTTAAAGATAAATTGTAGAGAATTTAATCATAAGAAGATTGGTGTAAATAATGTCAACAGAAGACAAATAAAATTTTATACATGTCGACTTTTATTAACAACAAAAGAGATTAATTTTTAACAGATGGAAAAAACTTTTTCGTTATGTACAGTAGAAAATAACTGGAGGAAAAAAGAATATTTTTTTTTTTTTTATGATAATGATAAAATGCTGCTTACAACTAGTATTTCATGTCGTTTAATAACTTTCAAAAATGCCACCGTTGTGTTCAATGCACTTTTCAACGCGTTGTACTAGATTTTGTGTTCCCAATCTAACGATCTTTGCGTTCCTTAATTATAGCTGCAGCGTTGAGAATGCGAGCAATCAGTTCATCGCGTGTGTCTACTTTTTGCTTGTAAAGCTCATTTTTCAACCATCCCCACAAACAATAATCCAACGGAATGAGGTCTAGGGATCTCGGTGGCCAATTAACCGGTCCTCCACGTCGTATCCATTTACCAGCAAACTTTTCATCAAGACGTTGCCTTACTTCATTAGTGAAATGTGTAGGAGCTCCATCAAGTTGGTAATACAT
The DNA here is from genome assembly GCF_047948215.1 of Lycorma delicatula. NCBI lineage: Eukaryota > Metazoa > Arthropoda > Insecta > Hemiptera > Fulgoridae > Lycorma > Lycorma delicatula. The sequence goes on from NC_134455.1 coordinate 94,750,252, forward strand.
TTCAATTTGTTTTGCTAAGGGGATATTTTCCAGCAATATAATAAATTCATTACGTAAAAATTCCAGATAATTTCTCCCTGTGACACGATATTGTAGTATGAAAGGACCAATTAATTGGTCATCTATGATACCACACCAAACATTCACTGAAAATCGTTGCTGGAAGTTTGTTTCCATTGTAGTATGTTGGTTTTCTTCAGACCACCAATGCGCATTCCGTGTGTTGTTTATTCCGTTACGAGTGAAAGTATCTTCATCCGAAAATAGTATAAATGGAATTAAATGTTGATTCCTATTAACCCATTGACAAAACTGCAGCCGGCTGGCGTAGTCACCAGGCTGGAGATGTTGCACTTTCTGAATATGAAAAGGATGCAATCCATTATTATTTAATGTCCTCCATACTCTACTTTGTGAAATATTGAGCCGTGTTGCAATTAATCGTGTGCTCGTTGCCGGACTACGTTGAACCATCGGCAGAATGTTTTCATCTTCATCAGCATGATTTGCTTGTCGTTCAGATAAAATATGAGCGCTGGGAAGTGTACCATTCTCACAAAGATTATTAAAAATTCTAATAAATACTTTACGATTTGGTACAACACGACCAGGATACCTATGTCGATATTCCGTAACCGCTGCCGCAGCACTTTCACTGCAAAATCCATAGATGAAAATCATGTCGGCATATTCGGCATTAATGAAGATACGCGGCATTTTTCAAAACAAAAACTAACAGAATTTCACTTTTTTTAACAGACTTGATTTTTATGCCGTACAATTTTTATGATGTAAAATGAATACAAAACTACACTTCTTAACAGTTTTCTGAAATTTTTACGATAAGAATTCAATGTAAAACTGCAAACACGATTGATAGCGAAAGGTTATTTAACACATTACCACAATTAACTGACATCAATGAGTAGTACAGGGTGATTCAAAGAAACGGGAAATTTAAAAAATTAAATAACGTTAATGAATTTTTTTTTAGAAAATGAATTTTATTTCATGTAATTGTACAAATGTTGCCATTTTAGGATACATAATTTTATTTTATTTTTTTAAAGATGAAGATTCCAGGTGACCTCCTCTTCTACGTAAACACTCACGAAGTCTCTTCGTTAAATTGTTCATGGTTTGACGTAACATCTCAACTGGAATTTCCGCAATTGCTTTTCGGATCTTTGCCTTCAGGTCTTCCGTTGTAGCAGTTCTACTGTGGAACACTTTGCTTTTAAGGTGACCCCACAAAAAGTAATCGCAAGCTGGGAGATCAGGCGATCTGGGAGGCCATCTAATGTCACCATTTCGTGAAATGACACGTTGTCCAAACGATATTCGTGCAGTATGTGACGTTGCTCCGTCTTGTTGAAACAGACTGTTTCATTTAGGGTTATGGTTTTAAAAATACAAAAAATGAGATATGAAATGTTTAATAACGTAAACATTTTTGTCCAAACAAATCGGCTGATATTATTTTAGAACAGCTGATAGAAAAGCAATATAAAACAATGTAACCACTTCACTAGCAATCACAACTAAATTAATGATAGACAATTATAAAGTGATGTATAATTTTGTCCAGGATTGTGTAATAGGTTGGTTTTTAATATAAATGGCTCAGATAGTATTAAATTATTTATTTATTTTTTCTTAGAATACATTTAAATCTTTTTTCATATTTGTTTACTCTTTGAAGACGTGCATCCGGTGATTTATTCTTAAATAAGTCATGCAAAAGTTAACATAGGAAATGTGATCGTAATTAAAAAAACTTTTTAGCTTATTTAAATAATTTTTTTTTCAAACAACTTGGGAATGGACCTTGAGTTTCTGTTAAGGATATACCCAAACTTATGAAATGTTAAACAATTTTTTTTTCCTATTCGTTGAACTAACTTTATTATTTTTACACAACATTATTACAATAAATTACTAGACGCTTTAAATCTCACACAATATTTGGCTAAATATTGTATTAGTATGGCTCTACTCAAAGTAAATTTCTAACATTAAACAAAAAGAAACCTCCTGCAATACTTCCAGCTGACACCAAGGACAGTAGCATTAATCACTGAAGATGGCACAAAATCAAATTAAAGCGTTGTGATATTTTTGACAACTTATTTAACAAATTTTGTTTCAGTTTGGCTGATAATTTTAAATAATTTTTATTTCCGATCGACATGGAAAAAACACGAAGTTTTTTATGCAGTGATTTATTGATTTTCTAGTGATTTTTCTCAGTGATTCTTACGATTTTAATTTGACGGCTTAAGCGATTTTAAATTAATTTAGGTAGTGATACATATATAATAAATTCTTTATTGGCTCAATAATAAAATTAATTACAAACTTAATTCATGAAAGAAAATTAATCCGGTTATATTCGTTGACAGAGCGGTTTTACGATCTTTTAATCTCTGCATTTTGAAACAGTTAAAATAAATGAACCAACAATATTTTGACAATTACGGGACCGTTTAGTTTTTTATAATGCTACAATAACGATTTATAAATTATTTTAAATATCTTGGAAAGTACCATAGAGCACCACCCATTTGGTTGTGTTAATTTAAGAGATTCATTAACGTATTTATCGGTCTGTTACACGTCTCAGGTATGGTCGACCTGAGTCTATACAAGACTATATATAACGAACAAAGGTCGTGGCTACCTACGGGCCTCGAATCTAAAAAGCTACTTGGGATATCTTGAGACTTCCGGAATATTCATAAGTAATAAATAATAGTTGGCCTCTGGTCAGATTGGACACGACGATCCTATTGAAAATTGACATGTACCCGTTTATGAGAGTAGACAACAGCTATCTTGCAGTATCCAAAATTTATTCATTTAGGGAACGTTTTTATGTTTTATGCAGAGTGTTTCGACCTATTAACGTGTTGTTAATTTTGCTTTCGAATTTATTAGAAAAGTTCTTATTTCTTTTTATAAAGTTGTTACAGCTCAAACTCAGTTACCTTATTTTTTTAATCAGGTTATAACACAAATGTATAAATATTAGATTTAATATTTTCGTAAGTTTTTACATATATTTTACAATATAATTTTGAAGTTTTCGACCTTTATCAATCCATAACAGAACAGACCGAAATACAAGGGTTATTTTTTTTCAAGGTCCGATCGGTCACGAAATTAAAACCACAGTGAAAATCAAAAATGTTTTATTTGTAACCAGTACTTACGTAGTTATGCTATTTCTCTACGTAGTCGCCACTCCGATTTAGACATTTGTCGTAGTGTGATACCAACTTTCCAATACCCTCGTCATAGAACAAAGCCGCCTGTGTTTTCAGCCATGTTTCTACGCTGGTCTGCAGCTCGATGTCTGTACCAAAATTTTGTCCTCCTATCTAGCGTTTGATGTGAGCAAAGAGGTGAAAATCGGATGGAACCAAGTCCGGGTTGTATGGTGGGTGATCAAACACTTCCCAACGAAAACGCCGCAGGAGCTTCTTTGTTACAGCTGCAGTGCGCGGCCGAGTATTGTCATGGAGAAAGACAATGCCTGATGACAACATTCCTCTCCGCTAATTTTGAATTGTCCTTCGTAGACGTTGAAGAGTCACGCAATATGAGGCTGCAGTGATGGTCGTGCCACGTTCCATGAATTCCACCAAGAGAACGCCATACACTTTCTGTTGGAGAAGGTTCGCTTGAACTTCTTTGGTTTGAGGGAGAATGAGAATGCAACCACTGTTTGGATTGTTCTTTTGTTTCTTCAGTTTCGAAATGGACCCATCTCTCGTCCCCTGTGACAATTTTGTTCAGAAAATCTTCTCCTTCATTGTGGTAGCGCTGGAGAAACGTTAGAGATGAGTCCATTCTCATTGATTTGTGATGGTTGGACAGCATCTTGGAAACCCACCTCGCACACAGTTTGCGGTACTGAAGTCTCTCACTCACAATGGTGTAGAGAGCTGAACTTGAAATTTCAGGAAACAAATCACTCAGTACAGAAATTGTGAACCGACGATTTTCTCGAATTGCCTCATCCACTCGCTCAACGAGAACATCGGTTAACACTCGCTTCCTTCCCTAACCGCCTGCATCATGAACGTCCCTGTACGTCCTGCTTTAAAGTTCCTGCACCATTGTCGCACTTTGCTGTCACTCATTGAAGTTTCACCGTACACATTACTTATTCGTCGATGAATTTCAGCAGCTTTACACCCCTCAGCCTGAAGAAATCGAAGAACTAAACGAAGTGACGCTGCGTGATTGAAGGCCATACTAGAGACGCTGCGCAACACATGTGCGCAAAGGTTCATCTGATTTTTGTGCGGGTTTTTATTTCGCGACCGATCCGACCTTGAAAAAAAAAGTAACCCTCGTAATATATAACTCATTTTTATAGTCATTTGTAAATTTCGAGTCTTTACCAACTTTTAAAAATTAATTAATAAATAACAACGTGCTTATTTTTTTCTAAGTTAATTTTTTTAATATAAAGAAACATGTTCATTGGTTATTAATATTCATTTATTTTTTAACTAATTTATAATATAGGCCTACTGTACGATGAATGTAACGGATGGATTACGTGAATTTATTGCAATTCACATGATCGTAAATATTCTTGCTGTTGTTATACCTAAAAAGAAAGTAAAATTCACTAATAGAATAACCGGCTTCTTATCCCAATGCGTTTTACTTTTCTTTAAATAGACAAAAGCAACTTTCAAAAAAAGGAAAAATAGTAAAATTAATTATTATTTTTCATATCGGATTTTAGCGGTGGACGACTTCTCATGTTTTTAATTTTAATTTTTTTCTGAAACGAAAAAATTAAGTGTACCGAAATTGCTTGTGAAGATGATTTCAAATTAAATTTTATCAGCTCTCTTTTTCTATTATTAGTCTTGCATTTTTAACGCTGTTCTGGTTAAGGTTTTCTGTGCTTTCCCTCGATCCTTCTCGACAATTACTGGAACAAATCACTTCTGTAATCCGCGGTGTAGTAAACTACCCACTCCATCGTTTCTACAATCACTCCACGAGTGATCTGTACAATGTACAATTTAAAATATTTGTTTATTCACGCACGTTACATTAATCAATGTTAAGTTTTTTCTTCTAAAGAGAATAAATTATAGATTTCCTGATTAAAAGTTGTACTTTTTCAATTAACAATACTTTTTTTATTGTTAATAAAAAAATTTATTGTTAAATCTTATAAGAAATAACAAATCTAAATGTTTTTTAAAGCGGTCTGAAGGTTATTTGATTTAGGGTTCAATACGGATAAATGAAAGATATGAATATAGATCATTAAATAAAGTTAATAATAAAAACAAATATTACGAAAAAATTAATTGCAATGCCCCTAAAAGCATCAATTATGATTATAAAATATTCCAATTTTATGATACAAATTTTAATTTTTAGTTCTTTTAATAATTTGATCGTGTAAACAGACCGACTACATAAGAGGAATGAAGAAGCATAACTGTTGCTTCATTTTATTCTTAAAATAGAACATTTCATAAGCTCTATCTAGTACCATTCTTGAAAAATGTACTATTATTTTTTTCCTTCATATAGAAAGAAAAAGCGTAATGAAAACAACGTATCATTACATTTAATTAAAATTACTTATTCATTTCGATTACACAATTTTACAGATTAACTGCATTTTTTCGTGAAAAATATTTAATTACATAAAACATTATAAAATAACAATATATTTGTTCATTGCCACAGATTGATATAACGTAACAGTTAATTGTTAGATTGTTTTATTTAAGAATTATTTTTTAATATGTTATTCCTACCGTTAAATTAAAAATTATAATCGTTAATAAAACTAAACAACGTCCTTATAGTATGTGGTATGAAGCTGTAAAACAGTTTCTTATCAATATTATAAACACTTGGTAAGGGTCAAATCACTTTTATTCTGTTCCATATTATAATATATTTCATTTCATCCATGAGAGATGGCAAGTAGCTTCATCCATTCTTTATTATAAAATTAATTTGAAAGTTAAACAGTCTTCTGAAATTGAAACGGTGCTTATAAGTTGCGTGTTCGTAGTTCGACAAGGGTATTGATTGAGAGACTAACAAACGTAAAAATGTCTTATATAAGTACAGTTTATTACTCTAGGAATATATGAAATAATAATAATAAATACATATATTATACAAAACAGTAATTTAAATAAAAAGACAAAATTGATTTAATGACAATTAAATTATAAAAAACCGAAATACAATCCAATTTGTTAAAAACGTATAATGACTGATATAAAATAATATTGCAGTATAATGAAATGACAATAGCAAAATTTTAAATTCATAGAATTCAATTTCTGCCAGTATTACTACTTTTACGATTTACAAAAAACCCACCCTACAGTTTATGAATGAATAGTCACTTTCACTCCAAATTACAAATAACTCACCAAACGGCTTATCGTTTTCAATCACTGTCCAAAATGGAATACTCGTGGTGCACTATTCACTCGTTGTTACCACACGCTTACTGTTATCGCACGCTGCACCGAACTCGAACATGGAAAACTTTTGACTTCTGCTGGTCCCCGACAATATTTATACCTCCTGGCCTGCAGAACCAGTATCCGATCCGTCCTTTTGATTGTTGAAGCGTAATTATTTTCATTGTCCGCGCCCTTACATTTTCCTAGAAGTTCTTTCTTCGATACGGCAATCCTTCTGATCGAACATGACCTTTTGGAGGTGCCATTGTCTGTATTACAACAAAAAAATGTTAAACGGATCCCTTGTTTTAAATAAAAAATCCCTTTTAGTTCCTTCAAGACTCATTAATTTAACCCATCGGGTTGGTCTAGCGGTGAACGCGTCTTCCCGAATCAGCTGATTTTGAAGTCGAGAGTTCCAGAGTTCAAGCTCTAGTAAAGTCAGTTAATTTTACACGGATTTGAATACTAGATCGTGGATACCGGTGTTGTTTGGTGGTTGGGTTTCAATTAACCACACATCTCAGAAATGGTCGAACTGAGACTGTACAAGACTACACTTCATTTACACTCATACATATCATCCTCATTCATCCTCTGAAGCATTATCTGAAAGGTAATTACCGGAGGCTAAACAGGAAAAAGAAGAGACTCATTAATTTGGCGTCATTAATTTGATGGATACCATCAAAGTAATGACGCTAAATCATCAAATAAAGTTTCCCTTTGGTTAGTCCTAAATATTCATTCAACTGTTAACACCTTCTTTTTTCCACAAGTGAGATATATCACTCATAGCTCTAATAAATTTTAATTTTAGTTAAACAAAAATATTATTTTGTTTTTCTTCACTGTAGATGCCGCTTGTAAAGTATTTTTTCTCACACTTCATAAATCCTCCAACGTCATTCATTGCTCTTAAATTTCTAACAGTTACCTCTCTAAATTACTTATTTAATTTTCTAAGTTAACTGTTTATTTCCTCTATTTCGCACTTTTAAAATTAATTCTAAGCATAATCATATCTTTTTTTAAAAATTCTCTCATCAAAAGTGTCAAGGAGTTGATCCGAGCATTTTATGTGACTTAAGCAGTTCAAGTAGTTATTTCAACCAGTTAATTATGATTAATACGTCCATTAATGTAATTAAGATTAATATAACGGGTGAACCAATAAAACAGACGATTTTAAAATTTTAGTAATTTATGCATTTAAAAAAGCGCTTTTATTAAACATTGGCCATTGGCCACTTATTTAATAACATTTAACTGTCCCTTAAAACATTTAACATTTTTAACACTTCATCCGGAAGGCGGTCACATTTAGAATCACACATTCGATTTATGCTTTCAGTCACATGACAAGAACACACCCATGGGAATTGCGGTAACTTCGTAACCTATTTTTTCTTTAAGTTTTTCAGTATTTTGCGGAAATGGATCATCTTACTTCTTCAAATACTCCATAAGAAAAATTTTATGCTTTGAAATCCAGCATCTCATTGACCAAGGAACATCACTGTTTCTGTAGATAACTTGATCTGAAAAAATCGTTTAAATGAATTGATCGATTACTCAGCCGTATGACTGTTTGCCATCCTGTTACATTCACCGATTGATTCCAGGTTTTTCCAATATTTGAGGAGACAGAATTCTTCTGGCGTTTGGGGATACTTGAATTTTATAAGGACAATTTACCGGGAGGCTTCTTGTCTAACACTGAAAAAATCTCTTTATCATTCTGCACTCGGGTAGAATGAACCAATCAAATCGATTTATGAAATCAATAAAACTATCGAACAAAACTAACTATTTTATATCTGTATTCACATATTTCATTTATCTGTATTGAATCCTCAATCAAATAACCTTCAGATCGCTTTAAACAACATTTTCATTTGTTATTTCTCATAATATTTATACCCGTTAAAAAAGTATTGTTAATTGAAAAAGTACAACTTTTAATCCTTGAAATCTAGAGATTAATAAATCAGTTTAATCAATTGATTTATGGCTCGGTTATGCAGCCGTAAAGTTAATGCCATTTCTGCAGAATACTTTGATCGCAAACAAACGCCGTTCACCCGACCTACGTTCCATCATAACAAAACACTATAGAAAATAGAATTTATTGTTACCGAAAAAATCCGATTTTTATCGGAAAGAAACGATGCTTATAATTAAATTCGTTTAACTGGGTCACCATTATTAATGAAATCAAAACATTAAAAGTGGTGTGTACAATATATTGAAAGTACGCAGTGTAACAGGATTCCTATTGTATAAATCACCTTATATGTTTACAAATGAGTTTTAATAACTCACTTTGTAAAAATGTTGTTAGACCTTACTTTATTCCCAAATTAATTTTTCTTACATTTTAATTCTAAAATTTGTATACTGAAAACCCCAGAGAAATATTAATTAATTTATTTATTTATAATACCATGTAATTGATTTAGTTATTAGTATCAATTCATTCAATGAATATTTAACAATGGCTGTTTTCATTATTACACATACCTTTCTTAGTTTATAAAAACAAATCTATTCATATACTTTTTTTAATTTTTAAAAATTAATTTTAATCAATTAAATAGCCATCTCCTATTGAAATAGTTATTTTTTTTTTAAAAAATGCTGATAACTAGAAAAATTATTGTCCAAAAACACCCATACTTGGTCAGGATAATTAAAAAAGATTACTTGCTGGGCAATTAGTAGGATATATTTTAAAACTTTCTTACATATTTCATCACATAATTGATAGAATAAAATGACTGTCTTTTCTTTAGCTTTCCTTCAGATAACAAATTTAATTAATTAATAAGATAGAACTGCATACGTTAACAGAAAAGAATTTTTTAAATAAAGTAAGACTACCCTTGCTTGATCTTATACTGTTATTTTGAAGCAAGATATTAATTAAGCTTTAAACGAATCGGTAAATATTTAACGCGAGTCAAACTAAGGAAGTATTTTATTACGCAGAATAAGATTTTATTAAGCGCAGAAGTTTGGAAAGGCTTCAAAAGATGTTTTCATTGAATCTTTCTCTTTTTCTATTTAGTCTCCGAAACCACCGTAATGTATTACTTCAGAGGATGAATGAGGATGATATGTATAAATGTTAATGAAGTGTAGTCTTATAGTCACAGGCCTACCGTTTCTGAGATTTTTGGTTAATTGAAACCTTCCAAAATCACCAAAAAAGAACGGTATCCACGATTTAGTATTCAAATTCGTATAAAAGTAATTGTCTTTACTAGGATTTGATATTCATTGAATTTATGTAAGTTTAATGGCGAAACTGCAATCAGTGTAAGAATCAACTTCAGTATAAGTATTCTTATAGAAGAATATTTAAATTGATATCAGGCTTATCTAGTTTTTGTATAATTTTTTTATCGTAAGCGTTATACTTACTCTTCGTGTGGAAATCAGAATATGGAGTATGTTTATACATGTTTATAGGTTTTACACACACAAACACGCTTATGTGCACAAAGCGAGAGAGATAGAGTGAGAGCGAGGCGGGAGATTATTAAGGATTCATTATGTAAAAAAGAAAGTTTCAATCAAGCAATACCAATACTAAAACACAATTTTTATCTATTTCTTTGAATTACATTGTTATCGAAAATTTTTTTATTAAAGAATTAGTTCGAAAACACAGGATAATTTCAACTAAAGTAGATCAAATATAACTTAATTTTTACTACATTAATAATGTCAAAAATATTTTATGTTATTTATAACACTAAAAAAAATATAATAATAATAAAGATTGCATGGATAGTTTTTCTTCTTCTCTTTTTCTTTTTTATAAGATTGGTTGTTTTTAATTTAATTAATATCTTTTACATTTTTAAATACTTTATCTCATACAGTCTTGTTTCTCTCTACATTTCCGTCAAATATGTCAAGTAATTTCCGGTGTCGTATAAATATATAAATCAATGATGTTTTTTTTTATAGGTCAAGTAAATAGCTCTGTCAGAAATAAAATCACAAATTGAAACTTTTGTTTTCTATAGATATATATAAAGAAAAAAAGTAAAAAAGTAAACTTTATTAAATTTTTATTTCGAGACATATATATTTTGTGCAATTACTTTAATTCCGTCTTAAGTTTATATTATTAGTAGATTAGTGACAATTTATAAAATCAAAGTTTAAACGTATTCGGAAATTTTTTGTGTGTAACTACGCAAAAAATTGTTTTTTTTTAACACTACCTTTTAAGAAGTTTGGAAGGTCTTAGTAAATTATTGATAATGAATATGGAAAAAAATTATTAGTCATTTTATCCGGAAAACTACGTTCACTGGTGTATCCTGAGAATTATTGTTTATTTTCACGATTTTCATGAAAAATAAATGATTGATTTATAGATTTTGGTTATCAGTCAACAATTGCGGATTTCGTCATTTAATGTTGAATTCCTTCAAATTTTATTCCTTCTAATTAGTCCAAATTCTCATAGCATTATGTTGACTGTCTATGCAGTTCATAACTAAAGATAAAATCTATCTTTTAAAGACATAAATTATCAGTAAAAATGATTTAAAAAAATTGATAACGTTGCCTATTAAATATTGTTTTTTTTTTATTTATTCATAAACAAAATACGCTTCAAACAAATTGATAGAGGGTTACTGCTGTTAATACAAGAATACGTATATGATTTTTTTGTTCATTTTTATTTGACTAAAAAAGTAAGATGATTCCCAAGCCAATCCATGTGTTCGTTTTTTACACAAGTCTTACTCACAACCAGATGAAAAAATGAGATTTTTTCTGATCTATTTTTTCTGTACCGGTTTTAGGCTGCTGCTTTCTCTGGTTGATCGACTTTTGAACTTTTCATTGATGATGCTTTCAAACATTTTACCTAAGGTTGTTTCCAGCCCAGAGAATACATCTTTCGGTTTGAAAGAAATTGCAGGAACCTTAGCATCCTGTGCATAACACCTTCCTTCGGCGATGCATTATTTACAGTTCTCCTTGCTTCGAAATAGTTGATTTTTTGTATGGTCTTTACCTTCTGAATTGTTATTTCTTCATTATACAATCTTGCGAGCTGATGTCTGTGAAAATTAACATAGATAGACGGATCCCTGCATGTGCCACCACAAGATGCAGTGGGTCACCACAAGCAAAGATCTGTTGCCTTGTCCATTGTGCTGCTGTATGTCTGAATCTATGATATCCAAAGTACCGCAATGGAGTAGGGATGAACGGATGAACTTCCAATCTGTAAAATCTAGCCTTTATTTTTTCGGGACATTTCGGTTTGTTATATATGAGAAAAAACGACGCGGACAGTACTATTTATCGATTCCGTCGTATGTTCAATTATCGATAGGCTATTACTCTTTGTTCATTAAGTTCTTCAACGATTTCTTTCTGTACAGTTTAACACGTCCCTGCACACGATTACTCCCTTTGAGGTGTTTAGAGTATCATGCTGTGCAACTTCAATATCTATCACTCCACTTTTCTTGTCTCTGGGTAGCCGTGACGATTGGAAATCGTTGATGGTTACAGCAAACAGTCCCATACCAGTCTTTCTTACCTCCTTTACCGGTCCTCCTGCAGCTTCTGTAATGCCTCGAGCTATCGCGAAACGATTAATCTTAGTGAACTCCCTTCACTCCTCTTGAAATATTTTGCCATCGCCATATTAATTTTTAATCAAAACTTGGTTCGAACCGTCTTTTCTACATCGCTGAATTCTACGCCATTCCTTTTTCTCCGCTTGTGGAGACAAAGGCTCACCAGAATTAAGTTTTTGTATGGACCCTCTGCCGCAAAAAGCGTGGAAGTAAGAGAAGACCCCGATCCACAAAGACGCTAATCAAGGCGTCGCAGGGTGCGTCACAATAGAAGCGGTTCATTATGCCCCAGATCATTGATCCTACCTTTGTTCCCTAGTACGCTCCCCACAGATTTAACCCATGTAATCAGGTACCGCCTGACACCTTTAACGACATCCCAGGACTCGCACGTAGCTGTAACGGCTCCGATACCTTTACCCATGAGCCTTTCTACCGACTTTCTACCAAGAGCCGAAGTGACTGGCTCACTCTGAATGGAGCAAGATTTCGGCAGAGCCAGCTCACATCAGCCTAATTCCAATCCAGTTTTTATTAGCGGGAGGGGGATAAACACTCGCCGTCCGCACTTCACTCAACGTCGGCAAAAACAGATCACGGTCACACTTACCTCCCCTGCTGCAAGCAGCGCCAGACTGATAATCACAACCGCGAACAGCTTGGGATCGCCATTTCCCGTACTCTGTACTCAGTACTGCAAGAGGAGCTCCTAAGCAAAATAATTTCCCGTACTTTCTTCCCGCCCGTACATGTGCGCAGATGTAACTGCAACAAGCAAATTCAAAATATTTTAATATTGTATAAACAGTATTAAAACCACATTTTCAATAAAAAATTACCTATAAATTACCTATAGATTAAAATTTCTTTCTTTTTTGCTTTATTAAGTGATTTTCAGATTTACTTAAATTATTTACATAATATCAATAATGAACTCCGCATTACATTAATTTGCTCATTTCAGTTTCAAACAACCATGGTTTTTTAAGTTGGGAAGAAATGAACGTATACCTCTGCTAAATTTTTTTCTTGAAATATTGTTATAACTAGACACACTTATATTATTAAGAAAGTTGGTTTGATACAGACATTGTATTAGAGTTTGTATTTCTTGAAATTGGTGGATCAGTTCGGTGTATCTTTGTTACAAATAAACAATTAACATAACATCCATATAGATAATCTACTTCTGTAGAAGTCAGGTTCAAAAAGATTTAACCATATTATTTATTGAATATTTATTGTTTTTTAATTTATATATATATATATATATATATATATACATACATACATATTCTTTTACAATCAACTATCAATCCAAACTGGTTTGGTGAGTTTGTCATCAAACTTGGTAATTTTTTGTTGTATTTATTAAAATTTTTAATCAAATGATTACTTTCTAAGAAATTTAATATTTTTTTCTGTGAAATCCAAAATATAACTATGCTTTTTAAACAACATAAGAAAGTGACTTATTTCAGAAATAAGCACATGCATTAAAAAAAGAAGGGTACACAAAAATGGCTATCTATTATCCGGAGTTTTTCTTTAACTCCATCTCAATCAAATAAAAAAAAGCTTATAAAAACTAACAAATGAATATTTTTCTCTTTATAGGTTTTCAAAAATAATGATAAAAGTACTTTGACTTAAATGAACACCAAATTTTGGAAAACAGTTACTAAAAACTACTTTTATTTTTACAGACTGATTTTCATTTGCAAAGAAAGTTTTGTGCACTGTTAGACATAATAAAATAAATTCTTGTATTGTTTTTATATCAGGAAATGCAATAAGATGTTATGAATGCAACAGTCACAATGATTCAAGATGTGCAATGGAGAAACCACCAAAAGAACTGGAAAAAGACTGTGCTGAATTAAATGAAGGGTCAAAGTACATAATGTGTAGAAAAATAACTCAGACCATAGAATTTGAAGTTAATGGATGTAAGTATGCTAATAAATTTTTATTTACCTTGTAATTATATTAAGTAACTTTTTTGTCATATAGATTTTTTGTTTATAGATTTTTTATAGATTAGACTTTTTTTTCATATAGATATTAGAAGGGATTAACAGGCTTGAATTTACTTCAAAAACCAGGATGCAATTTCCTCATATCCTAAGGATAAATTGACATCCAAACAAATCCACAGAACATCATAAGGGAGAAGAGCATCAAGGATAAGAGAGAGGGATAAACAAAAGGAATGAGGAGCAGCAAAACAATAAATGGTTCAGCACAAATATAGATTGTTGATGAAAAATTATTAAATTATTGATAATTAATAAAAAATAATAAATTCATAAAACTATTAATTATTTTCTTTTCCTCCAGTTACTAAAAAAAAAAAAAAAAAATTCATTTGAGGACAGGTGGAAAATTGGCATTCACTGCCAGAATTCTACAGCATGTGGAAGTATTCAATTTTAACCACAAATATTGAGCCAGATCCCACAATGTGCATGATGTGCTGAAAACCTTAGAATAAGAAATTCAAGTTAGGAAAAAGGGCTTTGATAATAACATATGAATTCTTCATAAATAATTTGGTCTTCAGTAATAAAATGTTTTTATTGATTTATGTAGACCTACACCCACTCTTTACTTTTGACAGAAGAATAATGTAACTAAATTGAAGTTAATACTTCACAAAAAAACAGTCTTTCATATTCATTTTTCATTTATCTTCTCAGTTCCTTCTCAGTTACCTTCTCAGTTCGGTGTCAGTTGTTCATTTACCTTCTTGATTCTGCTCCACCGGAAAGTTAAAGACCAATTATAGTTAGTTTGAAATTATGAAAAATTACTAATAACTCTTTTTAAAATTACATGTAAAATTATTTTTACGCAGAACTTTTAAAATTAACTATCTAGTTTCTTCTTTAGTGAATCTACTTGTTGGGGATGTTGTTAATGATACTTCTCTTAAAAAAGTTAGGAAACCCCTTAATTACGTAATTGTGTAATTTATATCTAATCTATTTTGTGTTAATTTGCTCAATATATTGTTTTTAGTAAATATTGCATGAACTTGAATTGTAATTACCTTCATAAAACTTCATACCAACAAGTGCTGAATAGACCAAAAATGTATTATTTGATAACATAATAGAGATGTTTGCTAACTTTTTTTAAAAGTGTGACATTAACAAGTGTTACAAGTAACTTTTTTAAAGAAGGAACTACATAATTAGCTTTGGGGTGGTTTTGAAAATAACTTTCATGAAATGTTTAAAATCATTTATTAATATAAAAATGTTACCACTTTTCATAATGAAACTAAGTAAAGTTATTTTGGTAATTTATCTTAGACTAAACTTGTTCTATAAGATTGTCATTAATTATACTCTAATGAAGCTAAACTCAAAATACCACATGGAAATAAATCAATCATTAAGTAAATTTACTTTCAGCTAGGGTTGGCCGGCTCTCATGGCACGAGTGGTAGCATCTTGGCCTTTCATCCAGAGGTCCCGGGTTCAAATCCCGGTCAGGCATGGCATTTTCACACGTTACAAAAATTGTCATTCATCTCATCCTCTGAAGTAATACCTAATGGTGGTCCCAGAGGTTAAAAAAAAGGTTTGGATTAAACTTTTGCATTATTATTTCTCTAATGCAATCAATGAAATGAATCTGGATGTAAAAATAATATCAAGATTTGTATATTTTTTTATCATATTATATTTATACATAACAGGCTTGTTTATATTATTTTCTAAACTAAATAAAACTACATAGTAGTTAATAGTTGGATAAGTTAATATGCTGATAGATGTGTCCCAGACACCAAGCAATAGCCCACAGGGTACCCTGTGTAAATAAAGAGAATCATACTAGTCATCTAGACCAATTCAGAATAAGATTGGTGGGATGAAGATAAAGTTTTATTTTTTTAAATTATTAGATTATTATTCATGCTACACACTTGGTCTAAATGAATGAAATGATAAGTGAAAAAATGTCAGACTTTTGCTGAAAATAGATTCAAGCCTGCCTGACATTTATTAAATTGCATAATTTTGATTATTATATTAAAATTCTAACAAAGTTATACACATAAACAGTAATACATTTTTAAAATTTTTAGGAAAAAATTTGAAAATATAAATTTAAACAAAAATTAAATTAATTTCATAATTGAATTGCTTAACAACTTGTAATCTGCAGAATGTTACATAAAAAATATTATCTACTAACAAACACATATTCAGTCAGAGCTATTTCTATAATACTGTATAAAAAAAATGTTAATATAAATGTGAATATATGCCTTGTTTAAAACAAAAGAATTAGTGTTAACTTGGTATTAATCTGATGACAAGTAATTGAGTTCATTAGTTACAATCTAGATGAACAGTAACAGAAATGTTACTTACTTAAGATATTGACAAAGAGAACTTTTCTGAGAACAACATTGAAAACATATTTATAAATTTATACTTATACTGCTTAATTAACCACTTGACTTTTAAACAGTTAATCAACCGTTTTCATTTATGAATATACATAAAATATACATATATATATATATATATATATATATATATATATATGTATTATAAAAACAGCTGTTGGTTGAATTGTAACAATTAATTTATCTTTAATACAATTTTTATATAACACATAATTTAAGAAAATGATGACATGCACTCAACTTTGGATGTGTGTGTGTGTGTGTGTGTGTGTGTGTGTGTGTGTGTGTGTGTGTGTGTGTGTGTGTGTGTGTGTGTGTGTGTGTGTGTGTGTGTGTGTGTGTGTGTGTGTGTGTGTGTGTGTGTGTGTTCAGTGTCATACCCTAAATCACCTTATATCTTCAGAACTACTTGACCAAATTTGACCAAACTTGGTCAGATTACTTCTGTATATGGGGCATTGATGCTATTAAATTTTCAGCTTAAAAGGTCAAGGGGGTGAGGTTGGTCATCTGTTATGTTGTGATGTCACATGCAACGGTTAGAAATAAATAAATTAATAATATTTAAAGTATAAAAAAAGTATTTAAAGTGGCTACTAGTACCTCATATTCGTGCAAATGAAATACAGTATGCATGTGTGCTTTAGTTGAATCATTAAATTAAATAAACAAAAAATATTATATTTAAATAAAATTATAAATATTTTTAACTAAATTGTATGTCTATGTGTGTGTAAGCTGTGCATCAGAAAAAAGTCGCGTGATGGGAAAGTCCTACAACTGTGTTGTCAGATTTTTTTTAGAAATCATGTGCAAATTAACTTTTACAAAACAGAAATAATAAAGTAAATTTCATTTAAATTAGAAAAGAACATTAAAAATATGCTTTCCACAAGGCAGGTTAGTAAAATAGTTAGTTATTGACACATTCCAATATTGTAATTATATTACTGTTGTAATTAGTGCATATTTTATTATTATAGTTTAAAAAATATTTAAATTTTTGTTTTCAGTACAGCCTGATTCTCGAGTTATTCGCAGTTGTGGTTGGGATGAGACCAATTACAAAGGGCGTTGTTACCAAAGATCTGGGTTTGGAGGTAGACAGGAAGTGTGCTCATGTTTAACTGATTTGTGCAATCATTCTTCAAATTTCAGTAGCATATCAATACTTGTCATGATTTTTTCATTATTATCATCTGTTCTTATGAGGATTCTACTATAGCACTAGGCTGTTTTAAAAGGCTAATATTATTTTATATTCATCTGGGGGTCACAATCATTTAAATTAAAAAGAAGAAGATTGACTTCATGTGTCAATATGTTCTAAACTTATGGTCTGCAATGTTTTTGGATTTGTTGTGAATTTTTTCTTAATGCTGTGTTTTGAGTGCACTGTGGAAATATCATTGTTGTATTTTACGACAATATTTTTTGCCACTACCTTTATCAAGTTTTTTTCAATAAACATAATAAATATTTAAAATGAAATTGTATTTTGTTAAAAAAAATAAATCATTCACTTTGGTAAAATAAGTGCATATAGTTATAAATGTTTCATTTATATATAGACTATTCACTGTAATCTACAGTCATGAACTTATGATAGAAAAAAGTAGAGTAAATAGTTATTTTGTAAGACAAGCATTTAGAACAATTTTATCAATAAACTCAATTTATGCAATATCATTTTTTTTGTCAATACAAGAGGTAAAATAAAAATTTCAGCTACTTTTATAATATAATTAAATGTAATTTAATTTACAGTGTTATTAAAAAAAATCACTCAAATAGCATTATAATTTCTTTTTTAAGAAAGAACAAATTATTTTTAATAATCACCAATCTTGAAGTTTTTACTGATTGACTGAGTGATATTAAAATACAATTGTATTTTAGATAATGTATTAAAACTGTTTTAAGAAAAGATGTTTAAAATATAAATTATGTACAAATTGTTTAATTATTGATTAATATAAATCCAAAGTAAAACCAAATATTTTTTTTTTTTTTAACTAAGATAAAACTTATTAACTGCATCATAGTTTAAGAAATATTTTTTCTTATAATTATAAAAATTCTTTTTGTTGTAAATTATAAATAAATATTTTATTGATATAATTATTGTAATAATTTATTTATACAATGAAAAGATTATTAAGCTCCATAAATGAAGAAACTCAACCCAACAATCCTGAAAGAGGGTACATCTCTTTTTCTTTGTTAATTTTCAATGTAAAACATATCAATCCTTTACAGATCTATTTTAACCATCAATTTATATATAATTTTTTAAATAATTTAAATATAATATCAGCTTATATAGCATCAGCTCATAGCAATTCAACTTATATCAACAGAATATTAATAAACAAATCATCTAATGGAGTAAGGTTCAAGTTCATTGTTTTCCACTGGTTGTACAGACTAGCTAAACAAGAGCAAATCAGCTAAAATGCATAACTTTTTGTACTTGCCATGTTATGTTTCTGGATATTATTTCAAGTTCTACACACTAGTCAGAATTTTTTTAATTAATAAAATTTTAGAGATTATTTTTATGTGATAAGCTCATCATAAAGTACATGTGATAGATTTAAATTTTGAGTGAAGATTGTAATCATCAAATTCAATTAAGAATAAGAATGTGGAATTTCAGTAACTCTTCTGTTCATTTAAATTTAATTAAATTAGACTTAAATGGAGCTTTATCATTTTGGTTGTATCTAGGTTGTCTATTTCTCAAGTCCATCCTTTAATAATGCTTTATCAATTCTATTAACTTTCTACTACACTGCATTAAAATTAGTATGGAATAAAATACCCTGAAATTAATGTTAAGAAACTTATGAAAAATTATAAAAAGTTGCAGTAGTAATGTTTTTTTATCAAAATGAATCATTTTTAGAGACAAATTGCACCATACACATATATAAATTTCTTTATGTATAATATGTGTATACGTAAAAAATATATCATTGACACTTTGTCATCAGTGATACTTAGTTTTATTAGTATGTATTGAGGTTTCAGCCGGTATCAGCCAGCACAGGTAAGCACATAATTAGGATAAGATTAAAATATGAATGTGAATGAATTTTGGCAATTCATTTAGTTTATCAGTCTTGTTGGTTTTAATATTTTATAATGACCAATGTACTATAGTCATTTTTTTGTATTATGTAAAATTATGTTAGAATTTCCACTGGGTTAAATATCTGGAAACTTCTGTTTTCCTATGAGAATGAATGAAGGAATTTATCCCTATAAATCAAATGCAAAAAAGAACATCACTATACACTAAATACAGAAGATTTAAAAAATTAGAGAAAACAGATTAAATAGATTAAGGAGAATATAGAAAAAATTATATACTTTTATCACCTTCCTATAAACAAAATTTATATTGTTTTGGAACAAGTTTTACAATTTAATTTCTTGTTGTAAGGGGAATAATTATTTTTTAAATAAAAAATATTCTACAGAAAAAATAAAGGAGAAATCTAAGAAATAAACCATCTAAGAATGCACAACTTACAATTGTTTAGAGTGAGACAGTTCCAATGATTCTATTCATTAATGAAATATTGGATGAAAGTCAAGATAGAATGAAGTTTCAAAGGTGTGAATTCAAGAACTATTTGCAATGTTCATAACTGAAAGCCATTCAGTCAAATTTATAACTTTGCTCATAACAAAATTTATATGTTACAAAACTTTAAAAAAAAATGCATGCAAACACTAACTTTTGAGTACTGGAAACTAACTACACCATTCAATCAGGAAATTCATAGATGACAGGCATTATTCCAACACATTTCCCTTCCAACACTCAAGACTAGCAAAACTGTCTTTCAAGTAACCTACTTTCAAAAATTTTGTATAACTTAATCCTTACCTTTTGTTTGACTTGATTAATATATTTTTAATTATTTGATGTAATAAGAAGTGAGCTTAAAAGTCTGCCCAGAAGAACTTCATGACAAATTATGCATATCTAGGTTTGACTAATCTTTAAACAAATAAAAATCAAATAGTGATAAGGAAATCATTACACTTTGTAGCATTAGCTTTTCAGGCTAGCAATCTTTCTCGGAAGTTTTTGGAAGGGAAGCTTGTACCTCTCATCTTTTACTCTATGAATGCCCATTTTTAGGCATAGTTGTATCATACAACAATTTAAAAAATGAGTTAGCAGATCATATTTGTTGGATTACATTCTTAGTATATTAAATTTGTCCTGTAATGAATGGTAAACAAAATCAAGAAAAATACTGGAATTATAATTCATTAAATTATGTTAAATTACAAAAAAAAGAACTATTTATACACAATAATTTTATATTTAATCAACATGTTTCAAATTTTAAAAAATAAAACAATATTCTCCATGAAAGTTACAAATTTAAAACATATTTAAAAGTGAAAAAGTTGACAAATTTTATTTTATTTACCATAAAAAGCAAGAAATGTTATTTTCTTGAATTAAACCCATCCCATAGAGCAGTCCCTCCACTCTGTTTTTATTTCATTCAGTATTAAGGAAAATATATGTAGGTAAACAAGTTAGTAACAATCACTTCTAGATGTTCTCATGAGCTTTTATGATACGCCATGCCTTCTACAGAAAAATATATTTCAGATTATCTAGCAAAGATAGTTTAAGTAGATAAATAAATTAACTTTTGTGTTGGGGTGGAAAGGTAATCTTAAATTGAGGAGAGGGCTGCTGACAAATTAATATCATCCAGTAAATATGTAACTTCACAGGTGGAGTTGTATTGATTAAAATGAATCTAAATTTTCTGCATCCTTGTTTAATATATGTTTAAATACACACACAAATATTTATCAATTTAAAATATTTACCAATAAAAAAAAAACCTTCGAGACTTTTATACTGAATTGATTTATCTACATGTCTTCACAAATAGTTCCATCACTATTATTTTATAGTATTATTTTTATTTATTAATATGGATTATAACCACTTCTCACTTTTATTCAATAATTTTTTAATGCTGCTCAGGTAAAGGTTTTATGATTCTTTCAGAAAAATACTGGAACAACTTTCTTTTGTTATCAGTTGAATCTTACACCTACCATTGCTGATGAACCCTATTATTATTTTCTCTTATTGTTATTCTCTCTTGATTTGAATATATTTATTTATACACCAACCCTTATAAATGCACTCAAGGAAATAAGGCAACAATCACACATTTTAATATTAAAAAGATATTATAATATTAATGATAATAATATTGCAATAAAATTTCATCATAATTCACCCTCACCACTGCCAAAAAAGAAATCTTAGAAACTTTTTATTGGTTGAACATTTTTTGGTGAAATCTTTTATTTTATTTTATATAACATAGGAGGAAATGTAGAAAAATCACACAATTTTCTTGGAAGATGATTTTGGAACAAAATACCAATTTTTGAGTTTTTACAACTTTTTTTGTTTATTTAAACATATAATGATAATTTTGTAATAAAACATCATCATAAATTATCCCACCGAAAAAAGGAATCTTAGGTAACTTCATGTATAATTATCTTTTCTCAGTATAAGAATAAATAATCAGTGCCAAGAAGGTACTGATTATTTATCTGACAACTTTGTTGTCAGATTATTTTAACTTCACAATTAAGTAGTTTTTCTTGTTTTATAATGTACTAGCTTTATTAATACAGGTTATTGATTACGAATAAAACTTATTAATCTTACTGTGATTTATTATTGTTTTATTGGTTGTGACAAGTATTCAATATTATTTTTGGATAAACACTAAAACGTAAAAATGAATGGTATTCATAGCAAGCCAAATGTTTCTGAGTCCAACTGGTTGAATAACCACACTTTCTGATTGTAAGGACAGTAAACATTCAGTAACACCAAAAAATAATAATAAATTTATACAACGAAAGAATGAAATATTTTAATATGCAATTTATGTATATCTTTGTGTGTGTATATTTTTATATATATATATCTTTAAGTTTAATGTCAGTAGCCATCCCCCAGTTTATGAAAAATATACAAAAATCTTTGTATGGAACTGTGCGCTTCAAAGTTTCAGTAGCGTGGTGTTTGGCTGTTGTGCACATGCACACATAGGAAACTGCATGTGAGTTTGTGAAGGAGAGAGAGCTCCTGGAGTGCCGACCCTGGCGTCCTGGTGGAAGGTAGTTTTTTGCTATCTATTTTTACATATATTTCAAGTTACCTGAAATTCGAATTTAGCTGTGGATGCAGCAGAAGCTTAGAGTTGTATTACATTGAGTCACTTGAGAAATAACACACTGAATCTCATAGACAATAGGGTGTCTGGAGTTTTGGTATTCTTGGCATTTTTCCCGCCACCACCATATTCACCCTAAAGCATAAGGCCAAATGTCTGTGCCCCAAACAGCAACTGAGCCTCAAAACAGTTTAGCGACCAGTATCCTAACATAGCTCCTACAGCTTACCTAACGGTGTGAGTGGACTAAGCACAGTGCTACACCACCGGTTTACATATCCCAACCACTCACTTGTCATATATTTGCTAAAATGTGTAGGCGCACCCCATCGACTACTAAAAATATATATGACATCCATAAATAAAATTTATTTCGCCTAGGCAACAATTTGCTACCACGCCTAGGTTGTTGAATGCCAGCAAGTACCTGTCCACCATTTTATAGCGCTTGGAGCCATAATAATTGGTTGGTGGTCAGCCATACTCAGGGTTAGATTCCTATGGCAATGTGGTAAGAGTCTTTCCCTTAAGTAAATTACGAGTGCCAGTTGAAAAAAGCTACCACGTCTATGAATTCCCACACGATCCGACAATGCGGCTCTCGCCACATTGATTCGCCGCTTGGCCAATTTTCCGCTTGACCTCGTTTAATAGATTTCTGGAGTTCGCCCAGTGCCTCATCCGTCACCGGTTTGAAACCCCGAACTCCCTCCACAATCTGGTCGATCTTCACCGATAGCTGCAAAATTACTCCAGTTCATTAGTCCAGTTCTAGGTTGGCGCCTTCAAGTCCCTCGCATTTTAATGCCAGACTCGCAACTATCAAGCTACACTCACTTAAAAAGGAGTCGACCATCTGCCAAAACTCCAGTGCAACCCGCAACTGTTTGTTTGAGGAAACTTCGGTCCATTCAGACCGATATCCTCGATCTGCCCGATACAGTCCGATCCAGAGCTTATCTGCCTCACAGCAGGCTTCACCTCGGATTTCTCCCGCACCAGGTCGACCTCCACATAACCAGATTCCGTTTTTTCTGACTTCTTGGGGATTCGCCCTTCGGCCTTGGCTCGCCCTCCATTGCCATGCACTCCCTGCACGGTCCAACCGCAGCCTTCTCCACACAGCTCGTGGCAGATTTTTCAGCAGGATTTTTAGTGCAATCCGTCGGTGCACTTGGGTGCACTACTGTCCTTGTGGAGACCATGGAGACCTCCTTCTCGGAGGACCGTAGTCTCGGTGGGGATATTCCGAGTGACCTTTTCGGCAAGAAGGGGTCGCCGGCAACCAGATCCTTGGCTATGCCAATAGGGTCCTCCAAGCAATCTTCCCCGGATTGCTTCGTTGCGTCTCGATTAAAATAAAAACACCGACTGTACCGCCAGGCACTACAGTAGCAGTCTGAACAATCCTATCACCTAGACACAAGTCAAGGTGAGCATCCAGCAGTGATCTATTCCGAGCAAGGCCACCTATTCTCACTTAGCCCTGCTCGAAACGTGAAAAGCTAAAAGCTCCTAAAGCAGACCAACGGCAAGGTCGAAGAAAAATCGCTTCCCGAACCTTCCAGAGGATAGAAAAGATTATTGGCCTCACGAACCTAAGAACGGGGACACGATGCACATACATCTCGATTCCCCCCCGAGGGGAGAAGATCCCACCTTGTAGCGTGTCCAGTCGCTACACCACCCCCTCCGTTCGTAGCCAGTAGTGGCTTTAACGGAGGAGATCTTCTCGCCCTCAAACTGATTGCGCACCACAGCTTTCAGTCCAGGCCCCGCAGAGATGCCACCTAAAGTTCACCCCGAGATAGTTTTTCGTGTTTATGCCTTCAGAATGAAGACAACGGACACCTGCAGCTACCACGTCGCCCTCAGGAACTAAGCTAGAAGCCTAACCGCGGAATGAAGACCCCGCGCCTAGTCCTAAATATTAATGAGCCAATTACTGAATGTCTCAGATACGTATTAATAGCCTCAATAACAAACTTTCCCACTAAAGTTTCATACATCGAAATTTAGACCTAATTCCCTTAAGAACCCCGCTTAATACTCAAAATGAGTTTCTATCTGACTCTGCTTCGGTCCGCCCGGGAGAGGAGAATTAGCTCCTACTCCCGAACAGCGCCATCACGGAGTCCCGCGTGACATTCACCATCTTTCGCAGAACGCCGTCAAGACTCCCCTGCATACCACCAAAGCAGTACCTACAGAAGCTCCGCCGACAGTGTCGTTAGCTCATAAGTGCCTCGGTCGGAGCGCGACCGCACCCACCGGGCAAGGGTAACCATGCCCGCCGGCAACGGCCGCAACTCCGCCGACAGCGTAATTAAATACATGCCACCAAATACATCTAACCGAGGCACGCAGCCTAAAGCGCCTACCTTCTGCCAGTCAACTGCCCAGGCAGTCCCTAGCCACCCAGGTTCCTATCACCTATTAAATCCCTTCGGCAGCCCTGCTCAGGACCAGGAAGCGAAGGAAGCCAGTACCTATTGTCCACTCTCTACGAGTCCTCCAGTTGACTCGTAGATCCAAAATAGAATTTACTCTCTCGAGTTGCCTAGTAACTCTGGTACGCTCTGCTTCGTACCGGGGACATATGTGAAGGACATGGTCCACGATGTCATTGACCCTACAGTCCGGACAGAAGCCGGAATCAACCAACCTAAACCTTGCCAATTTATCCCTAAAGGCACTATGTCCATAGAGAAACTGAGTGGTGTGCCGATTGGGGGATACCCAGCTAACCGCTCGCAACTCTCTAACATTGGGAAATATACCATGCGTATAACGACCTGTTAAAGAAGTATTCCACCTATCTTGCCAAGAGTCGAAACCTTGGTCTTCAATCTCACGCATACGCCCAGCAGTAAAAAGGCCTCCCTTCTTTGCAACATACCGCTGGCTACGTTCCGTAGCCGAAATATCAACAGGTTTGATGCCCGCGATCACAGTTACTGCCTTTCGGGAGACAGTCCTGTAACCACCGACAACCGCTAACAAAAGAAGACGCTGGGCTCGTAATAGAATGTCCCTATAACATTGGTACCGCAAACGATGAGCCCAGACGGGCGCAGCGTACAACATAATGGCCTCGCAAACGCCTTTATAAAGAATCCGCATGGTTCGGAAATTCAACCCCCAATCGGGATGGACCACTCTACGGACGCCGAAGAAAGCATCAACTGCCTTCTTCGCCACATACTGAAAGTGCTCCTTGAAGAGAAGTATCTCATCAAGGATAACACCCAGATATTTCTGAAGGGTGACATACCTAATTGAACGACCGTCCATCACAACCCGCGGATGGCGAGTTGCAGCTAGACGGCCCTTCAAAAACATCATAGTGGTTTTCTCCGCACTGAAAACCATCTTATGCTGAAGACTCCACAACCGCAAAATCCTACATGCCTGTGCCGCTCTGAGCTCAATCTCAGCACGCGAGCCACCCTCAACCAGCAGCAGTCCATCGTCGGCATAAGCCACAACGCGACAGCCACTGGGCAAACGTAGCCGCATGAGAGAATCAAACTCGATGGTCCAGACGAGTGGACCTAATACACTGCCCTGTGGACATCCTTTTGACAAGGTCTTTCCTACTTGTGAACTGCCGTCACGAAGGACAACAGTTCTTTCGCTGAAATAGCTCGAGAGAGTCCTAATTTCATCCTGCGTGCAACCACGCTTCTGCAATTGAAACAAGGCAGAGGGCCACCACAAATTATTAAATGCCCCGGATATGTCCAAGAAGACACCGAGTAGATATTTGCACTCACTGCCTGAAGCCAGATCCAGGACCCTAAGAATCGCATCCTCTGTACTCTTATCGGGTCTAAAGCCATACTGGTCGTCCATCAGCATGTGATTCGAATAAGCCTACTATTAATGCGAAGGTAAAGTACCTTCTCGAAAATTTTTCCAACAACTGATAAGAGCGTCAGAGAACGGTAAGAAGAACTAATAGTGGGGTCCTTGTCGCCACCCTTGAACAACTTCAAAATTCCACGCTTCCAGCAAGCCGGGAAATACCCGGCAAATAAACACCTATTGAACACCCTAGTCAATGGGTCAAGAATTACAGGCAGGGTGCGAACAAGGAGCTCCACCGTGATACCATCATATCCGGGGGCTTTGTTCCTAGCCAGGCTACAGATAACTAGGCGGACTTCCGCCTCAGCAATCTCCAAAGACACAGAGTCTGTGTTGAAATTCACGACCGCCGCTCGAACACTCCGGTGATACGAGGTCTCACCAACCTCAGTATCATCGGGGAGCAGATCGTCCATTAGAAGAGATAGAACACGATCTTTCTCGACTACAACGCCGTCTTGGGTCGAGAGAGCCGACAGAAGACTGTCCTTTTCACGCTTGTGACCAAGTACACGATAAACAACACCCCAAGGGTCTTTATTCCCTTGCTCTTGAACAAAAGAGCGCCAGGAATCTCGCTTAGAAGTCCTAATTCTATGAAAATACTCGTTCCTTTTCTGACGATACTCCGCAAACAAGGCCTCGCGCCGGTCAGGATCACGCGCACGCTGTGCGGCTCTCCTGAGTCGGCCCACGGCCTGCTTTATCGCAGTAAAGTCCCGAGACCACCAACCAGCTACTCTTTCTCGACCCGTACTACGAGGGATTGAGAGTTCTGCGGCTTCAACCACCGCAGAAGAGAAATTCTCTGCCAGGTTATCTAGAGGGACCTCGTCCAGGGTACGAGTGAACACCCGCATCCTGGCCGCAAGAATGTTGGAAAACTTGGGCCAATCCGCCCGCCTATGCAAGAAGCGCCCCTGCTGAACAGGGGCGTCCGCCCTAAATACATCGCGCAGCCCACCTATCCAATCAAAAACTCTGAGCCGATGGTCGCTTTCGCAATCATCGACTACAGACCAGTTCTGAATCCTACCAGGAATATCCTTGCCTATGGTAACATCAATGTTGGTACCAAGGAAAGTCCTCCGCAATCCCACCGCGCCGGCGAAGGTTGCCGACTCGCCGGCGACCGGCGACATTGAACACCTCAAAACGGTGCTGTGCGATGAAGCCTTCTAGCAGTTCACCGCTGTCGTCTGTGATCCCACTGTGCCAAAGAAGCGATTTGGCGTTCGCATCAACACCTATAAGAATAGGACGACCCGCTACCAGCCTGATAATTCTATCCCATCTTTCCAAATGTAATTCAGTGGGATCTCTTTACTGAAAGTACGAACTAACCACAACTAGGTCGAAACCATCCACAGCAAGCTTAACAACGACATGATGCGTGTCAGAGGCTTGCCATACAAAGACACTATCTATAGACTTCCTGCACAGAACGGCGGATTTACTTTCACCTACATGGAACTTATTCCAGCCTGAAAAACCTGGCAGGTCACCCTTGACAACATACGGGTGTTGGAGAAGTAAAACATCGAGGGTCCGCTTTTCAACGACGTTACCTAACTCCACTTGGACCGCATAGGCACCCTGGGCATTGAGTTGACCGAACCTAACCATCAAGCGAGTTGAAGTAGACCTCAACCGCTCTCAAATAACTACCACACTCCCTGCTATTGATGGAGTGCCTATGGTTTTTGCGTAACCGCTTGCAGTTAACGCAGACCGGATTGCGGACAATCGTCACGCTTGTGGCCCTCCTCACCACAATGCGCGCAGACCGACGCATACTTACAAAACTTGGCCGAACCTACAACATTTGAAGCATCTCTGCACGTCAAGGTATTCCTTGACGCGGCAAGAGGCAAAATCAACCAAGACTCTACCCTCGGACAAAAACTTCTGGTGGAGACCAGCGCCTAATTCAAAAACTCCGTGATACCAAGGGGCATCACGCTTTCCAGGAGGCCAAGGCCTCGAAACCCTCGCTTACCGCTGTAAAAGCTTCCCTCAACTTACCTAGCCGAGGGAGAATTGTCTTCCTCGCACCCGAGCTGACCCCGCCGGGAAGCGAAAGAAAATCGACCAAGTAGTCCAGGTCCTCCTGGACCACCTTCAACAGCAGGGCAGAACTACCAGGTCTGCCCTTTGAATTTAGAAGGACCGCACCTGGGTGGGTGCCCCTGTATCCATCGTGTCGCTTACCTCGTCCTCTGAGGAGCTAGTCGACGGTACCGGTGCTGGTTTCCTCTTCCGCCTGGACTTCTTTACAACTTGGAACTCCGACATGGCCGAAGATTCCCTAACGCACTGAAAAACTGACGAAATTCTCGCTGTCTCCCTACTGACGGGTTTGGGCAAGCCCACGGTGTGACAACTACCCGCAGCGAGTACGGGCAGCCGGAGACCCTTACGTTCTCCTGTCACTCTTTGTGCCTCTTGGCTGCTGCTGGATCGATTAATTGCAATACTACTCGTACGGCAAAAAAACCACAAATTACGGCCCTCGCTCTGATAAGAGCGCAGAAGGACTAAAGGCTCAGCCTGTTCTGTAACGGGGGCTAACGACCAGCATTCGTTGCCACCTTTCAGCCCCGTTGAGGCGGACACGCGTCGCAGAAAACTTTCTCCGTTCACTCCCGCAAAAAGTGAAAAGATGAGTCTTAAATTAAACCTTGTGCTAACTGCGTTTGCAATCCTCGATTGGTAGACTTGATACCACTGGAAGGTACACACTCGACCAGCAGCCAAAACACCAAAAGTAGATGAAAAAACCACAGTACTCTGGACGCACTAAAGGAGACCAGAGTATACGATGCACATACAATAGAAACGTCCTTACTTAGCCGACAATGGCATTACTGTAACACTAGAGCAAAGTAGTTTGATTGACAGCCACTGATCGTTGTCAGCCCCGACGATGGGAATGTGGGAACAGTGTTCTTGCCAGAAATCGCAACCGGTAATGCCAACGCAAGTTTGCAGTACGGGGCCAGAGGGCAAGAAGCGAGAAGGATGTCTGGAGTAGAATATTACTAATCGCCTGTATGGTATTCATGGAATCGGAGCAGACAAATATGTTTCAAATATTAATACTGTAGCATACACCTCTACAACGAAAATACTGACGATGCTGTGTATTCCAAACTTGTAAGTTCTGTTGCCAACCACAAAAGCACAACATACAGAATTAACGTTTTTAGAACCGTCCGTATAAACTATAGCATCAGAATTCACGCTATTTATAAGATCACAGAATTTTTCTCATAATTCAACCGGATATATGTTCTTATGGTAGCGTCAAAGGCTAACGCGATAATTTACTAAAGAAAGCCGCCCAGGGGGTTAATGACATGGACCAACAGTAAAAACTGAAGGTAATTGTACATTTAGAGCTAAGAAATGGTGCTGAGCTCTGATGCTTAGCAGAGCAATAGATAATGGTCGTTCCTCTTATCATTTAACATGCTGGTTGGAGAATACCGTATCAAAGGTTATATGATTTGGTTGCGCTTTAATGCGAGCCACGTAAGAACATATCATTTGCTTTCATCTATTTGAAATAGATGGCTCTTCACTGTCCACCAGCAGACTTAGCACGGGATTTGACCGAAACACACCTGTAGCAAGACACATAAGTGAATGATGGACTGCATCGAGCATCTTTAGAGCAGTGGCTTGTTCCGACGAATAAGCCACATAGCCATAGTCCAAGCGGTAACGGACCAGAGCTCGGTAGAAGCGCTACATGCTTATATGATTGACTTCCCAGTGAGTATCATCTAGAAATCCAACATTTTTAGATATTTTACCTTCAGTTCCTTCAAATGTGTTACCCACGTCAGTTGTTGGTCAAATCATTATCCTAGAAATCTAATTTTCGAGGGTCAACATCCCTCAATCCCTCAATCGGGTAAAGCAAATGCACTTCGTTTTATGGGAAAATATGAATCCAGTCGATTTGCACCACGATTCTATTGTGTTTTGGAGCAGCCTCTCACCAATAGCTAACGTTTTACATAGTTAAATAGAAAAATCGTCTCAAATAAAAAACACATAACGGGTTTTTCGCACGCAGTTTGTTATACTATTTGTGGCTACGGCAAACAAAGTAACAATTAGATCACTTCTTATGGTACTTCGGTTTCTAGTGTGAAACTTTCCGTATCCAAAATTTTCAGACAAGAAAACTCAGCCTTTCTTTCAACTTTATTCTCACAAACTTTATTTCAAACAATTATAAAAGCTTTAAAATTATTAAAAAAGCTGACAAATGAATGACAAATTTTCAATAATTTTTTGAAAAATATCAAATCCGACGGGAGACGGAGCAAAAGAACAGAAAACATTTAATTTTTAGAGCCGAAGGTTTTTTTTTTTAAATGTGTTTTGGAATATTTATATAAGCATTGCTGGTAATAAATTTGCTTTAATAATTTTTTTTTTTTAAATTCCTCTGAAGAAAATTGAAATTGTTTTTTTTGCCATATCCCCATTCTTAACGAATTTAAAAAAAAATGTGATCAGCACCCCTTAACTAAAAATATTTGAACCAAATTTCAAGAAAATCTGTTTGGTCAATCCTGAGATATGTGGTCAATTCAAAAGCTGAGCGACACACATACATTTTTTTTTTGTCTGAATGAACTAGTTGAACCTAAAATCTAAAGATTTGGAAAAAACCCAATATTCTAAATTTGGCATGATTACCATAATTTCCCCTTTAGTATAGCATTCTAGCTATATTCACCAAGAAAGTAAACTGACAAAGATTCGCTTTCAAATTAGTAGAATTATTTTTCCAAAGGCCTCGAAGCTAACTATCAAATTATCATTAGTCTACCTCTTCCGCGGAGTTTCCACTAGCAATAGAGATCTTCGGTAGAGTGCTACCGGAAACTCTGTTGAGATTTTAGTAAGTTCTAAAAACTAATTCTATTAATTGCACTATTAATGGTATATAATTTTATTTTTAAAAGTTACTTCTCATAAAAAAGAATCTTTCCGTTTTTAATTTTTTAACAGACTACAAACACGTGGGAGGCTATCTATTCTATCCACACGTATATATATATATATATATATATATATATACTGTTGCTTGTTCGCGGCTCTACCAGGATATTGAGAGACTACAAATACAAATTTTTATATAAATTTAATCTATTAGTTTAAGAATATATAAAATAAAACAAATCAACAATAACAACAATAATAATAATAATTATAAAAATAATAAACAACAATAATAAGAATAATAATATTAATGACATCCACAACAACAACAATACTAACACTGAATAAAATTACATAAAAAATAATATTTCAAATAAGGACAGGATTTATTTAAAGGTATTAAATCATAAAAGCCATAATTCAGTAAATCAATTAGAAATGAATTTATTGGGGTTTTTTCGTATTGATTTAAACATAAGTTATTTGAGTAAAGACATTATAATGAACGCTAATATTATTAACACCTTTAACAATTAGTATTAACAACCAGATAAGATTAGACAAGTCTTAAGTTTCATATATTCCATTCACTGCAAACACTTTTCCTGCTTACAATAAAACTACCCTAACAATTTTTGATTGAATTTAATACTGCCACTTTCACAACATTGTCAACACTGGAATTCTCGTAACGTCACTTTACACCTTGTTACTGCACTCTGATATGTCTCACAATCGCGTCGTAAACAACTTGCAGCACTCGCTTTTATTCGCTTCTTATTGATTTTCCCCCTGGTCCAAGCAGTCTTACATACCCGACCTGCAGAATCGCCACATTCCTGTTGAAGCGTGAGACTTATCGTCCGCGCCCATACATTTTCCCATAAA
Source organism: Lycorma delicatula (assembly GCF_047948215.1). Lineage (NCBI taxonomy): Eukaryota > Metazoa > Arthropoda > Insecta > Hemiptera > Fulgoridae > Lycorma > Lycorma delicatula. The sequence goes on from NC_134455.1 coordinate 94,782,731, forward strand.
TTTCTTCTTTCGTCCGGTAACCCATCTCATCGAATAACAGCTGTTGAAGTTGTGTCACTGCCAGTATTAGATAAAAAGATTGTTAAATGGACTTTTTAGCCTGGAAAAGAATTCCCTTCTTGTACGCTTCTGTATTCCTTCATAAATATTTTTTTCATATTTTCTTCTTAATTGGAAGGAATCCGTTACTCAGGTCTGTTATACTGGTCGTGTAACAATACGTATTCGTAAATATATCTTTAATGTATATACAAGCCTTAACCAACGACTAAATACACAGTCTCCTACGATTTTTTTTATTTTGTATAAGTTCCCTTGATGATTTTAGATTAGTTTCTTTCATACACATTAATGGATGTTTGTTTTAATAAAACATTATACATGGCCGTATAAACAGTTTAAGACATTTTCGTTTTTCATCGTCATTACTTTGTATTGGATCGTTATACTGTAATGGTACTCGTATAATGGTCTCAATTTATGTCAATATTCGAAATAATTAAGTCATAAAAATTGGTTTGAAATTTAAGGTAAAAAAATATTATTCCAGGCAGCTATAGCGCGCGTTCCGTAGTAGTTATTTAACATTGCTTCTCCTAATTACTTTTTTTTAATATTTATCAAGACAATTTTTTCTCAACTTTTGCGTTTCTCGTGATGCCCTCCATTTCATTCAATCTTCTCCAAACCTATTCAAATTTTAACAAAACTAAACGTTTTTTAAAATAAAATCTTTTAAAAATAACGTAACCAACCCCATAATTAATAAAAAAATAATATTCAATTCTTTAAATTTCTAGTTTTGAGTTTCAAATCTTAAACTATTCTCGACTTGACCATAAGTCTCCTGCCTCAACCACAGTAACTGAAGTACAATCCATAACCCTTAAGTTTAGAAAGCAGATACGTAGGACTAATTTACCCCAGGGCTTGTTGAAGTCCAAGTAAATGTTATTATGCTACCATTTAATGTTGACGAAATGCATGTAGTCCGTATATGATCGAAGTCCCTCCATCAGCGGTCATCTTTGATGATAGCCTCACTTCATTTTTATCTAAAGCGTTTGGTTATTAATATAAGTTCTAAGCCATTATTTACGTAAATGTATTCTATTTATTGCACTCTTCTTATTAATGAATCTATTTGTGCGTTAATTTATTTGTTGAGATTGTTTACTGTAATTTTAACTTGTTACAGGTTAAGACTTATATCATATTGCTGTTATTGTAATTAATGATGTCTTATTGTTTTATTTTTTCCTTTTAAATTATGACTATTCTGTAAATTATATTTAATACCTTGATATAGATATATAAAGCCAATAATAAACAAAATGCAATGATTGTACGCGAGGAATAATCACCTGTGTATAGATTCATCAACCGGAAACTGATACGAAGAAATTTTTTCGTTGTAAAATTTCATGCGACAATAAGAAAATAAATCCATTTGACATAAACAAGGATTTTTTTCAACTAAATTATTTATTTTAACACTTTTCTTTTTAAATAAAATGTTATACACGTTTAAACAATTTTGTTAAATTTTATATTCCTTTCATTGTAATATAAAAACGTGATTTTCAAAATCATTTTTTTAAAAATGTAATCTTTTAAGATTGGTAATACTAACTCCGTAATCATATGTAAGGATAACCGACTTGAATTACGAAGTAGATATTCCAGAACATTTATTTAAAGACATTTTATAAAGATTTAAAAAAGATATATTTTTTATCGGTGGAAAAAGTGCTTTATTTTCTTAGCTTGGAAATGTAAACACGTTACTGACATTACCTTTATACTTCAGCCGGATTCTACAACATATATTCTTTGTTAATATTTTTCGGAAGGTATTGGAATGTATGAAATTATAATTTATTTAAATAGCATTTTCATAGAAATGAAGTGAGACGCCATTTTTTTTCAATGATGACTTTTAAACTATCGATTTAAGATAAAGTGATATTACAGTTGTAATTTAAAATACTGACTGTTATATTATCTTTTTAAAATTTTAAATAATTGTGTCTAGAATTTATTTTAGTGGATAACAATTCGAAATAATTTTGTGATGAGATATTTATTAAACGGAAAAGAAATGATGCAAACACTGTACTGAATTATAATTTAATTAATATTATATTTTTAATATCAAAATAAAACGATCTTTACCGTTTGCCGCTCGGTAAATTAACAGGTAAGAATTAATTTATTAAAATACTGATCTTAGAAAAATTTATTTTAAATCGACGAGATAGATTTTTACGGAAAACAAAGAAAAAAGTAAACAAAAAATTTTTCTGTGAATGTTTTTTTCGGATTAACCGATACTCGCACTGCACTGACATAAAACAAACTGTGTTTATTGTATTAATTCAGTTTTTAATTTGTTTCATTTAGCATATGTGTAACTTATCTGAAAAAAAAATTTATTTTGATAATTGTTATTTTTTCTACCTTGTAACATTTTTTCGCCAAACTATTACTCTTTCAGAAATTTATTTCTAGAAACTACTTCTCTTGTTTGTAGAAACTATACATTTCCGTCTCATACACGAAAATAAAATACAAAGTTGAAGAAATTTCGACCCTCTTTTTCAAGCTTTTATCTGTTTCACATTTTTTTTCATCTAAGCTTTTTCCCTTTAACCTATTTTTTTAAATATTATTAATAACTGCTTAATGACATTTTTGTATAATAGAGATGCTTATGAAAAATTTTTATCGACAAATGTTTTTAAGTAAATAATTATTTTCCTTTTAGGAGCAGGCTAATTATTAAGATTTTTATGGCATATCTATAATTATTAATACAAATTTATCCAAAAAAACTTCTTTGAATAAGAAATAACATAGTTTATTTAATCTCTGAAATTTTCTAAATGTTTTTAATCTATACATATTAAACGTAACTTTGATCTTAAATCTGTAAATTTTAATAAATTCTTATTTGGCCTACTAAATTTTATTATGTTATACGTTTTATTATGTTATGTTATACGTAGGCTGACACGTTCAAATAAATATTGTGAAAACATTTTCGAAGTAAAAACAATAATTACAGTCGTGAATAATATAGTTGATTTCACTCATCAAAGAAAAAGTGCTTGGTAAAATTAATATTTCAATAATGTTTTTACATATTTATGGAAAACAATTATTTAAAATTAACAGTAAAATATATTGTAACTTCAATTTGTAAAGCAAAAACTGCGATAACTAATAACTGTCTACGGACAATTTTAGAAATACGGTTAACAAAGTATATTTACAACTGGATAAGAATATGCAGTGACTATTACGAGAATATAAAACAGGATTTTGAAAATTATTATTCCCAAACGTAATCTAATAATATTTTTAACAGATTTCAAAAAAAAAAAAAAGATTCCAATTCCCCCCGAATGTAATTCCTATATATGTTTTCAGGCCTTACTCCTCATATTTCTTATATTACGATCTGAATATGTGATTTTTTTTATTTATTATAAAGGCACTTCTCTGGTTTTCCCATTGAAAGTTTTTTCCAAGTAACTTAAATAAAAGATTTTAAAATATTACTTTATCCAGCCAGAGGATCTGAGAATTTTTTCGTTTCATTGCTTACTATTACAATATTATCGATTAAATAATAAGTAGCGTAAAGTAATCTCTTCATGTTGTTTCAGGGCATTCCTTTTCTTAACTTTATCAACTCAGATTTCTAGTAGCCGTTAAATTTCTTGCAAACTGTGTTTTTATTCTAGCTGCTTTTTTTTGTTCATTAAATCGTACAGTTACAGTTTTAAATTGGCAATTAAAATGTTTAATTTAGAAATAGAAATATTTTCTAAAATTAATAAAATTATTTTTTTAAGTTAAATAAAAAGAAAAATAATTCCTTTTCAATTGTTCTTTACATTTTTCAATAATTTATAAAATTTCTGAGGTCTGAGCTAAATTAAGGATTAGAATGCTATTGGCTTGAACAAAAACATAAACGTAATAAATTTTAATTAATTTTTGAGAAACTTGTGCATAAAAACGTTTAATCTTTTTCCAAGTGAGATACCATTTATTTAATTTCTTTTTTGCTTAGATTACAGATCTGTAAATGCAATTTAAAAATTAAGGGAAAATATAGTTCAAATCTGTCAAATTTGTAATTTTACATTGCCAAATTTTACATGGCAGTGATTTTCTGATTTTTGTTTGCCGAGAAAAGTTTTGCAAACGTCTTTAAATGAAGCCCAAGCTACATTTTCTACATTATTTAACATGAGTTAAATATAAATACATCATCTTTGACCAACTCTCTTATTTGAGGACCAACAAATATTTCTTCTTTAATTTTTCCTTCACTTAAATTCGGAAATTTGTGCCTGACGTAGAAAAATCCGGAACTGTCGTTCTTCATTGCTTTTACAAAATTTTTCATTAATTCTAGCTTGATATGGAGAGAGGGTAAAAATATTATTTGGATTCTACAAAGAGCTCATGAATAACATTTATCCCAATTTCGAGCTATCTCGTTTCTTCCACTCTTTGGTAACATGTTTACCCCTAGCTCGGCTGTCCCATTCGCAAAGAAAATACATGGTGGTTTTACTATAGCCAAACTGCAAGCCTAACAAAATAGCAATACTTTCAAATCCCAATTTATGTTCTATCTATGTTTTTTATAATTAATTTTTTCAAGAACGTCTTTCATCACATCGTATGTCTCTCAAATTATTTCCATAAGCATTTGGTATTTGTTACCGCTGTGTATTAGAACCACTTGTAAACTATACTTGGACGAATCTATGAAAAAAACCCCAGTCCTCAGGTTTATGAAGTTGTCGTTAGTTCAAAATAAGCAAATCAATATTAGTGCAATAAACCAAATTATTGTCATCAATAAAATATTGAGAAAGTATTATTTTGAAGTAAATTCCAACTTTGCACTTTTGATCCTAACACTTAAGCTTAATTTTTTTGATAAATTTAAATCCCTAACCAAATCATTTAATTCACCTTGTGATATAAGATGTGGCTTATTGGAAGATAATTCAAAATCAAAATCGTTGTTGTCTTCTTCAGTACCGCGTGATTCTTCATCGCTGCTTTCGAAACATACATTCAAGGTGGCTCAGAACTGGCATAATTTCACTGTGAGTTACAGGCCTGATATTTTACAGTATGTTACGAGTTTTTAGAAATTCCAGACACACCTGTTAGACAAAAGTAACAATCGGTTACATGATCCTTTGGTTCACGCTAAACCATAGGTACATCAAATGGCATAGCCTTCCGTGTATGTTTCAACCACTTTCTTAAATATACAGAACAATTAGCGCATACTATTTGAGGAGCCCACCTGTTAACCTGATCACCAATTTTACACTGAAAATACAAATGATATGCATTTTAATGTTTTTTTCTATTTGATTTTGCGCTAAACTCACCACATACATAACAAAAGGCATCCATATCAGTTATACAATTTCGAGGCATTATGACACTTCACTGTTAACAAACTTAAGACAGCAATAAGACTGTACAAAATTAATTCATTCCTAAATCCAGTGCTTAATACAAACAACACAGCTATGTTTTCAGCTACATGTTTTGACCTGCACAGACATGATTAATCTTGTCCATGAAGGTTCACTCTTAAGTATTAGACATGATGTCATAATATGTGACAATGATATGATTTAATTCTTCATCTAGTATTCTTTATTTACAGCTTACAAATTATGTTAACAATTTTAAACAAAAAATGAGCTAACAATAACAAAATACAATAAAGGAGCGTAAAATGCTAACTATACGTTGAAAAATGAAAAAAATCCTGTAATTAAAATTTAATTTTTTTCAGAAATGGTGTGTAGAAACATTCTCAGTGCCTATTCGTTTTCAGTATCACAAAAACAGATTAAAATCATGTATCGCATATTAGGAAACAAAAATTATGTTTATCAGTGTGACAGGAAAAAAATGTAATAGCATTTTAGAATTTTTATTTTTTTAATGTTTTTAATCCCTTTCTTAAATTTTGGTTCATGAAACAGAGTATATATTTTATTTCTTTAAGGTTCATGCTAACCACCTACATTTCTTGAAATAATTTTTATCCTGTCCAGTCCTATGTAATGGACGTCTTTGCTGGTGGCAGTCTGAGTTGGACTTGTCAGTAATTTAGTTGTTTTTAAGCTAACTTTACGCTTTAGATTTGATAATAGTTATTTGTTCGTTTAACAAGTAGTATAGTATTTAATAAGTATTTATAATCCTCACTGTCGCCATAAATGTTACTTCCCCAGTATCTACTGGTAACAAAAACAATCCATTTTCAGATTTTAAGCAATTTTTTTGTAAACTTTATTAAATTTCTTTTTTAATTTGACTTTTCCATTTAACTAAATAAACTGATTTTTTTCTTTGTAAGTTGTTGAATATTCTTTTTAATTTGGCAGTTTTAAAGATATCAAATTTAAAAAAAGATTTCTTTTTAGTAAGTATTTTTTTCAGTGGAATTTATTTTATTTATATAAGTTTTAGATAATTTACAATATTTCAACATAGGCCTTTATGAAAAAATCCTTAAAATTTTCAAATAACTTTGTTTCAGGTATAGTTTTCAATAACTTTGTATCATAATCACCTTAGTAAAACTGGCAATGATAAATTTAATAAATATTTTTACTTTAATGATTTTAGCCAATTGTTTAAGACCGTTTACTTAACAATATTTTCTATAATACTTTGGTTATATAATTTGAAATCACTCATCAACAAAAAGAAAATTGATACATGCATTTTAAACACATTCAATAAAATTAAGCTTAAATATTGTCCTTTAAAAAAACAAATTTAAATAACTAAACACTTTTCATTTAATTTTTACTATAGAGCTTGCAGTAAATTGACAGAAAAATTAGAATTAAGCTTATTTAGTTTGATAATACATTTATCTTTATTACCAATACATTTTATTTTCAATTGTTATAAAGAGATTAGACAACTGAAGATTAGTACTAGTAAGCAAAAGTTTTAAAATTAAGTAGTTACAATCCCACTCAGCAGCGTAACCATTCTACCTTCATTATTCATGTAAATGAATTCGTAAAACATTAATAATATGTAGATCATTATATTAATAATTGTGGTTTGAGTAGTAATCACATTAATTTTAAATGAATAATTTTTAATCGATCCATTTTTTTTATATTCTTTCTTTGCCAAAATTCTTTTTAAGTTATTTTCCGATTGCTTCTTTAATCCGTACTTGGTTTTATAGTAAATATTACTGTTTTAGATGAGTTTTCCGATAAATTTTTGTATTTAAAATAACATATTTTGCTTAAATGGATTTTAGTTTGCACATTATAAGTGTAATCTTATAATTAAAAATACGCTAAATAAAAAATGCCTAGCTTTCGTTTTTTTAAACGAATAATTATTGCAGTTGTGTAAACGATATAAAAAATCTACAAAGTTAGTTTTTACCATAAACCGTAAAGGAACCCAATAATTCGTAAAGAACTTCGTTGAACATGAGACTCCTGGAGAATTAATGTTTTTATTCTACCCTGACTACTTTTTTAACAATCTAATGACGCAAGTCATTTAATTAAATCTCCCATGATTATATCACTACGATATCATAATCAAGACCGCTGTTATTATCATAAGATTAATATTATTATTAATTCAGAAACTTTTTAGAAAAAAGAAGTCTTTCTGCTAATCAACCAAAAGTATTTAGACTTACATATTCCGTTATGCTTCTACGAGCCACATAATTTTATGGATGTTTGTTGACTTTCCGTAGGGAAGCAAAAACCCTTTGCTTTTAATAGTTAAAAATTTTTTTCTAAAGACGTTTTAAATGTCGCTAAGTGGCTTATTTTATATCTAGAGGAATGGAACCTACGTATCATAAAATTGAAGCAGTCGAATACATCTTCGTTATTTAGTAATTTACTAAATAACTCCAGTAGTAATTTACTAACTCCACTTCCGAGTAAATATTATTTGATCTCCTGAGGGATTACAGTTAGAATAGATACTCGCTATCTGGAAAGGAGTCTTGAATTACTCGATCTTTTTCAGCGAAATTTATTTGATTTGTCCTTCAGCCAAAATCATCTGGGTTTTGGTTGAATCTTTATTAAGAACATGGAAAATTTAACAGGCCTATATCCTTTGTATTTGTATAATTTTGGTGGCAGCGACTCCTGTCTAAAAACCGAATTGGAATTCTTTTCTCTGTTTTTTAAATGAAAAGCAAAAAATGCCAACATGGAACAGAGGTACTTGTCGGATAAAACCGACTTCCAGATCCTTGCTAATGCCACACAATGAAGTCGGTTCCATGATAATTGCAAGTATTTAAATGGCGCGGGCGCGCGCACACTCAATTATACAAATTAATTCCTCAAATAAACAATTGATAACAATTTTCCCGTAGAAAGGTGAATGAATACTCTACCTTGTTTTACATACGATATATTTCTCAACTAAAATTTCTAAATATTTCTTTCATTCATAAGAAATCTAGCCATACCAACTGCAACAACGTACTACTGTTTTGCAGACGTATACATACTTAATAAAACTTATTTTTTTTAAATTAAATTTTCATCACTGTCGTTCGTATAAATGATGCTATAAAATAATAGACAATTTTAAAATCTTTCTTAGTGAATTTTAAAGCACCTTCAGCAATGAAGTGTAATATCTGTCATAAGAAATCATATGGTCTTGTCTTTATAAATTTTTAGTTTTATTAGTTTACCAGAGGATTGATGAAATAATTGTACATGAAAATAAAGTGATTTAATATAAAATATAATGGTGAATAAATAACATATTTAAGTAAATAATGTGTATATTAAATATTTTTAATACACTAGTAACACGGAAACAAAATATGAAGAATAACATATGATTTATTCTATTAAACTCTCATATGTTTAATATTAGATCAAATGTGTGATGACATGATATAAATGTTTGCAATTTTCCACTTACAAACTAAATCTTATTAAGTAAACACGGATCTCAGCTGTTGTAATAAGTTTAGTATTTGAGACGATTTAATGGAAGGATAATAACCAAAAATAATTTTTATAAACCTAGTAAGTGTTCTTAGATCAATTAAGAATTGTTTACTGAAAATGTAAAATCTATTTTATACATGTTTTTATTGATTTTATAGAAGCGATCCAATTTAATGAAGAATAAACAAAATTTTAGCAGCCATCAATCATGCATAGGTATTGTAATTTATATTTATATTTATCGTGTATTAAAAAAATGTCATCATTTTGAATTCCATGATGTACATGAAATACTTTCATGATACACTTTTATTTTATCACTTAATATAACCAAATAGATATTTTATTGAATAATTAAATAATGTGGTAGTTAATATTAGGCTAGCTATAGCCAACATGTAATAGACAGTTGTATTTATTACTTGATTTTAATAAAAACTGCATTGTTGAAAAACAAAAATTAATTCTACTATACGTTTTCCACAGATTGTTTACATCGAAAATGTTTGTATTACATAGTTATGGTCATTGAGACTACTCATATTTTTATCTATATTTAATAAACGTACTTATAAGCAAATAAACGTATAAAACGTATTTAATAAACATATAGGAATGTTCATTCAGTGTCAATAATCTTTCTTCTGTATTATACAGAAAATTTATTTTAATCTTTATTTGTAATTTTCTGTCTTGAATTTTATTGTACTTAAAAAAATTGTACTTAAAAGAATTATAAAAATCAATGAAGAATTAGATTACAATTTAAATTAATTTTTATTTACACATTTTTCCTGTATTCTCATAACCTTACGTTTCTGTATAAAAAAAATGTCCAGCTTTATTATCGCCCAATAACCATAATTAACGCAAACATCGAAGCTTATACAATGTTTAAATACGAATTTTGAATGAATTTAGTTAAAAATATTAAATGATTTTTTTTCATTTTTTTATACTAGTTTTTTACCTTTAATATTTTTAGTCTTTTACCACAATCTTTTAGATCACAAGTTATTACTGTGAAAACACCCGATGACTTTTACCCAAAATCTTTCTTCATTTAATTTGAATTAAATATAATTAATAATTCTTAATAAAAATTAGTTTTAAATTCAAGTGAATTATGAATTGCTCACCAATTTGTTAGTGATATATTGAATAATAAAACAGTAGCGTTATAATCATTACTTTTCATATTTGTTTATTAATTCTTTAAACTCTTTGAATAATCAGTAAAATCCAAACTAGGTAGTTTGATTTCAATTAACCACACATCTCAGGAATGGTCGAACTGAGGCTGTAAAAAACTACATTTACTCTCACTGTAATTTCCGGAGGCTAAACAGGAAAAAGAAATAAAGATTACCATACAAAAATGTATTTTGTATTAAAGAATGTAATAAAATTGTGGCTGGAAGAGACATTATCAAAGATCCGGATTGTATGGTGACTCCTTAAGTAAACTAACCATCAGTGTGTTAATGCTCTTTAAATACACACATATAAAATTTTCAAGCTTGTTTTAGAAAGTTATATGAAGCTGCTTTAAAATTCTTTGTTGCAGCTACTACACTTATGTAGCCTCAAATCAACAAAATATTTTTTATAAATAACCACCAGTAACATATTGTTTGTTTACATTAGAATTCAGCTTACAGTAAAAGAACTATATATTCCAACCTGTTGCCTAGAATTTTCACTCATCAATTCAGGGAGGTAAGTAGCTGATATTCCTCAGGGAGGTTAATAACCTGATATGTTTTTAAAGTAAAAAACACAACTTACACTACATGTATAACCACACTCCACTTGCATTCTAAAATTTTTTCAATATAAACTGAAATGTTGATAAAAAGAATTTACAATTTGTGATGCATATAAAAGCTGTACTTGAATTATGTAAACTTTAACAAAAGCTTATTCAAGTATACCATAAACATTAAGACCCTCTACCATTCTCCTCACATCCATTAACTTTTTGGGATAAAATTTTCAATAACTTCTAAAATGTTATTAATAACATTTATTAATAGCTTGCTTCACAAGCTTGATCTGAAAAAAATATGTTGAGTAACTAATTAATTGTGACCCCAGTCTGTTAGAAGTTATAATAATAATTTGTAAATCTTAATTTTAATCTAATTCATATACCAATAACTGCCTCAATTGTGAAATGATTTAAAGTTGGAACTGTAAGTGATCATCCACTTCTGATTAATCAACAATGGTGGACCATTGCCAAATTACAAATTTGACCAAAAAGTTTTCACTATCCATTAAAATCTAACTTTTAGTGAAACCTTCAGTGAATATTATTTTTGTGCATTATTATTTTGCTATTTTTTCCTATCTTTTCCTCTTTCCACACTTACTTTCATTTAAAAATTAAAATCTAATAATAATGCAACTGTTTTAAGACTGCCTTTATAATTAATTTTTTTAATATTTTATTGGGTTGATATTTTATTACATTAAAATAAATTTACTGAGGTCAGGACTGTACTGTGAATGAATAACCTTAGTAGTGTTATTCTTCTGTTCATCTAACAACATTTTTGGCATTCACCTGGTACATAATTTTCTGTAACTCAGCAGTTCTATTGACATTTTGTATATCATTGAAACATTTTTTTAAATCATAGGGAAATGTTAGGCGATTCATTTGATAGTTGTGAAACTGAAAGCCAAATCATTTGTAATCACAGATGGGCAAGATGTACTTGGAGAACACTCAATATGCATTATAGAAACAAACAACACAATTTTCAAACTTAACCTTTAGAAATTTTTATAGACCAAATGATATTTGTAAAGGTTAAGTTTGAAAATTGTGTTGTTTGTTTCTATAATGCATATTGAGTGTTCTCCAAGTACATCTCGCCCATCTGCAGCAGCAGATGATTTGTTTCTCACAGTTAAGAAACGAATTGTTGCTCTTACCTCACACTTCGACTATATATTTTAGCTGTAATTTCAATGAAATCATGTATGTTAACTTATGTGAATATGATTTGGACTATTATTACAAACAATGTATGCTCACATAATAAGTATTCTATGCAAGTACTACTTGCTTCCAAAGTGTAAATCAATAGTCAAGTGGAAATCCTTGCTTAAAAAACATTCAACGTTTTTTTTAATTAATGTTATTACTTGTCAGTTACAGTATTTCAGAACTTTGGTCAGCTAAAGTTTAGTCTTTTTTTATTTGAAAAAAATCATCTCGTTAGCTGGTTTCTGGTTCAATTTCCAACAAGTCTGGAATTTTTTCATCTATTTTCATCTACCTCCTCCTCCTCATTGAAATACATGGCTAAGGTTGTAATACTTAAAAAAAGAAGGAAAATTTTGAGCTATAAGAAAGATTTCAATATGAAATATTCACCTAAGGGTTAAAGGGTATAAATATTGGATAACATTCAATATCTGGGTAGCATGTTCCTGACACAAGAAAAATTCATGTTAATCTCATTTTTCAATGCTCTGAAATTTTGAAATTTTATCCATGTTAATCTAATAATGTCTTGAAAAATATTAGTTGGAAACTGTTTTATGAAGTTAAAACAATAAAATTTCTAAGTTTTGCCAGCAAGTATACCAAAAATTTATTAAAATGTTAGTTTTTTTTTTTAAGAATATATTTTTAAATGTACAGTGTAATCATAACAAGCTAATTTACTACAGCTAAATTCTAATATTTTAATAAGATGAAATATTAAAAAAGTTAAATGTGGGGTAAAATTACTTGAAAATGGCAAGGATAATTAAATACTTATTCATGTACCCCTTATCAAAATGAAATATAGCAATGTGTTCTAAACAATATGGTAAAAAATTTACCAAAGTCAAAGATTGCAACATGTCCATGGCATGTTGTCATGTCAAAAATGGTCTTAAATTTTTCAGTAGTACAGCCTTCAAAATTAGCCAGAAACATTTACAAAAAAGTTTAAATTTTATTTTTTTTTAATGAAAAAGCTAATTTATTATTGGCATTACTAATAATTGCTAAAAATTAGGAAACCCTACAGATATTTGAGAAACTGTAACATAATTTTTAAAGTAACAGGCAAACTGTAATAAGTAATGAGAAGAAACATAGAGAATTTCTGAAATGTAATATTATCAAATAGCAACAGTTAAATTTAAAAACCTGTCATATAATAGTTAAAATATAGTAGCAGCTAAGATTTTTATATGTTAAAAACAACTAATCTGACAAGTTACAATAATTATTTTTTATCTCCAGTAATGAATAGTTTTGAGCCATATTCAAAGCAAGTTATTTAACATTGATTAAATAACTTGCTTATTTAATCAATGCTCCATTAACCAAAAAGTACAAAGAATTTGGTTTATTTTACAGCTTCTTTTAATGTATTACTAAACTATCTAGATATCCCTTAAGAATTTCTTTTAGTTCAATTTTTCTCTTGAACTTTGTTTCGTCTCAAAAAAAACTATGATGGTTATATAATATATATAGAAGCCTAAAAATATTAAATATTAAAACAGTAACATGCAGTAGTACTATAAAGTATTTTTATAGATTTTTATTTTAATTGCTTCACTGTGTTCTTGAAGGCAACTAAACATTTACATACACCTTGTTTTGCACAAGAAAAATATACGTGTAATTATTTGCTAATGTTAATCTGAAATGTGTAAATAATTGTAGTCATACAACCAATGCCAGAAAAATTACTGTTGTATCTACAGCATTTAAGAAGTATCTTTACAACCAAGTACAGAATAATCTGTCTGCATCACCAACTTCTGTTGATGAACAGATTAACCATGATAGTACAAAAAAGTACTTAATAAGGGGAAGTCTATCAGGAATCTTGTTCTAAATGGTGGAGACTAAAAATACTGAGTAAGTCTCCAATCAAATTAAAAGATGATACAATTTAAATAGTTTGATTTAGTAGATAAGATAAAATATTAAAACTTCAATTAAAAATATATTTATTTCAGATGAACATCTAATCATGAACCAAACACACAACAAAGACCAATCATGCATCAAGGCATTAATAATATAAAAAGCAAATATGAAATTTGTTATTAAGACATTAGCTGTATTTTAAAACGGTACAGTTTAAAAAGGTCTACCAATGATAACAATTCACAGAATATACTACACAAATGTAAAGACCAAACTTCCATTTATACAGACATTCCTTCAATTGATCAGGACTCTTTGTGCCATCTACTGCAAACAAAGTAAAGACTGAACAAGAATACAAAAAATATAATAATGTTAATTTAAAAAAAAAATATCTCTTTAATATGTCAGCAACAATTATTTCTAAACTGTAAATCTGCACTTCCAAAACTTCTTTTTAATTGTGAAAGTATGTCATTTAACATTAACAAAGTATCTCCTGATGATAAAAGAGATGACACAGATAATCCTAATTTTATTTTATCATTTATTGAACCTACTTTGAGCGGTGCAAATGATGACGACGACGACGATGATGATGATGATGATGATGATGATGATGATGATGATGATAAAGTATCAAAAAACAAGTTGTCAAATAATGCTGCATTTGAGTTTGATGGAGATTATTCAAAAGATTTAGACTCATCTGGCTTGTTTGAATTTTCTCTAGAGGGTGAAAAACTTGTATCATCTCTATGTGGTCCACAAAGTAAAGGTGTAGATAAAGAAGATGTGATTGAAAGTAATAAATTAGTCTATCAGAAAACAAACCAAGAGTTAAATTATATTGAAACTTTTAAAGGAAACACTCCAACTTACAAAACCAGTAACAATTTTCTTTCAAAACATTTTGATGCTGGAATGAGTTTTAGTAATGCAATTACCTCTACCCCAAAAAAAGATAATTCAAAATACAGTCATGAACAGGATTTATGTAATGATATGAATTCTTCAAACAAAATTTCTGATCAAGTATATGGAGTTAAACTGGATAAAAGTAAATCTGAAACTGATAACTCAAGCAGACATTCAGGAAGCGATAAAGAAAGTTTAGAGAGTAGTTCAAGTGAAATGAAAAATATAATTATACAACAATCAAACACTAACAGTTTAGAATCAAAATCTATGACATCAATTGGTTCTTGGATATTTGGGCAACTTAGATCAATAGACATGAAAGAATGCAATGGTAATAAAATGGATTCATATAACTTAATTCAGCAAAATAATGGAGGTGAAAATATGGGGAATAATGTTATAAAATCATTGCATCATAAATCAAAGACTGAAGAAAAAAATATAACAAATAAATCTGCATCTGTACCTAATATATTTTCCATGATGAATAAATTTAGTCAAGGAGATAATTTTTTTATTACTTCAAATAATGAAAACAAAATTCCAAATTCAGAGGGTAAAAATGAAATCCTTTCAGATAACTGTGATGATGAAATTTCATTTAGAAAATCTGCAATTACAGGTTGTTTAGTATTTGAACGTATTATTAAAGATTTAAACATTGTTACCCATGATCATGATTTGGAAAACTACTGCAAAACTGTAAAACGTTGTGTTTCTGTTGCCAGTACAATAGAATGCCGTGAACTTACTGTTCTAATATCAGAACTAATATTTAGTTTCTTGAAATTAGCAGATTCTTGGGGGATTTTAAATTCATATTTTGGAGAATCTGGAAATGCTGAATACAAACCAAAAAATTTAGATGATATAAATTTATACCAAAGTTTTCAAGATTGGCAAATAAAATCAAGATCATTACTTGACCATTTAATAGTTGTTATACAGAATTTGAAAGAATCTGTACCAAAAGGAGAAGAAAAAGAAAATAAACTTTTAAAAGAATCCCAAACGCCCAAATTTTCACAAATCAATCCACTTCTTAATCAAGCCCAATCAAAATGTAAAGAAGTTTCATCAGTGACTAAGACTGGAAATACCAGTTATACTATTAATCAGCCTCTGCAAAAAGATACCATAAATTTTCAGCCATCTCCATTTCATATGCAGGAAATTCAATTTCCTAAAAATATAGCAAATATATTTACAGCTCACAATCAAAACAATAACTGGAAGCAAAATGTTCCAGAGATAGGCCAAAAAAAACCCTCTGATGTTTATTGGGAACTATCACAAAATAATCAGCAAAATTCATTTAATCTGCAAACAGCAAATGAAAGAAAGCAACGTAAACGATGGACCACAGTAACCACACCAGACTTTCAGACCGAAACACCATGTACAGTGATGCCAGGACAAGGTATAACAATGCAACAGACTCAGCCAACTGGGCAAATTCCAGCAGTTAATTTTCAGTATGTAGCTCAAAGTAAGGGTCCTGTTGAGAATATGATTGTAAAACCATTCAATTTTTTTGGAAACCAGTATAGTGCTCTTCCACACAACATACAAAATGTAAGAGAAAATACATCATCATCATATTGTTATAACCGACAACCAGCTTACTACCAAAATCTGAAACAGTCACCAAAACGAAAAAATAATATCAATTTTAAATCAGAAGAACATTTTCATAAAGAAATAATGTCTAATAATAACATGTATAACAGAGTAAATTTATGTAATCCTCAAATGAATATTCCTTTATTACAAAATAATATCCCTCAAAATCCTTTCAACATGATGGATGAAACAAAAAGTAACATAATCTATCAGAATTTTTGTATTGGAGATAGTAAATCAATGGCTACAAATACAAACTATGGAACACCTTTTTTTCACAATGAAATGTACCACTCTAATTCAGTCACAAATCAAAATATGTTTGGTCATAAAAACTGCGAACAGAAAACAATGATTCCTGTTCCAGTAAATAATGCTGATGGAGATGATAGCTCAGAAGAATATTATCCAATTAAATCTTACATGAAACCAGGCAGTTACAGAGTTCCAAATAAATCAAAATCACTTGTGTTACAATCAACAAACAATTTAAATTACATATTTGATGATGTCCTAGTAACTGGAATTACGGTACCTTTTACTAAAAGTAATATTTTTTCTCAATCAAAAAAAAACATTTCAAAACCAGCAAACACTAATGAAAAAAGTATCCAAACAAGTAGAACAGATGACATAAAAAGTACAGATTTAGTCTGGAAAGCAGCTCTAGCATCTGCTGAAGTATTAGGTAAATCACTTATGTGTAAACAAGATAAAAAGAATCAATCAGATAAGAATAATATGAGCAGTCAAGAGAAAAGTACTACAAAAACAAAAGAACCAGTTCTAGAAGAATCAAATACAGTTTCTGAAACTAATCAAACTACTGAATCCTGCAAAAATAACATTTGTAATGACTGTGTTTGTAATAAAAATAAAGAAGAAAATAGATCAATTGACTCAGAAGTAACAAAGTCTACAATCAAAACAGATGATTGGTTAATTCAGTCTTTCAGCAAACTTGAAGGCCAATCAGATTTAAAAGAGGCTCAGGCATATGAGACTGAAAGATCCAATGACATAAGTAATAATGTAACTGATTTAAAATCTAACTCTTTAAATACAAAAAACATGGATAGTGATGACTCAGATAACACGGCAAATGATAATGATTCTGAAGATCATTTAACTAAAGAGAGAGGAATAAATCAGAAAAGAGACAAAAATACAAAACAAAAAGTATCATCCAATATTAGATCGGTTTCAATTCTTCAGAAACCAAGGGAGTATTGCCAGTCCAGAAATAAACCATGGGATAAACCCCGGGATTTTTCATTTCAAATACCTTCTTACAAAGGAGATTCACGAAATATTCATAAAAACCCTGCTAACTGGGTGAAGTACAACAGAAAATGCATTAACAGGCAGACATTGTTCAGACTACAGGAAATTCTTAACAGTTTATCAAAAATGGAAACAAGTAACTTAGAAATGCAAAAGGTAAATCATAATATAATCTAATAAAAATAATAATAATAATCTAATATAAAAAATAATAATAATTAATATAAAAAAATTAGTTTTCAACCCTGTTCTCTTTTCAATAAAGGTTGATAATGATTTTCAACATTGATAAATAGCTTTTTAATTAATTTATAGATCTCTTTATTACTGTAATTATTTGATTCATGGTTGCAAGATCTACCTTGAATATAATTAACTTGGAGAATTCAATTTCCTTATATTCTTGAAATCATGTTTCTATTATCCTACAGTTCCTTTTTTTAATCTTTGTAGAGTATGTATTTAGGTATTATATACTTATCATGAATCAAGATTAATGAATTTGAAAGTAAATTTATTTATAAATGAATTTAACCAGGAATGTTTACAAATATATTCTACAACCACAAATAATATTAAGAAGTATTTTATTAATGCACTTGTAAAATAAAGAAAATAACAGAAAACATGATCCCCATGATTCCTTTTTTTCATAAAATTATATGAAGTATGTCTGGTCAACTTAACACAAAGCATAACATAACATAACATATGTAACATAACACAAAGCAATGTAACAAAAAGAGCTTGAAATGCAAACATTATTAAATAGAAAAAGTATCACAGTAATTGTATAAGCTGAAGTATTATTAAATTAGTAAAATTTAGGTTCAAAAAGAGAACATTTTTGTCTAATAAAAACAAAATCTTATAGCACGCTAATTTAAATTATCCTGCTGTTTGGTCAGACAATTATATTTTCTGGCAAATTTATTTCTGGGTCCGTAATTGTACAATTTCCTTTTGTTAAAAAAAATATATTTATTTTGGTGGGCATTCAAAACACAAAAATACTGTCCACCAAAAATACTCACCCATTTGTTAAGCTAGAAACAAGAGTTTGTCCTTTACAATAGCAGCATGTCTAATGTAAATACATCAGATCAATACTGACAACTAGGCTGACTTATCTTTGCATTTAACATACTAATGCACTTTACTAAAAGATAGTGGGCCTGTATCAGTATTGGTTAACATGATTCACAAAACTCAACTTTGAAATATCCTCATTAAGTTCTTGGGGCTAAATTAACTATGAAGGATTATTTTATTTTCCAGGATTCATCACAATGACTTTCATTTGCTACTTCTTATGCTGCTATTTAAATTGGAAAGTTGGGAATTTTCAATAAATGACTGCAAACAATTTACTGTTTGTGAATTTAGGGCTAGTTAACAATTTAGGGCAATTTAGCACTTTCTTATTGTTCTTCACATGATGTATTCAAAATAAGTAAGAAACATACCATTGAACAACTTTCTAGCTTTGATTCAACCAAACTGAATACTTATCAAACTATATTCTTTATTAAAACCATTAATACAGTTTTTTTTTTCTAAAATAACAAAAAATAATTCTGACAATCAAAATTTCATTCATCCTGAACATAAATTCTGGCATTTAAAATGCTGATCCTAAAAATCTAGAGTTTCTCCATATTAAATTTTTTTTTTTCAAAACAAGAGATGCGCATATTAACAGGGATATTCATTATAACAAATAGGAAAATGAGTAATTGTCCAAGGAAAAACCATCGTATGAGGAGAACCTGTCTCTAAGAATTGACGAATATTGATTTAATATTGAAATGCTCAATATTAACCATAAAACTGTTTTCCTTAGTCTTTTCTTTAATTATGACCAAGTTTATGTTGTCTCCTACACCAGAGATATTACCTGTACCCACTACTATCTACATCTTAAATACAGGTAAAATTTTACTTTTACTATCATACACAGTACAGTTGG
The DNA here is from genome assembly GCF_047948215.1 of Lycorma delicatula. Classification (NCBI taxonomy): domain Eukaryota; kingdom Metazoa; phylum Arthropoda; class Insecta; order Hemiptera; family Fulgoridae; genus Lycorma; species Lycorma delicatula. The sequence goes on from NC_134455.1 coordinate 94,802,451, forward strand.
ATGGCTTCAATGAATTACAGAAAACACAAGTGCTCCCCAAAACCCAAGCAATCCAGCATAACATTTATCAGGCTTACCACATCAGATTCTACTCTGACTTTTCCTGAAACCATTCACCATTAAAAGATTTCTTCCAAATAAAAACACTGCTTAAAAACGTCAAGAGGTAGTAGATTCATGACCCAGCAATCAGCTTTATTTTCTTTAGTGAAATTAACACTTCTTACATTTTCAAAAGAAAAACTTTTCAGTTAGTTTTCTGATTTATTGGCCTTTTGTTATAATTTTAAGTTGTAATTACTTTTAGTTTAAATATTCATTAAAAATCATTTAAAACATAAACTGTAATTTGATGTGATGCTTTGTGAGATCTGGGGATCTGTCATCTTAGAGTGGGTTGATGCATCCTCCAAGAGTGTTAGAATAACACTCTTAGAGGATGACAAAAGCAAGGCTTAAGATAACAGAATGGATTGATGAGAGTAATCTATTATGAGCTGCACAACATAATCTCTATGTATTAGTGTGGAAGTTGGCATTCAATGGGAAATAATTAAAGTTAGGGAAATGCACTACAGTGCATTGATACAGTCATTTTTAATACTTTTCATTTTGAAAATATAAACATATATCTTTGTTAATTTAAATTATAAACTATCAGTTTTTTTTTTTTCAGGAATCTGTTACCAAAAATGAAAATGTTAACAAAATAATAAATATTAATGCTATCAATTTTAAATTAAAAGGTCATATATATGAAAATACTGATCATATTTTGGCAGATATTAGACAGATGTTTATTAACAGTAAAGAAGTGAACAAGGTTAGACATTTATTCTTTTACTTCATTAAATTAATAAAACATTATTTTATCAGATTAATATTTCCTTATGTAAATTCAAGATAAATAGTTTTAGGTAATTATTTAAGTAGTTGGATATTGTTTTTACTAATTTCTATAATATTCATTCCAATCAATTTATATGTACTCCATTAAATTTTAATTAATTCTATTAAATACTTTTTAAAACTGTGTGTAAATTTGATAAAAAGTTACGTATATAAGTAGTTCTATTTTCAAATTCAGTTGTTCATCTATGTTGTTTCTATATTTTTTGTAATTAACATACTATTAATATAATTACAAGTTGTATTCATTACCATAAAAATAGTTGTATGTTTAGTGCCTAGTGATGTCACAGTTAGATATTAGTTTACATTGAACAGTTGCTTTTGTTCAAAAACAATGCTTTTCTTTCATTTTTCCTTTCGTTGTTCCCCTATATACTAGGTAGCTCAGATACTTGTCCAACACAGATTGTGTTCAAAACAATATTTTAGCTGGCAAAACTTTCTTCCTTGGTCCATTTGCAGTGTTTGATTTCACTCAAAATGTTTGAAATTAAGTTCAGATGAGGATGAGATTTAAACTGTGAATATTTATAAACGTGATGACTAGCTTTGTAAGAGACTTACAAACTGTCTATCTAAAACTAAAAAATCTATCTATCCATATGGCTGAAGATGATTATTTCTCTTATGCCTGGCCTTTCAACACCATCAAAAATTTATATTTATATTTTATTATAGAGTATTATTTCTGGTATTCAGAGTTCTGTGGTTAACTCTTCAATAATTGTTCTCCCATCTATTGCTGTCGCTCTTCCTAATTCTACTTCTTCTGCTGACCCTCCTAAATCTAGTGGGGCATCATGTTCAACAAATCTACTGAGCAAGAAATCTGGAACATCTCAACTTGACTTGTCTCTCATTTTGGCAGTTTTGCAGTTGACTTTGCAAGATATTATTCATAAATTGAACAAAACTGTACATAATTAACCCTTCAGTCTGAACAATTCCATATTAAAACATTGCAATTTAAAAATTGTTTGAACTATTTTCTCTTCAAGAAGAGAATGCTAAACTAAAGAGTTTGTGTTACTAGAGTTTAGTAGCTTTAATTCTGAACTAAATAAAGTAAATTTACTAAAAGATAAAATTTCATCTTTTTGTTCTTAAATCCCTGAGCTCATGAGTTTGTTACTGAAGTTGTTGCGTATATGGATTAATCCTTTGCAGTTTCAGTTGCAGCTTCTAATGTTCCATGCTGAATGCACTGTCTTGAGTTTAGAATTAAAAGAGTAGAAATTAGAATAGAATTTGTGTAAGATTGCTAATCAATATTACTGAGTAGGTACTTATATGGAACTGGAAAAATGTATTCATTTTTTATTGGGCTCTTTCCCAAAAATTTACTTAAGATGCTGAATAAATAGAAAAAAAATTGTTTATTAAATAAAGATTTACTTTTCCAAACTGTTACCACCCTCATTCAAGTACTTACCATATTGTAAATAAATATTTGTAGTCCCATGTATTCGCTAATTGGTATTTTCATTTTTTGTAATTTTTAAATTGATTGGTTTCATTGAAAAGAGATTGAATTCTTTATCAGGAAAAAGTCTAGGCTTCAGATGAGATTATTTCACTTTCCTAGTTGCACTGTTCAGGTAAACTTTATGAATCTGTACAGTGTGAGGCCCAGCATTATCATGTTCAGGGATGGGCATACATATATGTTTGTATCTTTCCAAACTTCTGGTGCCAGTTGCTCATGGCAATGTCATTCATCATAATCATAAACATTAATAGTGAATAGGATCTCAACACGTTCGGGTATTTCCACTTATAACTAATCATGCCACGCAATTGAGCTGATTGCAGGACTGAGAATGACTGGTTTAAGTTTCATTAATTGCTACATGAATTAGAATTGACAGAACATATAGTTGGACAAGCTGTTAGAAATCAAAATGAAATTGACTTATATTATAACACATACCAATAATTTATGCTAAAAATGATGTTTTAAACATAGGAACCCAATAACAAGATGCTACTCACAACCTTGACTGTTCTTAGCTGGTTATCACCTTTTTAAAATATATACTATTAATAGATTTAGATATAAATTCAGTAGAATTCAGTAAAATAGAATAAATACATTCTTGTTATACATGAAATGTGAAAGAAAAAAGAAACAGAGAAAGAGGTAAAAGAATGGATTGATTAATACATCAGCGTACTTGTAATTAAAGTAGCAAAAACGTTATGCTCTTAATGCTTCTAGATGGCTATCAAAGGATGGTAGAAAATCTGATTGAGAAAAATGTCATATAATGATTTCTTGGATCAGAAATTTTCACCAGCTTAAGGAAACTGCATTATACCTTTGACATTTCAGTTATTAAACTTTTCATCTTTAGTTGTTTGAAAACTAATTTCTAGTTACAACAAAAAAGAATAAAATTTGAAAAAATCAAATTTTTTTACAATGTACAGTTTTTACAGGAAATTTTAAATAAAATGAACAAATAGTTGACTAAGTTCAACTTTTGTTTAAACAGCAGTAGACAACATCAGTTAGTTAAAAACTAACAATTTCCAGTTAGTTAAAACATCAGTAGAAAAGTCTTTTAAAATATGGAGAATTTAATTTGTCGGAAATAGGCAGTCAATTTTTTTCTCTTGACAAAGCATAAATGTAACTCATAGTAAAAGCTTGGTGAGGAAAAACAGAGAAGGGAAATATCATTGTACTGTTAAACATTTCTGCTTTATTAACATAAAAAATTTTTAGAGATTACATTATTTTACAATGTTTCAAAATTATTTTTTTAAATTATTAAAATAATTCAACTTTTATTGATTTTAGGAGTACAGCAACATTATTGAGTTAACAAATAAACTAGAAATCTTTTTTGATGAATTAGTAGAGAAGCATTTTGGACAGCAAGAATTATCTGACTCTAGAGAACCTTCAAATCAAAATGGGTCACCACTAGCAATAAAAAATCGGAGAACTCAAAAAGTTCAACGCAAGTTAAATTAGTACTGAGACTAAAAGATGGAATTTGTTGCATTTTATCAGTAAAATATTGCAACTGTAACAGTCCATTACACTGTACCTTATAGATAACAGATATTCCATATGTATGTTTTTCTTAATTATTTCAATGTATTATTTTTACTTTATAGTTTCTGGAACTATTGCATTTGTAGAATTGATTTATATTTCTTCATTTAATAGTTTTTTCTTTATAGCAATGTTTTATGTTTATTTACAACCAGTATAACTTTTTCATTATGTATGTGAACTTTCTTGTTGGATAATTTAAAAGATTTTTTATAGGTATGTTTTATGTTAATCCATATATATGACTTGTGTATATGTAAACATATACACACAATTGTATATAGTAGCAATCTTATTTAGGTAATTTATTAAAATGTTAGTGTTTTCTGATATACATTTATAAATATATATATATTTTTCTTTTTTTACATAAGGTTATCTAAGTTACATGTTGACTTAAATTGTTTATTTATGATACAAATATACCTATAGAAGTGAAATTTAAGCAATTTACTATTTTATATAAAACAAACAGTGAATTTCTTCATTAAATTAATCAAATATTTTTGCAACCTGCATATTTATGATTTATTTTAATTTTTATAAACCAAGTGATGCATGTATGCAGGAAAAAATAAATTCAGTTAATTTTATCACAAATTAAACCAGTAAATAAAAAGTTCTAACTTTTTAACTAAAATACTTTTATTCAGATTATTAGTAGTTCAATTAATTATTCCTCTAGAATAAAAATGTCAGGAAACTAAACATTAAATTTCAATCTTAATAAAATATTAAAAATGTTGTAAGAATTAATTTTAATGTAAATATAACACACTTAAAACTTTAATATATAAAAAAAAAAAAAAAAAAAAAAAAAAAAAAAAATTAATAAAGGTACTGTCTTAGGTTAAAAAACTCTGCTTAGTCAACAACAAAAAAACTGTCAAAAATATAGTAATTATGGGTATTAAATATTATGTATTTAAAATTTTTTCCCCTTCAAATCGTATGAATGTAACAAATGTGTAAAGATTTAATAAAAACATAACTAAAATTAATTAATACAGAAGAACCACTGTTTGTTTTAGTTTACTAGATATAATTTTTCAGAACTGAAGCTAAAAGTAAAAAAAAAAAATGAGTATTTTTAACCACTATGTAATTACGTTATTTTTATATTTATTCATTAGTTTAGTATAACATTTTTTAATAATTTTTATATTATGTATATAAAAGTGTTTGTTTTTAAAATAGGATAAATAATGTATTGAATAAACATGCATAATAATGTAATACCATGAAACCCCCATAGCTGGATCATAAGCAGTTAGAATAAATTATTAGCTAACCTGGTAGCATATAAAATAGCTAATACTGACTGTGGACTGATGCTATTTATATACATTGTATGCAGTTAAAAATTTCATAATACAATCTGTAGCACAATTTAATTTATGTAATTGATAATAATGAAATATTCAATGGGAAATCTTATTCCATCAAATTCACTTTTTTTATTCTATTTGCGCATTAATTACTTAGTTACTTTTATTCCTTCATTTCATAATACATTTGTTCCACTTTGCTCTAATAAATAAAGTGTGGTTTAATTGGTTACCTCTAATTGATAAACTTCTAACAAAAAAATTGTTTCAAAATTCCATTATAATAATAATTTTAAATTTAAGAATAATTTATTTGTTAATTACTTTAATTTTTTTAGAAGATATTGTATGTATATTGTGGAATATTTAAAAATGAAACAAAATATAATTGAATTGATTAAATTTTAGACATTTTTCATACAAACATAATTATATTTTTTTTGCATAATATTTACATAAATATTGCAAATTAAAAATCTGTATGTGTGTGTGTGTGTGTGTGTGTGTGTGTGTGTGTGTGTGTGTGTGTGTGTTGGTGTGTGTGTGTGTGTGTGTGTGTGTGTTGGTGTGTGTGTGTGTGTTGGTGTGTGTGTGTGTGTGTTGGTGTGTGTGTGTGTTGGTGTGTGTGTGTGTACATGTGTGTGTGGGTGTGTGTGTACATGTGTGTGTGGGTGTGTGTGTACATGTGTGTGTGGGTGTGTGTGTGTGTGGGTGGGTGTGTTATATATATGTAAATATATTAATTTATTTAACATAGAACAGAATAATTCTGTTATTATAAATAAATTATAATAACAGAATTCTGTCATTATTATAATTATTATAACAATAGATATATTGTTAAATTCTGTTAACGATATAAATTTGAATATTTATCTTCAGAATAGTTGGAAACAATTTATCCCACTCTGCTTTGCCAGTTATGATCATTAATACATATTTATTATTAAAAAAAAAGTTAGAATTCTATATATAACTTTTTTTGGTAATATTTAAAAAATAATGAGAATCCAATTATTATGTAATGTGCAAAGTACAACTGAATGGGGTTTCATTGTATGAAAGCACAGACGTATCACCAAATACTGGACTGCCTTTTTATGAACAAAAGCCAATGCAATTTCAATTGACTTTTAGAAATTCATAAAAATATAAATCTGTATTAAATTGCAAAATGGAACAATAATGTAAAATTATATATTTCCAATTGTAAATAGTTATTCTGAAACACAAAGTTAAATAAAATTCTATGCAAATTATACCATCATGACAAAATTCTATATTTATTGAATTCAGTATTTATTTGGTACTGAATTCAATGAAATAAAGTTTGTCATGAATTAATAAAATTATCAAATAATATTTAAACAGCTGTCAGCTTAATTTACTAGTGCTAATGAAATTAATAACCAAATATAATGAATTTAGTACCATTTACATGAGTTTTAGTACTATCACAGTAAAATTGATTAGGTATACCAGGTGTGAGTAATGAGTTAGGAAAAAGAAGCTATGGAGTGCGTCCATAACCATTATTTATAAATCAAGCAATATCATTTTCTTTAAATTTTATAAACTCATACATTTATAACACCATTCTTTTTTCCAACTTTCCAGCTGTTAAGTTTTTAAAAGATTTTTTAAGCTAATTTTTTTAAAACTGTTTTTTTTAAACTGTTATTTTTTTTAATTATGATGCAGCTGAAGTATCATTAATAAAAATCTTGCACAAGAATACTTAAAAACCAATAGGTTTCATATTTTGTTTCATATCTAATCTGACTATTCCAAACATTATTTGATAATTAATCCTATTTCTTAATTCCCATTTCAATTCCTCTGCATACTGTTTCAGAGAATCTATCTAGCGTACTTTTTATATCCTATTGCGAGTACAATTTACTTTTTTCCTTAAAGTAATTTTCTTTTAAAATTAATTCTTTTAATTATTTGGTTATTTCAGTAGAAATTTATGGAAAGATCCTCCATAAAAAAAATCATTGCATTTTAATCATTTTCTCATCAAATACTGGCTTTAACTTTAAGGTAAAGAAAGGTGTCATGACTTTGAAACTTTGCTGTATTATAAGCCAGTAACTTCAATTTCTGAGATAAAACCAAAACTCCCCACTACTGTAGATTATAGGCAACCTAATTAGATACCACTTATTTGAAATCTCTACTATCATTGTGCAAGAGATAAGAAGTTAGCTTGAATCTAGCAAATGTTTAGTTCATTTGACATAAAAAATCAAAAATATCTCTGAATGTTGTTAAACAAGTATATTTTTTGTCTTTAATTAAAGATCAGTGCTTATTAAAATAATTTCAATAATAAATCTGGCAGTTTAAACATGTAAGCTGTTTAAGCTTTAAACTTTAAAAAAAATGCTTAGGTAAAAGAAAAATCAGTAAATTAAAGATTGACTTGTTAAATATTATTATTGCCTTGAAATTACTTCACACAATTTAATCTTAAATATCTTAAAAATACTTTTATTACAGCAGTATTTGACAGTACTTTTATAACTTTTTTTAAATTGACAATTTCTTAATAATAAATATGATACACAAAACAGTGTTTTCCTGGCATTATTCTGTACAGTATGTTGTTTCATTATACAAAATCAATATTTTTAATCAAATAACATAACACAGTTAGAACTTTACATGTACTTAATTTCTTTAGTGACTTTTTCATAATTTAATATGTTTGTGATTGTTGTTAACAACATAATGTGATATAAATATAATAGTAAACTAGTAAGTTACCGATTTTTTTTCTTTTATGGGTTGAAATATTTTATAATTAATAATTACATGAGTTGTTAAATGCAAGAATGGGATCATGATTAATACTGTATAGTGTTAACTTTATTAGCTTTTAGATTAATACAGCAATACTTTAGCTCATGTTATCTTATATATTTATAAATAATATCCAATCTAGTTAGAGAAAGATAAGTGAATTTTATGGCTAATTTGTTTGTAATGCTCTAATTATTTTCTACACATTAATAGTAGCTACTTTTAGGTGAATTATACAGTTTAAGAAAGCTAACAAAATTTGACTAATTTTAATCATTTAAATAAATTTATCAGTTAAAACACATTTCTACAAATCTAGCTTCAAAGAGCCACCTGATGTTAGTATAAAGATCCATCAGCTTTCTTATAAATTGTGTAATGTTACAAAACTTTATTATCAAACTACACTAAGTAAGAAAGAGCACATTTTTCCAGTGAATATAGCAAACTTTTTTTTAAAGGTTGAACAAAAGATAAAAGTTATGTGATAAAGGCACAGAAACGAACAATTCAAACATTACCCTAAACTAAATATAATACAAGAAAAAAAAAGAAAAGAGAAAATCATATCTACTGACTCTTTTGTTTTAATCCTCATAAGTTAATAAACTATATACACCTAAGAAAGGTGAAAACTTACTAAAATAACTTACGCAATAAAGACAATTAATTGTCTCATGAACAAGACAACAGAAAGCCAAATGTTAACATTTTAAAAATGTATACATTTTTTCTTTTTTTTGAAAAATGTAAATATTTTAATGCCCTAATTAATTTAATCTAACAGATCAGCATGACTTTTATAAAAAGACATGCTGACTTTATAAAGTCAGCAGTTTGAATAAATTCTATTTCTGTCAATTAATTTTATCATTTGATGTCACACTGATATTCGACTTTGTATGTGTATCAATGTTATTCTGAATTTTTCTATGAAACTATAATTTACAATAAACTAAAATAATCCCTGAACTAGAAAGAAATAAGAGAATAGAAATTAATTTGAGTGCATTAAGTAAATACTTAAGTAAGATATTATTTGTTTTATATTACATTCGTGTTGTTTTAGATATGAAATCAGATATTTGTTTGTTTGAAAATTTCTCTTTTAGATTGTTTGTTGTTAAGAATTATAATTACATTTTATTTTGTATTAAACTTTTATTAATTTTTTAAAGAATATATTTTAAATTTTTTGCCTTATCATTTTAAAGTAAAAAAATATGATTCAGAATGTACTTTTTATCAGATCTGTTTTATCAAACTGTTATGTAGTTTTTAATACAATTACATAATTGTAGTTTTTAAATTATGACTATATTTATAGGAAAAGTGTTACCAAATAATCAAATTATCTGATACAATCTTTTATATTTATATGCTAGTAATTTAATTAAAGAAATTGTAATACTATTTTTAATTTTTTTTCATTATTCAAAAGTTTTTACCATAATACATACTTAATATTTTAATGTACTGAATAGGTCAAAGTAACTGATTTGCTTATAAAGAATTAATGGATTCATTCTTTACTGTAGGCTTTGTGATCTGGTAAAATAACATAATTTAATTGAAAATTAATAAAAGGACACAAAAAATCTAATTTAAAAAAAATAGAATATGGTATGTATTGTTAAGTAAAACACTTTAAAAACAGAATTTTTTTCTGTAACAAAGTAGATAATAAAACAAGTGTCACTAGATACTTGAAAACTAATATCTTTCCCCTTTTCTAATAAAATATTTGTAAGTGTTCTAAAAAAAAATAACAAAACCGATTTATTTTTGTACAAATATAAAATACACAAAAAATGGGAATTTAATCACATTGTTCACTATACTCAAAAAGTTATTCCATTCTTGCATTGATTTTATAATAAATTTACCAAAATAATTAATTAATCATAGTTATTTTCATGCTATTATGTGTTACTAATTGATTTTACTAATGGATGCAAGTAATTTTATGCGTATTTTATTTAAATACAGTAAATAAATAAAAAATATATATATAAGTTAGGATATCTGTGTTCTATATATATATATATATATATATATATAATATATATATATATATATATATATAGAAAAACACAGTGTGTGTATATATAATTTTTATATATATATATATATATAAATTCTGTATTATATTAACAAAACAGTAGATTAAATATCCAACTGATTACTGTTTTGAGTAAAATTGTTATACTGATAAAATGTACTTGTATTCAATTTGTATCCATGTTACTTTTATTTAATAAATCATTTGAATCACAATATTTTTTAATTTATTTTATAGAACTTTTATAGCTTATATATTAAAAATTACAAAAAAGTAACAAATGTAAGTAAAAATACAAGCAAGTTGTAGAAACAGCAGTTGTTTAAGCTCTTCATATACTAAAGTTTTTAAAGAAAAGATTGTGTAATTAATCGCAGGATAGCAACTGCCACCTATGAGTAAGAAATAATATTATGCGATTCAGATTTACAGACAGTACAAGAAATCAAAACCACATATTAAAACATAAAACCATTGCATGATATGTTTGCAGTGTAAGACAGCTGCCATTCATCTGGATTGTTCCACTTGTATGTACTGTCAATTTTTACAATTGCTTTTTTAAACATGTTTAGTACAACAGTTTAAGATAGTACAACAATATTTAAGTTTCATAAAAAAAACATATAATTACAGCATTTATTATTCTGCCACAAATTCAACAAAACAAGACACCTGATTTTATTACTTTGTAATTAATAGTTTTTAATATTTTAATAAGAACTCATAACAAAAATGTATTAGTAGTTACATTTGCAGAAAACTATATGAAAACACAATTTTTCACAGTTATTTTTTATATGCAATTTTTAAGTTCTACATTAGCAGCAAAACAAATCTGTAAAGTATAGATTTTTCATCTTAACCTTCATCAAATTTCACAATTTTTAAATAACACAATAATTAATCAAATATAATTATTTTGTTATGTCAATGGGCTGTCAGATCATTGTTTGTTTAGCACCCATAAATATGAAACATTAAATATGTATAAGAAATGGTAATATGTAGAGTAAATTAGAAATGTTTATCCTTGTATTTATATTAATGAATACGCACTAAAATAGAAGTTTCTAACAAACTGGCAACAGAAATTTTTCTTTCTACTAAAGACAACACTTTGGCTAAGAATGTTTTGAATTTCATAAATTTCTGAACATTTTTAAAAGATCTCTCCACCAATACATTTAAAATGACTTTTTTTTTAGAAAAATATACTGACAATGAACTTTGAAGTATCTATAATTGAACTTTGGAAATCTATAATTTCCTGGTAACAATTTTTATAATGTATTATGTACACCAATCAGAATAAAGGAATTATTAATTTTAGCATTGAAAAATTACCAACCTGCCAGATTGATTTAATGGTTAACTCATTGTAAATCAGCTAATTTTGAAATAAGTTGTAAGGTTCAAATCCTAATAAAAGTAGTTTACAGATTTGAATACTAGATTGTGGATACTGGTGTTCTTTGGTGATTGTGTTTAAATTAACCACACATCTCAGGATTGGATGACCTGAGACTGTACAAAGAGTACATTTCATTTACATTCATCATTCATCCTCTGATGTAATACCTTATGGTGGTTCTGGAGGCTAAACAGAAAAAGAAGCAGCAGAATCATTGAAAAATTGTATCAATGTGTATTCACTCATCAATCAGTGGTCAAGGAGGAACGGAGACGTGGACTTATCAGTCCCATACCCAAAACTTTGTAATTTTTTTGCAATTTTTTATTTTTGAGTTTAATTTTTCAAGAAAAATTTTTTTGTTATAAGATATTTATATTATATCATTCAACTGATTAATTATTATGTTAAAAAAAAGAAAAAAGATAGTAATATTATACTACTATATAGTAATATATTTAAATATAACTATTTCTCCCTTTAATATTTAATCTTATTAAATATAAAGTTTTAATTCATAAGTGTTATATAAATTAAAAAATTTATTATATAATATATAGTTCTTTATTTTTAATTAAAGAATTTAATTTAAAATAGATTTTTATTTGAATGTAAAATAGTTTTTCTAAAGATAATCATCTAAAATAAATTATTTAATTAAATGCATCAGTTAGATATTTAATTAAAATAAACCTTTATTTTAATTAGATAGTTAATTAATAAGGGTTCAATTTAATTTCATTTTTAATTAAATTAAATAGGATTTTATTTTAAAATAAATTTTAAAGTTTAACAAACCTAAGGAAGATAATTATATTAGAATAAGTATATTTAAAAATACATAATTATTAAAAAAAAAAAACCTCATAGTTTAACTTTAATTTTAAGTTTCAGTTTAATAAGATAGTTATATATGCTTATTTAAATATTTATTGATAAATAAATATTGATGCTTTAAATTGTTAGCTTTTAAGTTTATTTTCTCTATTTTAGATTCTTTATTTTGACTGTAGCTTTAGTTAGGAGTAACTAAGTTATTGTCGTTAAGGGCCGGAAGTCCTTTTTTGAGTATACTTTTAAAAAATTGATTTTTGTTTTAAAATTTGGCTTTAAATTTATAACGCATGTAAATTTTTGTTAGGTTAAATATCCTTAATGGTTAATTTTCAGTGTTTTAATTTAAGTTTTAATTTTATTTTAAGTTTTTTAATTTAATTTTCTAATTTAAGTTATATTTTTTAGAACCAAAAAATGTTGTGCCAGCATTTGCGGTTATTCCTCAGGTTCAAGTCAATTTTTTTAGAATTTAGTCTAACTTTAATTTTAATATTTTGTATTTAGGTGAAATTTATATAATTTTTTTTTCTATGTAAATTTGAATTTAAACCAGAATTAGATACCCTGTTATTCTTAATTAGTAATTTTTTTCTAAGGTATGTTTTTTATAATTGAAATTTAATAGGTCTGGCGGTTTTTAAATCTTTTTAGAGGAACCTGTAATTTAAATGATATTCCACGATTTTTTGGTGCAAAAAATCGTGATAACCTGTTGTGTTAGCAAAGATATTTTTTGATATTTGGTCTTTTTATTTTATTTTTTTATTTCTGTACTCGTCCACATTCTAGTACTAATTAGATGATTATATTATATTAAAATGTGGCTTTAGTTAGTTATTAGGGAAATTTTATTCAGTAGGGAGGTTCAGACTGGATTAACTGATTTTTATGAAATTTAAAAATTTAAATTTTTAAATTTTTAAAATTTAAAAATTTAAATTGAGAGTATAATGTTTTTTGAATGCAAGTCACTGATGCCATTTAATTCTGGTTATTCAAAAGGGTGGGAAAAAATTATCTTTGGTCCCATACCTCAAATTTTGCTTTACATAAATCTTTATTTGCATAGTTATTTTTTTAATGTTTAACTTAATTTTCCTCCTCAAGTAATAGTCTGTTAAGGTTGAAGCCCTCTTTATTCGAGCATAATTTTCCTGGCTTTGTTGGGAAAGTTTCATGCCTGCCTGCTGAAAAGTTACGCAACTCTGCTGGTTTTTTTAATTTTAACATTTCACTGCAAGTTGGTTTAGTTTCTTTCCATCAATATTTTTTCATTAACCTGTTGCCTTAAGTTAAATAGTCTTTGAAACCCATTGGTTTCCTCAGGGGTCTTGTATTAAGACATGAGCCAAAATGGTGGATCTACATACACCACATGCAACAGCACAATTTTGGGGTCAATATTACTGGACTTTTCTCGGTTACCGACTGAGAAAGTAAGTATTTACTAGTAGCCTAGATTACTAAATGACCAGAGGTCTACTTTTTATCAAACCAGGAAGCACAATCGATAGCAAATGCTCTGGTGAATGATGTCTTCTGCTACTTTGGAGTGCTGAAAGAAATACACACTAACCAAGAGTTTTGATGTTCAAAAAACGAGACCTGCATTACTTATCTACAGTCAAATGGCAAATAGCAAATGGCATAGTGTGGGTGAAACCACCAGCGTTAAATTCGCCAAGATGATCTTCGGAAGAGAGCTGAGGTTATCATGCGATTTGCTATTTGGTTCACCGTCTGGCAATCTTCAGCTAACATTTGAAGATGACCAGCAATCCCATGAAAGTAAGATGAGATCTACACGTAAATTCAATTGGGTTTCAAGGAGGTGATCGAGTTGGCTTTATCGCCCAATGAAGACAATGGGAAGATGTTCCAAATTTCAGACCAATTGGGGGGACCATATACCGTATTGGAACAGAATCAATGATGTAGCCTACAGAATTCAGCGCAATCCAATGAACGAAGAAGATGGCCTGGATCACGAAGAATGCCTCGATCACTTGGAAGATCGTCAAGAACGAAGATCATTCATCCGGATCGCCAGGCGCCTTATCAAGGGCTTTTCGGAACAAACAGCTTTAAGGGGGCCAATGTAACTTATTCCAATTCTTCTTGTGGTTTCTTCCAATTAAGAAGAAAGAGAAAGAGGCGTCTAGAAGGAACGGATTCTTTATTTAAAATATGGGTCCGTTTAAAAATTTGTAAGAACAAAATTTTATGTAAAACAGACAATGGCACCTCCAAAAGCTTTTGTTCAACCTGAAGGATTACCGAACCTGAGAAAGAACTTGTAGAAAAACGTAAGGGTGCGGACAACGAAAGTTATTACGCTTGAACAATCAAGAGTTTTACCGGCCGGTAGGTATAAACAGTGCTATAAACAGTATAAACAGTTCGAGTTCGGTGCAGCGGCGTTTGATAAACCTAACCAGTAAGCGTTTGTTTGACCTAAAAGGGCATCACAAATATTCCATTTCGGACAGTGGTTGAAAATCAGGTGTGTTTGGTGAGTTATTTTTAATTAGAAGTGAAACTGACAGTATTCTATTCATTCATTCATAAAATGTTGGGTATAAAGTCTTTTGTAAACTGTAAAAGTAATAATATTCCAGAAAGTGAATTTAAAAAATTATTTTTTTCAATTCTTATTTTATTATTAATGCAATATTAGTCATTATAACGTTATAATATTAGTCAATATTACCAGTCATTATAACGTTTTTTAGTAAATTTGACTATTTCGGTAATTATAATTATAATTGCCATTAAATCAATTTTGTTTTTTGTATCTGAATTAATATTTTGTATGTTAATATTTTGAATTAATATGTAATATTAATATTTATTATCAATTTATTTTTAGAGTAATAAATAGTATTTTGAAAGAAATTTTTACGTTTGTATGTATCTCGATCAATATACATGTCGAACCGCAAACACGCAACACTCAGAAAACAGGTCTCATCGATAAAATATAATGTGAAATAATGTGAAAATGATTTGACACTTATCAAGCGTTCCCGATGTTGATAGAACTCTTTTTTTTAAGGCTTTATACCGAATTTACAACTTTATTAACAATTATTTTTAACTAGCTCTACCCGCTTCGCTGTGGCACATTGTGGTTGCATGGATGAGAAATGAGAACAAAACAAAGCATACGTTTCATAGAAGTTTAATTTTGCAATACTTGTGGATATACAACATTTTTTGTTTTTCCACTGTCTGCGTAGATATAAAGGCTATCTGGTTTGCCGACTCGGGAACACGCAACATACAGTTGCCCATGTGAGAAGCAATCCGCATCTAAATCTAAACCACACAATTCTAAAGATTAACCTTGAGCTTTATTGATTGCGATTGCAAATGCCAATCGAATTGGAAATTGCAATCTTTTAAATTAAAATTGTGTATCGGTCGGGATTATGGGTATTCGAGGAATGAGGACATCTTCCGTTAAAATCGTTGCTTCCACTACGTTATTCACCAATTTCTTAACTGCAAGTCGCGTGCCGTTGCAGAGTTTTGGCTGATTAATATTCCGCAACAGGATAATTGTCACTTTTTGATCGAACCGTTGCTAGAATCAAACTAATGAGGAATGTTTTCCCAGTTCCTTCTGGCGCATCCAAGAAGGTGCCCCGAACTCCGTCATTTATCATTTGCATTATGCGATCATAAATGCCTTTCTGTTCACGCGTTAATTTGGGAATGTTTGATTGGACATATGACTGAAGATCACCAATGTTGTAACTGTTCACGGCGTAAATCCACATCTATGAAGCAATCGCAGCTCGGGTGGGTGCTGGCATTCCCAATTGACTAAGAACTTTATTTGCAATATCTAAGCACTGTCTTCAATATTTATCAATGCTTCGTTGTAAATGCCTTCTGTAAATTCCATGGTCAATTGGTATTTTCTAGGCGTACACTATGCAAAATGTCCTCAGCCATATGCCATCGATATCTTTCCGATAACTCTGTGGGAGATGAAGGGAAGCAAGCGGTCAATATAATTACGAATAATGCCCGAATCTGGTTTGGATGTGCATTGTTGCACGCATCTTTAATACATATATCCCACTGTTGGTCGTTTTCTAATAAATTCAGAGCTTGGTGAAAGGCGCAGCTCAATCACGACACGATCACACAAAAGTACCTCGATTAAAGTGAATATTTAATTTAATTCAGATTGTATAATAATCTGAATCAGATGCAAGTGGATAAGTTTTTTTTTTTTTTGTTAATAAACAATGTAATTGGGAACAGGTATTGTTTCACATGTGACTGGGGATGTCGTTAGCTAGTATGGCGAGTGTTTCCCTCGCTTCCGGCAGATGGCGCGATCACTGGTACACAACTGACCGTTAAAAAAACTGTTTTCTCGCGGTCGCGGGTATGTGACTGATGCGAAAAATAGATAAAAGCAATCTTTGATGAGGGTTATATATCGTACTAAAATTTGAGCTCAATCGTTGCAGAACATTTTGAGTTTTTGAAGCGTACACAAACGTACACGTCGTGCGAAAAAACACATTTTAAATGCTTACAAAAGCAGAGTAATGCTTACAAATTACAGAATAATCAAACGGCGTTGATTTCAGATGTTAATAAACTGCTAACGTAAGTAGAAGTTGTGCTGCTTCAGTATACAACGTGATTCTCGAGTATGAATCTACTAATGAATTACGGTCTCCAAAGAAAACAAAACCCCGCAGGTCAATTGAGAAAAAGGTGAGATTTTGATAAAAACGCGATTCGTAAACAAATTACACGAATTTTAGCTGTGTATTATGTCCTTTGGAAGAGAATTCGGTTATTGTATTCGACAACGCTTCTTATCATTAAACGAAAAGAATTCCAGCCGTGTTATAGAAAAACAATGATATCAAAATGCGGCTTAGTTCAAAAGGAATAATTTT
Source organism: Lycorma delicatula (assembly GCF_047948215.1). NCBI lineage: Eukaryota > Metazoa > Arthropoda > Insecta > Hemiptera > Fulgoridae > Lycorma > Lycorma delicatula. Next base: position 94,819,804 of record NC_134455.1, read on the forward strand.
TGAAGAGGTTTATGTTCAATCATTGCAAAGGGTTTCGCGTATTAAAGTAATTATAGTCCGTATAAAATTTGTTTGACACACAACGCCATATTGGTAAGTCGTGTTTTTATTCGGCTCCTAACGAAAATGTTTGCCGGCCTCCGTGGCGCGAGTGGTAACGTCACTGACTTTAATCCGGTGGTTCCGAGTTGGAATCCCGGTCAGGCATGGCATTTTCGTACGCTATAAATCATTCATATCATCACCAACTGCGGTTGTCCTTCTTGGTGGCTTTTCCTTTTGTTTTGGTGTTTTTTTGTTTTTTTTTTTAATAAAATACAAATGTTTTAGCTGTTAAATATAATTCAAAGAAATTTTTTACTTAATCAGTTGTGATTTTGTTTACATTGGCAACGGCCATACGGGCTCTTTGTGATTGGTCGTTGTGTTTGACAGCGGCCATCTTGCATTGATCTGATTGGTTTTCTTTTGTTTACATTTCCATCTGATTTATTAGCCTCTTATTTATTAAAAAACTGTACAAATTAAAAATAGATAGATAGATAGATTTTTAAAAGTAGATGAAAACAATCTTTTATGCGGGTTATATATCGTGCTAAAATTTTTTTTATCGTGTTTTTTTTTTTAATAATAAAATACAAATGTTTTAGCTGTTAAATATAATTCAAAAAAATTTGGTCGTTGTGTTTGACAGCGGCCATCTTGCATTGATCTGATTGGTTGGTGTTATGAAATAGGTCTGTTTATAAGATCGAATTATTAAAAGTAGTCAAAATTAAAATTTTCATCATAAAACTGAAATATTTTGTAATCATATCTGACGTTTTTAGGGGCATTGCAATTAATTTTTTCGTTATGTTGGATTTTATTATTAACTTTATTTAATGATTATATTAATTTCTTTAATTGATCCGTATTGAAATCTCAATAAAATAACCTTCAAACCGTTTTAAACAACACTTAGATTTGTTATTTCTCATAAGATTTATACCCAATAAAAATAATATTGTTAATTGAAAATGTACAACTTTTAATCAGGAAATTTATAATTTATTATCTTAAGAAGAAATATCTTAACAATGATTTATATAAAGGGCATGAATAAACAAATATTTTAAATTGTACTTTGTGCAGATCATTTGTTGTGGAGTTATTGTAAAAATTATGGAGTGGGTAGTTTAATACTTCTCGCATTACAAAAGTGACCTACTGCAGTAATTGTCGAGAAGGATCGAGGGAAAGCACGGAAAGCTTTAACCAGAACAGCTCAAAAATGCAAAACTAATAATAGAACAAGTGAGCTGATTAAATTTCATTTGACATCATCTTTGCAAGTAATTTTGGCACACTTTATTTTTTTTGTTACGGAAAAAAATGAAAAATAAAAACATGATTATTAAGAAAACGTCCATTGTTAAAATCCGTTATGAAAAATAGTTTATTTAATTTTTTCTCCTTTTTTGGAAAGTTGCTTTTATCTATTTAAAGTTAAAAAAGTAAAACTCATTGGGATAAGAAACCGGTTATTCTATTAGTGAATTTTATTTTTATTTTTTTAAGTATAACAGCAAGACTATTTATGATCACGCGAATTCATAATAAATTCACGTATCCGTTAATAATTAAAATAAATGAATATTAATAATCGATATGCTTTTTTATTTTTAAAAAAAAATTTGTTAATAATAATGTTTGTAGAAAAAATAAGCGCGTTGTTATCTATTAATTTTTATAAGTTAATATAAAGACTTAAGGTTTACAAAGTATTATAAAAATGAGTTATATATTATTTGTGTCTGTTCTGTTATGGATTAGCAAAGGTGTTTAAACTTCAAAACTTTTTTATAAAATGTATTTTAGTCACGAAAATATTATATATAATATTTACACATTTGTATTATGCCCTGATTAAAGAAATAAGGTATCTGAATTTGAGTTGTAACAATAATATAAAAAGAAACACAGAACTTACTAATAAATTCCAAAGCATAATTAATAACACTTTAATAGGCCCAAAAACTATGTATGATACGCACAAAAACGTTCTCTAAATGAAAAAAAGATTTAGGATATGATAACTTTTGTCAGCGGATCTACTCTCATAAACAGGTATGTGTCAATTTTCCATGGATTCGTCGTGTTCTTAACTTATCCAAGCAAAGGCTATTTATTTATTTCTTATGAATATTCCGGAAGTTTCCAGTTATCCCATGCCTGGATTCGGGGCCCGTAGGCAGCCGCGTTCCTTGTTCATGATGTATAATCTTGTACAGTTTAGGTCGACCATAACTGAGACGTGTTCTTAATAAGAGTAAGTGTTCTTAATAAATATGGTAGTGAATTTCTTAATTTAATGCAACCAAAAAGGTGGTGCTCTATGGTACAATCCGAGATATTTAAAATAATTTATAAATCGTTATTCTAGCATTATAAAAAACTAAACGGTCCCGTAATTGTCAAAATATTGTTGGTTCATTTATTTTAACTGTTTCAAAATGCAGAGATTAAAAGATCGTAAAACCGCTCTGTCAACGAATATAACCGGATTAATTTTGTAATTTTCTTTCATGAATTAAGTTTGTAATTAATTTTTATTATTGAGCCAATAAAGAATTTATTATATATGTATCACTACCTAAATTAATTTAAAATCGCTTAAGCCGTCAAATTAAAATCGTAAGAATCACTGAGAAAAATCACTAGAAAATCAATAAATCACTGCATAAAAAACTTCGTGTTTTTGTCCATGTCGATCGGAAATAAAAATTATTTAAAACTATCAGCCAAACTGAAACAAAATTTCTTAAATAAGTTGTCAAAAATATCATAACGCTTTAATTTGCTTTTGCGCCATCTTCAGTGATTAATGCTACTGTCCTTGGTATCAGATGAAATTATTGCTGGAGGTTTCTTTTGGTTTAATGTTAGAAATTTACTTTGAGTAGAGTATCCTAAAACACTTTACTGAATTCATAACCAAGTTTCATGTTTATCTTAAAAAAGCGGGTTAAAAAGGATAGAATGAATGCAATATATTAAATGTAATTTTTGATGGTGTTCTTGTAATAACACGTTCGTAACAGACTGCAACTGAAATCTCGAGCACTTCTTACAGCGAGAATGATTTAAGTACACTTGTAATAAGTAAATATAATTTTTTAAAAATGTATTGTAAATTTTTTTTTTTTTTTTGTCTTCAGTCATTTGACTGGTTTGATGCAGCTCTCCAAGATTCCCTATCTAGTGCTAGTCGTTTGTATTGTAAATTACAAACCACAATATTATTTTAAAATGTTAATTACTCTCTCTCTCTCACTCCCTCACTCTCTCTCTCTCTCTCTATATATATATATATATATATTAACATTTATTATATTTTTTGGAAATTTTACAATTACATAATAATTAACGTTAGATTTACGCAAAGACAAAATATTATTTTATATTAAGTTATTAAAATGACGTTTCACTTACCTCAAATAATAAAGAATCAAAGACGAGAAGAATTAAATAGCAGAGTAACACAGTATACAATAGAACAGTCAGAACGCGATAAAAAAACTCGTGAAAATTTAGCGGGCTTTCATATAAAAACCGTTAGCCTTATCATTGAGGTAACTTTCAAATGCAAAAAACAAACGAGTATGACGCAAATGATTTTTTTGTGACGTCAGAGGGGGAGGGAATTTTTTTTGATGGAAATGTTTTTTTTGGCGGGATTTTTTAAAATTTTTTTTGAGGGATTTTTTTAAGAGAAATTTTTTTTATCTTTTATTTTATTTTTTGGCGGGATTGTTTTTTGGATGACGTCATCGGGAGAGGGGATTGGTAGGGTCAAGGACCAGGTCAAATGCCAAGGTTGTCCCAGAACCGGCAATTCTACACTACTAAGTTTGTAATTAATTTTATTATTGAGGTAATAAAGAATTTATTATGTATGTATCACTACCTAAATTAATTTAAAATCGCTTAAGCAGTTAAATTAAAATCGTAAGAATCACTGAGAAAAATCACTAGAAAATCAATAAATCACTGCATAAAAAACTTAGTGTTTTTGTCCATGTCGATCGGAAATAAAAATTATTTCAAACTATCAGACAAACTGAAACAAAATTTATTAAATATAAGTTTTAAAAAAATATCATAACGCTTTAAGCTGCTTTTACTCCATCTTTACTGATTAATGCTGTTGTTCTCACCTTGGTGCCAGTTAAAATTATTGCTGGCGGTTTTTTTATGTTTAGTGTTAAAAATTCAGTTACTTAGAATATTGCTGAATATTGTATGAGATTTGAAGTGTCTAGTAATTTAGTGTATTATTATTGTGTAACATTAATAAATTTAGTTCAATGTACAGGCAAAAAAAAAAATTGTTTTACACTTTATAGGATTTGGTATATCCTTTCCAGAAACTCAAGATCCATTCCCAAGTTATTCGATACATTTTTATTTAAATAAAGCTGCTATCTATTTTTTACTACGATCACATTTCCTATGTTGCATGACTTATTTGAAAAAAAATAACCGGATGCTCATCTTCGAAAAGTAAACAAATATGAAATATATTTAAATATATTCTAAGAAAAAATAAATAATTTTACACTATCTGAGCCAATTTATATTAACAATCCAACCTATTATATTTATTTCAATGCGACTTTTATCTGAACCACGTAACGACGAATAACGATTAGTCAAGCTTAGTTTACAATTCATTGTTGACAGAATAATTTTATAGTTAAAACTGAGCTATGTTTAAAGCACTATGTTCAAATGAAAATAATAAATTCCTAAAAGTACACGAACACAACTAATCTATCGAAAATTAGCAGAAGAAAAGTTGATGTAAATAATATTAAAAGTAAAGCAGCATAAAGCGGTGAAATAGATCAATTCTGAAACTAATAAAAACTCTTTTTTTAAATATTAATATTAATAAAACGAATACTTTGTACGAGTTTATACATCGTTTTAGAAATAATTCTTTTTGAATAAGTTGTAAATGTCAATTTTTACCCAGATCAGAAATAAAACAAAAAATAAATTAATAGAAACAACGAGTCTATTATTGTGATGAGATAATGTATAATTAAAAATTACAATATGAGAGATAGATTTACATCAAAAATAGATATAAAATTGTAATAGAAATAGATCGCAAAGAATGAAGTAAAATTACATTGCTTCAGGCAACTTTGAGATATTTTCATTTTTGGAAACTAAAAATAATTATTAAATAGAGTAATATTTTATTAAAAATAATTTTAAAATTAAAAAAAATGAGTCGAGAGATAAATTTTATTAGTATTTTGTTAGAAACAAATAAGTAAACGACAGAGTTTTTTTTATCATGAAATTGGTGGAATTCTGATTTAAAATATCAAAAAATCCTTTCAAATAAAAGCTGAATGACATTAAGCTTTAATTTTATTGAATTTATTATAATTTAATCAAATATATCTTTGTGTTTTTTTTTTAGTTTAATTACGTTTCATGTTGGCTAATGAGATTCTAACATAAGTTATAGAACAAAAATTTGCAAAAAAGGGAAGAAACTCATTTCCAGTTAAGAGGAGTGGAACTAGATCCTAAAAAAAGAAAAAATATATATACAAATATTTAGACAACGGTCGTTTTAAATCGTATGGCTGGGCTGTATTGTTTTACATCAGAATTTTGGTCGAATTAACCAACAAATTTGCTGAAGAATTTTTGATTAGAGAATTAGTGTGTATTTTTTTTCTGATAATCACCTTTCCATCGGCAATGGTTTCATTCAAAACACTCTTAAGTTATGCGGCCAGACAAAATTTCTAAAAATGATACAAATTATCTCTTACTAATAAAAGAAAAATCTTTAGTGGATGGATTTTAGTTTTATTAATACAAATTAATCATTTCTAATCTGCATTGCAAATCCGTCACGATCATACTTTGTGACTGCTTGTCCTCTAAAACTAACCGAACGATTTCAAAGCATTTTTTTACCAAAAAAAGTACGGTATTAGTTTCGGTCGTATGGTATATATGGGGGTGAAAATGGATTTTCTTTACGTTTTGATGTATGAGGAATACAAAATAGTATTCATTTAAATTAGGTTTTCCTTATATGTAATAAGCCTATGTATTGTTACCACATATATGCCTAATTTAATATCAGGCTGCAATAAAAGAGCGTGTACGAGAGTGAATTTTCAATTCATCTTCGATCACAACCTGGAGAAGACCAAGAAGAAGACAGAAGAAGTTCCTCGGCCGGCTTAACGTGGGACCTCCCGGCGGATGCCAACATCCCCGCCGGAGCAGCAGGCCTGGCCGGCCCGCCGAGGGAGCCGCTGGATGCAGACGCTACCTTCCTGCTCCAGCTCTAGCTTGCCGGGCTTCAATCGCCCTGGCCGGCGGACTCGGCAGCAAGAGCCGGCCCAACGTGGAATCGCTCGGGGAGAACCGCCTTGGCCGCGCCGGCGAAGGACAACCGACGCCGACCCGACACAGCGGGGTTCTAGGGGCCACGCTGTAGTAGGGACCCAACTGCCTCTGAGGGAAAGCCCGGTAGGACTTCAATGGAACAGCTGCAACTCCCCAACTTCGCCGGAGACCAGCTTCCGGGCCCAATAATTCTTCTCAGAGCTAATGCAAAAACGGCCCTTTTCAGGGCCACCACAAAGTTATGAATTACGTGCCGCCGAAACCATTCGGCGACAGTATGAAATTCCACGGTTCGAAAATCTCCAAAACTACTATATCAGTTTCATTGGAATTTAGATGCGTTCAAGTAGTATGTTTGAAGTTGTGCAGGTAAAAAGTTTAAGAAGAATAATTGAATCGTTCTTTAGTTATGCTCAATTTAAGTCGAAAAGATTTGAGCGAGGCAAGTTAGAAGCGTTGATGCTGCAAACTGGAACGTTGACGTTTCTTTATCTGCGGTATTTATTGTTAGCAATATTAAACCAAATTTAAAAAATATTAAAATCAAATTAAATTAACGTAATATCGGTATTTTTACGTAGAACTGCACAAAAATTTTATTTTTAGTGTACCTTGGCGTCTGTTACAAATAATTATGTTGTTGTATAATCATTGTTGTACTAAGCATGGATTAATTATTGGTATTGTAACGGGTAAAGAAACCTCCATAAAAAATGAAGAAAGAATAATCTAGAAGAGATGAAAAAGGGATTCTTTCCAGAAAAGTTATAGAAAAGTGTAGAAGGTGCGGACAATGGAAACTACGCTTGAACATTCAAAAGAACGGATCGGGTACTAGTACTGGAGGTCACGAGATATAAATACTGCCGGAAACCAGCAGAGTGTCAGTTACAAGTTCGAGTTCGGTACAGTTTGCGCTAAAAGCAATCACAATGGGCGGGAGCACTCTGAGTAAGTGTTTAGTAAGAAACGAGTAAAGAGTGCGTCACGAGTATTCCATTCTGGACAGCGATTTAAAAGGTGCTGGTAAGTTATTTGTGAACAGGAGTAAAAGTGACATTATTTTATTAATTTATAAAGTGTAGGGTAGTTTTCTCGTAAACAGCAAAAGTGAATAAAATGAATTGTAGATTAATCGATTGTTATCTTATTGTTACCTCAATATTAGTTTCTATTAGTTATAATGTTTTTAGCAAATCATAATTGTATTTTGTTAATAATTTAATCGCTTTAAAATTTATTCTCTATTTAATTTGAATTGCTATTTTGTATAAATTATTTATGAGTAATAAATTGTATTTATAAGAAATTCTTTCATGTGCCATCTGTCAATATTCTTGTCGAACCGCGAGAATATTTTAGTACTGTTTTATTTTTGTTAATTTATTTTATTTTCATTCCATAAATTGTAGTATGAAATTCTTTAATTATTGCTGCATTTAGAGGTTTCCTGCAGTATTACATCTACTACATACTTAAATCTTAGGGCCAAATGACCAAAAGTAATTACCTCAAAAAAAAAAAAATAAATAAATAAACAGATAAGATAGGTACCAGTATATTTTTACGCAATAAAGTTTAGTGGAAAATAGTTAATTAAAAACTAATAAAAACATTAAACTTAAATTTAATTAGCAATAAATTTAATTTAAATTAAATATTATTACTAATTTTAATGATTGAGTAATTAAAAATTAATATAAACGATATTATTGTTTATGTGTCCATAAAAATGGCTTACTATAGTCATAACAACTGCATTCACTGACGATGTTTAATTACCCTTCGGCATATTTCTAAAGGAAAAGCTTTTTTAATTTAAAAAGATTCATCATATAAATTAGATAAAAAACGATTTTCTCCTTTTTCATGAAAGTAAAAATTAAACTGGAGGAATAAATAAATATTATCTTTATCAGTTTCAAGCAAAATTAATTGCGCTGAAACTGCAAAATACTTTAAAACCAAATAACTCTATTAAAAAAAAAAAAAAAAAAAAGGTAAAATATTGAAAGCGAATATTAAGCTTCAAATTCATTTGATCACATATACACGACTGATACAGTAGGTCTAATATTAGCCAGTCTGCTCCTGTTGTCTTAACATAATTTATCTTTCAGTAACTTGCCAAGATCGTAGCGCTTCTGGTCGAAGATCACGATTCGGTTATCGAGGCTGAAATGCAAAACAGGTAGGTGGCTTGAAAAACAAAATTTTAACTCTATTGTAATGAAAGTTGAAACACACAAATGATATCAGTAGGCATATCATTTAAATCTCAGTGTTACCTTTTCCTTGGTTCATTCATCCTAGCACTTCCTATGTTAGTAAAACAATTAACAAATCAGACTATCTTTAACATAATAAATACCGATAATACACATTTAATTTTATAAATTACAATAATTAGATAAAATTTCCCGTTAACACAAGATTCAATCAGAGATCCATAACAAAATATACCATTAAAAATCAACTATAGGTCTTATGAAAAGGTTATCTTATGCAATTTTTTTTTATTTCCTCACTAATTTATTTTATTACTAAATAAATATATTACTGAACTAATGCAATCCCAAAAGAAATAGAAAATACTCCATTTAAAAGATTGTAGGTAATTGATAACAGCAGCAGTCCTTTTGACTGCGGACTATGCATCAATTGCGTTGTTGCATTATGGTGCGGAGAACGCAAGATCTGCGTGGTCTTTTTTTGAAAAACAGTACTTGTGTAAAATTCCTTCGCCTTACATAGTTGTATTTTTGTTGATTTGTGTACATTTCACATCCTTCCGGTGTTCAAGCATTTTTTTACCAGACCAGACAGTCGATTTCCAAGCGTATAACTCCGAGATAAGCTTTATAATTTTATAAAATTATTTTAAGTATATTATTGTATAATTAATCTATTGTCTTACTGCAGTATGAATTCATAAGTTCTATCAGATATTTGTATTGTTTTATATGACTTAATTTTTTTTTATACTGTACGTACATAAAAACGTACCTGTGTCCGTGCTTAATATTTTTAAAATATGCATAAATTTTCATCAATGGTGCTCAAACGATATTCTGTAATATACTTCATTTTTAGTTTAAATTTTGAGGTATTTATAATAAATTCACTACAATGGATAGAAAATTTTTGTATTTTATTATAATATTGACAAATAATTGCCTTTTAGTATTTTATAAAAAATGTTTAGATTTTAACTTTTTAATACGATTTATTATATAAAGCGTAATATTGTTTGTTTTTTTTTTAATTAGACATAAATAGACCAATTGTAAATTATACTAGTTATCGCAAAAAAAAATAATAGTAAATTAATTTTAATAAATGTTATTATAGTATTTTTCATGTTTTATGATCAGCAAACAGTCATAAAATATCATACACATACTTGTTATAACCTTTTCACAACCAACGTATTATTAAAGATGAATTTACGTACATGTGATGTATGGTTGCCTACACTACAGGAGTAAAATCACTTGTGAGGCGGACCATGCACAATTTGCGTGATGAAGGGTTCCCGAGTTTTCCGTCTTTATAATCACTTTTACCAAGAAATTAAGTCAATCCATAATTAAAAACCCTGATTTAACAAGAAAAAGAAATTCCGCCCTTATATTGAGAATTTAATTACAAGTCCCGCAGTCAAAGAGTTAATTATTTCTAGTTAAATAACTGCTGTTGGAGTGAAAGGATATTCATATCCAGATACTTAGAATGTATTAAATACCTTTGATTACACCAAAATATCAAGCTTAATATAAATCTAACCATTTTATATAAAAAAAGCTTTCTGAATCACAGGGTTCAATGGTTATAAATTATTATATCAGGTAATCCATTACCATTACAACACGTAATATGTATTAGTTGTCAAACTAAATAGTTGTAGTAATAGTTGAACAAAATAGCTGTAGTAAAGTGGCTGTTAAAACAGATGCACCAATTTAATTAGTTTATTTTCAACATTTACCTTTTCATTTATAACGTTGCAAACTGTTACATGGCTTATGTTTCATTTCATATGATTCTGTAAAATGTTTTTGCTAATTGTAACTAAATAACATTCACGAATTTAGTGTACTAACAACAAAAACTTTTACCAAAAAGCTTCAAAATAATTTTTGTAAAAATTGCAACTATTATTTTTTGTAATATTCATTCGATTGATTTGAATTTTTCAGTTCAAACCCAGCTAACACAGTGACAGAGGCTCATAGTTTACAGTTCATTAAAGCTTGTGTTTCAACCAGCAATAAAAATGTGAGCACACACAGCAAACAAACCAACATGTCATATTTCTTCATCTGGTTGATGTGTTATATTTATATTTGTAAATACTTAAGTTATACTGAAAAAAAAATGCTTGTTGGTCTGTAAGATCTGTAACATTGATGTTGTATGTCTGAACTTCAACTGCTGGGAGAGCTACTTTCATGCATGACTAATAAAAGTTTCTTTGTATTTACAGAAATTAGACAATTTATGGGAATCTTAGAAGAAAACAGTAATTCAATTTTTGGTGGAAAGAGATGCACAGCTGCAGATATCCATAGTTGGCTCAGACACGTGTGTGAGAAGGCAATATTGGATATGAACAATTTTTTGAAGATGTGTCAATAAGTATAAGGTAGGAGAAACTTCCATTGATGATAAACCACACTGTGGAAAGCCAGTGACCATAGTGACTGATGAAAACTGGCACTAAGAGGATGACATGATTTGTGCAGATCAACAAATCAGATTATGTGATCTTGAGTTGTAGATATAATGCTTTGCAGACAGTGGCTAGGAAAATGTGTATTTCTGCTTTGAAAGAACAAAGGTGTGGAAATGTGCAGAACTGTTGTCCATGTTTGAAGCTGATTGAGTACTTTTTTAAATATATTGTGAGACTAAGTGGCAGTTGATAGATGGCTTAAAACCTTCCCTGGGATAACATGATTGTATCCTGAAAATTTGAAAGCAATCAGCTAGTTGGTTCACATGTTGCCAGAACAAACAACAGATAAACTTTTGGCTTTATATATAGAACAAAATATTCATTACCTTTGTTATTTTTCTCCATTATTTTTTTTAAAATTAATCCAAGGGACACTCCCCACAGTCCATTAGATAATCACAACTGGCTGCAATTCAGATTAGTGGGATTGCTATTAATTATTTTGGTAATGAAGTAAAACTTTTTTTAAAATAGTGCAAAGACCGCAATAAATTTGATAAAACTGCTCTTAAATAAGTGATTTAATTGAATTACTCTCTGGTATATTAGAATATTTCAATTTAAAGGCAATAGGCTTGAACATATATAGTTTTATATAGTTTAATTCCATAATTAAAATTTATGTTTGAAACACTTTATATTAATGTGGTCTTAAAAAACTGACAACAGTACTAACATCAATCAATATTATAATTTTATTAAAGTATCCCTTATATTTTTTAGCACTTTTAATACACTTGTATTACTAATACTTGTATAACTAATGATGAGGGTAAGCATATCTGTATTAAATAAGATAGGTATAATAAAGCTTACTTAATTATATTTTTAGTATTTAATATTATTTATTATGCATAACAGAAGTTTAGCATTGCTTAAAATATTTGTAATGAAGATTTAATGTAATTCTACCCCCACATGGTGAGGACACACACAAATATTAGTTAATAATAAAACAAGATTTGTTTATTTTCTAAACTTTTTTTTTAAAACTTTAAATGGTATTATTTCTTTCTCATAATATAAAAACTTATATAATGGATATTTGATTAAGATCCATAATATAAAAACTTATATAATGGATATTTGATTAAGATCCAAAAATAATGAAAATATTCTTTCTCCATTGTCTATTCATGACTTCTTTTCTAAGAAGAAATAATGCTGTTAGATGGCTTTTATTTGCTGAAATCATGCTGCTAATTCACTAGAATATTATATTATTTTAGAAAACATAATTGTCACGTATAATATCTTTTGAAAACCTCATCATGCAATGATGATGTTCATCAACTTAATCTTGATTTCACCTCATGTTGTAACAGAGGATACAATTTCAGTTTCATTTTTTTTGTCTACAACACCTTGGATCAGGGATATTACCAATATCATTTTTATTTATATTCATTGCTATTTCTTCAAGATATTTATTCAAACAACAATATATTTTGGGCAGGCTATAAAACCACTTTCTGAATTCATCTTTTATATTTTTTATCTTCTCTTTTATATTATTTTTTTATTCTTTACAATATTCAAAACATTACATTTTTTATTAATAATAATTAATTTTTACTTACATCTTTACTACAATTACTTATATATTTTATCAGCTGTAAACATTTAACACCTTATTCTTATTTCTAGAATCTATTTTCATTAACCAGGAATTTAAGAATTCTGCTATTTCTGCTAGAAATTTTTCATTACCTATCAACAGATGATGGTTAATAAAAATAATATGTTTGTATTATGTTGCGTTTTCATTTAATTTTGTCTTTTTTAAAAAAATGGAAGTGAAATCATAATAATACTTATATAAATCTAAAACTATTTCACAAACTTTAAACCTATGAGTATACCTCCTGATGAGGTATACCCAGCAATACTTTACACTAAGGGAGTAATTTTAAATAATTTATCTTAATTTCTATTACAATCAGATCTTAATTGCATTCCTTTGGAATGTTAGGGTTGGATTAGTATGATGGTTGAAGCTAATTCGATTAGTATGAAAAGATAGCTCATATATAAACATTTTAATTTTGGCCTGAATAAATTAATCATAATAATAGAAAATTTAATTATTGATTAATTGTTAACAAAGTAGTAGTAACTAAAAGCTAGTTGCAACTGAGGCAGTATTGTTAACAAATCCACATATATTGGTGAAATCGCCATTGCAAATCAGTTAATTTTGAAGTCGAGAGTTCCAGCGCTCAAGCCCTAGTAAAGTCAGTTATTTTTACACGGATTTGAATACTAGATCGTGGATACCGGTCTTCTTTGGTGGTTGGGTTTCAATTAACCACACATCTCAGGAATGGTCGACCAGAGATGTATGAGATTAGTCTTCATTTACATTCATACATATTATCCTTATTCATCCTCTGAAGTAATACCTTAAGGTAGTTTCGGAAACTAAGTAGAAAAAGAATACAACATCGTCTACAAAAAAAATTCATGAAGTTTCAATAATTTTCAATTGTAACATAAAATAAATGTAATCTTGTAAGTAGAATATTTTTCGTTTGCTGACAGTCTATTAAAAATCATTAAGTACTGCTGATTATATATTTAAATTGGGTTACATACACCATCTCCTTCCTCTTCTGTACCAGGTTTATCACATTTGCTTCAGCACAAAGTATCACCTAGTACAATCTAAATAATGAACCATAATAGCTTCTTGATTTACCCAAAGGAGATGTTTCACAACTATTTTTCATCATCCAGTTCATATTACAGTGACTCATTTTGTTTTTAAACATATAATTTTTAATGAAGTGGCTGGCTGTAACACTGTTGATCATTGTAGTCAATGTTAACATGACACATCACATTGATTAGAATGGGAATTACAACATGGTCACAGTTTCCAGAAACCATTTATTTTGTTTTTTAATATCTTTTTTTTCTGGGCGAAAAATGCCATGGCCTTATCATCACCTGGATATAAAATTTTATTAAGAAAAATAATTAAAAAATAAATTGCTAAAAAACTACAACATTGAAACTAAAAAAAACTCACTTAAAATTTTCTTTTTTAAAAGAGACTTAAAACTAAAATTAAAAATAAGCGTAAAATTAAAAAGTAAAATAAAACCAAAAAGAATTTAACAAAGTCCAAGAGGAGTGTAAAGGGCCCCAACTTGGATAACGGGAAGACTAAAACTAAAAACTTAATACTACTATCACAGATAAAAAATATATATATATTAAAATAAAATTGAAATAAATTTAACAAACTCCGAGAGAAGTGTATAAGGCTCCTTCTCGGATAACATAAGAAAATATAATTAAAAATCTAACACATAACAGTAAAAAAAAAACACCACGTTAGTTTTAAAACTATTTCACAAACTTTAAACCTACTCCTGATGAGGTATACCCAGCAATACTTTACACTAAGGGAGTAATTTTAAATAATTTATGTTAATTTCTATTACAATCCGATCGTAATTGCACTCATTTGGAATGTTAGGATTGGATTAGTATGATGGTTGAAGCTAATTCGATTAATATGAAAAGATAGCTCATATAAAACATACGTTAAAACGAATGTAAAATATTAATACATCTAAGATATAAAAGACCCAGTCCAAAACTTCCTTATTGCTGCCAAGGATTTGACGAATGTTCCTGGACAATTTAAATTTACGACGCAATGCCGAATAACAAATGCAATCCACAAGAATGTGGCGCAGAGTCAAGTGGCAGTTGCATCGTACGCATGTTAGTGCATTTACGTTTGACATTAGACATCAGTGTGTGACTAGTATGACCTAACCGTAATCGACAAAGTACTCTCTCTCGACGGAATTTTCTAAAAGACAAATCCCATCGCAACAGAGTGTTTTTAATGTATCGGAGTTTATTTTTCACTGTGGAAGTCCAGTCACCTTGCCACTTGATTCGAATAGCGTGTTTTACACAATTGCTAAAATCGTGTAGTAACACGATTGGTGAAAGAAGGTTGACTACATGGGTCCCTAGCAGCAGAATCTGAGCGTTCATTGCCCACAATTCCTACATGGCCAGGGATCCAGCAGAAACTCACTTGTTTCGACGGTTCAATGCCGCGATTGCATTATAAATTTCGATAACCAACGGATGTCTAGAGTAAAGATCTTCCAAAGCTTGGAGTGCACTACACGAGTCGCTACAAATAAGGATATTACGATATTTTGGGTTAACGATATTTAAAGCCTTATTGATGGCGTACAGTTCTGCAGTAAATATACTTGTAACATTAGGTAGACCAAACATATAGATTCTGCTATTAACAATAAAACCGCATCCAACGGTATCATTCTGTTTCGATCCATCTGTGTACACTACTGCGTCTGGGTTTATTCTGGAAACAATATCGGGAAAACTTTGCTGAAAGACCATAGGTGGTGTTGATTGTTTCTTGTATACGGTGAGATCAAAAATAAAATTTATAACGTTATTTCTAATTCTCCACGATGGAAACGAACAAGGATACGTTGGAAAAACAGCAGGTATGTCTACGTTTAAAACCTGTCGTAACCGCCGGATACGTACACCCATAGGTGCAGTGGATCGTGGATGGTCCTCATATCTTTGTAAATTAGGATTCGCCAGAACTGCGGTAAAAGCCGGGTGATTCTGTTGCCCTTTAAGACGGACAAAGAAAGATGCTGAAAGTTGGTTACGTCTATCCCAAAGTGATGGTTCACCGCACTCAACAAGTATGCTAGTGACAGGGCTTGATCTAAAAGTCCCTGTAGCAAGACAGAGAGAAGCGTGATATACAGCATCTAACGTTTTCAGCGCGGTATTACGCGATACAACTGTAATCTAAGCGGGAACGAATTAAAGAGTAATAAAGTCGCAACATACATGACCATTTGGCTCCCCATTTGCTGTTGCTAAAAACTCACAGCATATCTAAAATTTTGGAACATTTTGTTTTTAGGTCTTTGATATGTTTGAACCACGTAAGACGGTTGTCAAAAATCAAACCAAAAACTTGATATCAGGAGTTGTAGAAATTTGTTCTCCGTTGAGAAAAACTTGCGGAGTAGATGGGTCCCGCAAGCGAGAAAAGACTACACTTTTGTTTTCTCAGGTGAAAATGTGAAGCCGGTCACCTTGGACCAAGCTTCAAGGCGAGATACTGTGTTCTGTAGTAGTCTCTCTGCTGTGGCTGTTGAACGGGACGTAATATATAGGGCAAAATCATCAACAAATAACGAACATGAAACAGGAGGATGCACACAATCAGTAATAGTGTTGATGGCTATAGTGAACAAGGTGGCACTTAATGCACTTCCTTGAGGGCCTCCATCCTCTAAAGTGACGCTACCCGATAGAGAATCTCCAACACAAACTCGGAAAGTTCGGTCATTTAAGAAACCTCTGATAAAAGCCAGCATATTGCCCTGTACTCCCCATTCTTTAAGGGTATTTAGGATACAGTCCCCAGGCCGTGTCGAACGCCCTCGTGATATCAAAGAAGACAGCGACGAGGCGCTGGCGTAGCAGAAAACCGTTCTGAATAGCAGTTTCCAATGTCACTAAATGGTCAATGGATGATCTTCCTTGTCGGAAACCACACTGCTGTGGAGATAAAAGGCCATTTCTCTCTAAATACCATGTAAGCCTGCGGTTGACCATTCTCTCCATTATTTTGCATAGGACGCTTGTCAAGTAGATACGGCGGTAGCTTGAGGGGCTTTCTTTGTCTTTATCAGGCTTAAGCATTGGTATGACAATGGCTTCTGACCAGACCGAAGGGAAAACCTGTGAAGAGAAAAACCATTATAAATAAATAATAGGTGTCGTAGTACTGAATTTGGAAGGTGCGAGATCATACTGAGATGAATGTTGTCAGGTCCAGGTGAGGTGTCACATGAGTTTTTAAGTGCGTGTGATAACTCGTTGAATGAAAAAATGGAGCGTTTAATTCACCAATCGAATCACCAATGTTGAACGGTAGTTCTTTCATCTGTATTTTGTACCTCTGAAAATCGATACTGTATGATGAGGTGAGAGACACCGAACGGAAAGAATCTGCCAAGCTACTTGCCACTGCAGAAGGTGATGTAAAGGGTACTCCTTCATGAATAAGTCCCAGAATGGATTGTTTTGGTGATCCGAAAATTGTACGGATCTTCTTCCACACAGAAGACGTGGGAGTAGTGCGTGAGATGATGTCCACGTATTTCCTCCATGACTTCCTCCTAGCGTCCAAGAATATTCGACGACATACAACTGTAGCCTTATGGTATAAATCTAAGTATTCATCTGTAGGTCTGCGGTTAAATTTGCGTAATGCCTGTCGTCAATTGTTAATAGTGTTTCGGCACTCATCACTCCACCAAGGAACAGAAGAACGTGTTGGTGTTCCCGATGATTGTGGGATATATCTATTAGCATTGTCAAGTATCAGAGACGTAAGAGATGAAAATTCGTCAAGGGCGTCTGCACTATCGTCATACTGTGATGGGAAGGCTTTATGGTAACCGTTCCAATCCGCCTTTTCAACAATCCATATCCGTGGTCTTATTCATTTTGGGGTCGACACCAGTGTTTATAATAATTGGCCTGTGATCACTGCAGTGAAGATCGTCACAAGCAGACCAATTAAGATGAGAGAGCAAATTCGGTGAACATAAGGAGAGGTCCATGTTTGACAGTGTACCAGATGATAAAGACATAAATGTGTATGACTCATCACTCAGAAGGTCTAAGTCTTGTCTAACTCTGTTTCTCATATTTCCTCTAGCGGAGCAGAAAGATGAGCCCCAGGAAATATGTTGAGTATAGAAGTCTCCTACTGTTAACGACGGCAATGGAATTTGCGTGAGATTTGATAAATCTAGAGCATTGTACTCAGTCCCACCGGGTTGGTCTAGTGGTGAACGCGTCTTCCCAAATCAGCTGATTTAGAAGTCGAGAGTTCCAGCGTTCAAGTCCTAGTAAAGCCAGCTATTTTTACACGGATTTGAATACTAGATCGTGGATGCCGGTGTTCTTTGGTGGTTGGGTTTCAATTAACCACACATCTCAGGTATTGTCGAACTGAGAATGTACAAGACTACACTTCATTCACACACATACATATCATCCTCATTCATCCTCTGAATTATTATCTAAACGGTAGTTACCGGAGGCTAAACAAGAAAAAGAAAGAAAGAAAGAGCATTGAACTCACAGTTCGGGGAGAGATACAAATTGCAAATAATCAATTTAAATGGGACTGAAATTTTTACAGTAACAACAGGAATGTGGGTAGCTGGAGGTAGCCTTGTAGCAGACACCTCAATTCGTATGAAAATAGCAACGTCACCACTCTCTCTACTATCTACAAGACAATCGTATCTCTCACATGTATAGTCTGTGAGAGTTACAGCATTTTGCTGCAATAGATGCGTTTCTTGGAAGCACATTATTAATGGTTCATGTGAACGCATCAACACTCCAACATCTTCAATGCGGGACCGAAGACCTCTAACATTCCACTGAATAATGTTCATAAGAATAGATAAATAAATTCAGGAATGTATATAAAAATTAATTGTACGTGATTCAGTTTTTCTTTTTTGTATTTTTGATTTTAAAGAACTCTGATGCCCTGGGGTCCGGTGCTTTTTCAATCATATGCTCCAGTATATGGAGTGATCGAAGAGAAGATTTAGCAGAACGGGATGCCGCAGATGACATCCCAGAGGGGGTGTTACGTGGGTTCCCTTAACAGAGTGCTTATTAGGTGGCTTACCGCTAGCTGTGATTACTCCTCCCCGTACCGGTAAAACTTTGGGAATAGGAACTTACATAGAAATCCCACTGTTGGATTCACTAACTGGAACAGAAGACTTTTTATTCATCTTTGTCGTTCTGAAATAATGGCTGTTAGTGATGCAACTTATCAGATAACATCTGAACAAGTTTTTTTAGCTCATTGTAGGATCCGCACGGCTGATTATTTAAATTGTTAGCAACTTGTTTTGATGTAGCGGTAGCAAAAGATACGTCTGGTTTAACCAGGTTCCTTGAATTTATAGTAAATTTATATTCTCTACGTGCCGCCGGAAAAGATAGTTTCTGCTCGGTAGAGATTCTGAGAATTGCCTTTTCTTGCTTAAAAGTTGAGCAATCTCGAGAGCGAGCAGTATGCGAACCACTGCAATTAGCAGATTTTTCATCTTCATGGCAGTTAGCATCATTGTGACCTTCCTTAGCACATCTACCACAGACCTATGTTTTAGAGCAAGATGTTGTAGTGTGACCCCTTGGCATTTAAAACATCGTTGAGGGTTGGGAATGAAAGGTTGTACTCGAACTAAAAGATAACCAATTTTTATTTTTTCCGGTAGGACTGGAAGGTTGAAAGTCAGTATAAGAGAAGGTGTTGGTTCTTCCATTCCGTTCTGCCTTTTCATTATACGCTTCACTTCTACAACATCTTAGGCACGGAGCTCATCAGCTATTTCATTGACACCTATATCCATAAGATCTCGGCTAAAAATTACCTCGCGACTCGTATTTAGGGTTTTGTGGTTTCCACACTTATATTTATATTGCCCATATTAGGGAGACATAAGATAGATCGACTCTGCTCATCACTGAATGTTTCAATCAGAATTAATCCGTCACGTAATTTTCTGATGTTCTTTGGGGGACCACTTGCACCTGTTATAACTTTATTTATCAAGAAAGGCGACACCTTTTGGAGGGAGCCATCTTCTTGATTATTTCGGAGAAAAACGAATCGAATATTTTTAATATTCATGTCTAATGATTTGTAATTCTCTTCTGTAGGAGTTTTATCCTTGTCAGATAAAGTTGAACGAGGCCTCTTCACAAGATTACGTTTGGTAGTTTTTTCAGATGGACCACCAACCATCATAGTATTTGTATTTGGAACTGAAATTTTGGTCCCACAAGTACTGGCGATAAAACAGACTACTCCAGCAGAACGCACACATACTAGAGCTAAAGCTAAATACAACTGGGTTCGCCCTGATGCCCAGATGACATCATTTGAGACTCACTACTTACAGCCATTCACCCATCGGCACAATAGTCCCACCTTGGGTTACGGTTGCGTTTCGTACGATGTAGCAACACCACCGAGTGTAAATGTAAGAAAATTCAGTGTAGGATGTTGCTGTGTAGTTGTATAAGGGTATATGTTTATAATTTGTGTAGTGTTCTTAGTGTAGTATATATGTATAGTGTAAAGTGTTCTGCAGCTCAATGTGTAGTGGTAAGAAAAACTGCAGGGGCTAGGCCCGTGGGGTCGCCAACCCCCAAAGTCTTAAAGAATAAGACTCCCCATTGGGTTTTTAATATCTTTGATCAGTGATCAGATGATCCCAAAAAACTGTCCTGTAGATCTCAGGTTAGTATCTGTAAACAAATTTGCTAAGGTAGCTCAATTGGATTGTGTTAACAATTAATTATATGCTTAGTGTGGTTGACCAAAATAATCATATTACTTTCAAAATGTTTTTTCTGCTGAATTACCACTAATTTTAGAATTAAGTATCTCTGAATTTTGAAAGTAGACAAAACCAGCTTCATTGTCTAAATAATGACCTTCTAACAAATTCAGTCCATTCCATTGCTTTTAATTGAACAAGAACATTTATTTATTTAATTAATAACGAATATGTCACATGCATATTTACACATTATGGCACATCATTCACAATACATGTACATTTTAACAATAAATCTCAATTGACTATTTTTATATCATTAATAATAATTCTATTATTTCTAATAACCAGTTTTAATATATATATATATATATTCATTATATTAGGCATACTGCAGAAGCTATAGCTTTTATGCATTATCCTAGAATTTTTTTTATAATTTTGTAGTGGTTTTAGAGTTACACTTTATTATTAACAATTTATCTGAAAACTTTATTATTATTCTACAATACTGCAGCCTATCAGTGAACCGTATGTAAATATAAATTATGTTGCAATAGCAGCCTTAATATATTCCAGTTTCACTAAGTCATAGTTTTAATCTAATGATTTATCACACTGGTTTCTCTGGTACTGTTACTAAAAAATATCAATTGAAAATATTTCTGCCACAAAGCATAAAATTGGTTAATAATTTGAAAATTTTATTAGCAGTCATTAAAAGTTGTTAAAGTAATGTTTTTGACAATGTTCTAATTCCATTGAAAAATTTAATCCAACTGACAGCTAGCTAATCAATGCTCCTAATTATTTAAACAATGTGCATTGTAGAGCTTCTACAACTTTGTTGTTGTACAACAAAAAATCTGTTGTACAACAAAGTTGTTGTAAACAACGAAGTTGTAGTAGTTTAAAAAGTTTTTCTTACAAGGCAGTATTTCCCGAGTTACCACTCAATAGCTACATTTCATAAAACATATGATAGTACTGTAGGAGAAGAACTCAAAGTACTATTTCGTATTTTTACGATATCTTTATAAAAGATTATAATTTTAGCTTTGGTTCACCAACTGTGGACAAATGCTTAAAATGCATCCAATTTGAACTAAAATTAGAAGCAGGCAACAATTCAATTCAGACCAAATACCTGCTTAATAAGAAAAGGGTAGTACTTTGTACTATTTATACAACAAGAAGAAAAATGGGAACTCATACTGTCTTTTGACTGCCAGAAGAACCAAGTTCTATAAAACATACCAGCTCAGGCCTGCTATTACAGCAGACAGTTTTACTTAAATAATTTTACTGTTTGTCAAGAAAATTCAAAAGACAAACAATCAAAAGATCAGTAATTCATATACACTTTGAACAAAGCAGAATTTAAGAAAGGCTTGATTGAAATTACCTCTGCCGTTCTCCACTGTTTGAAGAACACTAATTTTGAAGGTATTTCTAGAGTAAAGTCATTTTGCAGATGGTTGTGGGGGACAAAACTGTAATAGTGCCATGATTTCTATATTGCAGTACTGGTTGGTCACTGAAGTTCCATCCCAAATAAAGACAATTATTTTGACTTTCCCAGTATCTGGCCATTCATTCATGCCACCTAATCATGTCTTCAGCAGAATCAAGAAAGAAATTTCAGATGGGTACAATAATCTAACTTGATCAATACTTTGGAATTTTTTCCAACCATTGAACTGTGATCAAGATGTCTGAAGTTTGTAATGTCTTCAAATGAAAAGTAGTTTCCCATAATTATATGAAAAAAACTTCAATATTGGCACTTCAAGTTTTCCACCATGAAGAGATTCATTATAATTCAGAGTACAGTTCCAGGCAGTCAAGCATTCATAAAAGGAGAGCCCTGGCATAATACAAACATTGGGAGAAACAAGACAGTCATGAAAAAAGGTGTAAAATTTGAAACATTTAAATTGCCATTATTGCAGCGTGGTGTTCCACTGAAAACTGCAAAAGTAAATGATGTGAAGAAGTTGCTTTTTCAGCATTTTGGTGAAAGGTAGGAGAATGATCCTCACTCAGATTTTATATAATTAAATATTGGCCATGCAATGACAGATGCTGATAAAACTGAAAATGTGATTGAGGTTGGGCAAATGGAAATTTTTGACTGTGTTTAGAGCCAATTTTTAAGATATTTAAAATTTGATCTCCGATTTAATATGGTAAAAGTTGTTAATTCATGTTAGATTCATACAACTTCAGAATTTCATTGTCCCTGTTTTTAACCAGGGAATTTCATTCTAATGGAAAGACTGGAGAAGATCAGAGCATGGTAAATACTTAGCAAATAAGATAAAGATATTTCACCTGATTCATTCTAATTCTGACTGATTCTAAAAAAAAAAATTGTACTTAATTTATTACAAAGATTTCATAAAAAGTAATTTAATAGCTGGGTTAAAGAAAATGAAAGTCTGGGTAAGCAATTCATTATTTTTGTTCCAACACACAAAAGAAATATCATCAGCACAGCTTTTTAATTTAACGTTATTGTTAAAGGGTAGTTCTAAAATATATATTAAAATTAACAATGAAGCTTGAAGATCGCCTCTTGTAACTAATCTTAAGTTAGACTTGAATTTACCTGTAACCTTGGTAAATACATACATAATTTATGTGCTGTAGAACAGTTAAATAAATATCATAAATTCTAAAGGAAAGCCTGCAACAAGATATGATAATTTAATATATATGAAACTAAGGTAGTAAATAAAAAGGGCAACTACTTTTTTACCAGCAACCAAGTTTGAATAAACTTGATTAAATAATCAGCTATAGTTGTAGAAGTAGATCAGGTATAGCTGCAGTTTTCTAAAGCAATTCTGGAACTGCATTATTACATTTAAAAAATAATTCTAGCCTTTTATTTATTACCCTTTCAAAGAATTTGGATAATTCTGATTCAACTCAATTTGTTAAATTTACCAGGAAAGCAACTAAACATTGAAAGAAGTTACTCTGCATGACTACTATCTTAAAAACAGAATAATTTGGATGAAATAATTCTAGTAAAATTTTGCAGTTCTTCAGCCCTATAAAAATAAACGGATTAAAATATCAATTACTTATGAATGACCTTTACAACCTGTTTTTCTTGAATTTCCAGGAGAAACGGGATCTAAATTTACATACATTTTAGACTAACGAACTTTGATTTTTGTGGTACCTTCTCAAATCAGCAAAGGAATTTCTAGTCAAACTTTTGTTATGATGCAAATTTTCAGTTAGCTGAAATTTGGTAAAAATGATGATAAGCATATTTAGTAGCATTTATTTTTTCATGTAATTCTAAACAATTCCCCTTTTAGCAGTTATTCTTACTCTACACTTTGTCAGTTAAAAAGGATCTTGCTATTCTTTAGAATGCCATAAAATTTTATTACATATTTTATTTAATAAAATTCAATAGTTTTTACAATACACCAAATACATTTTACCTTATTGAATAGATTATAACGTATTAGTTTATTCCTTAGATCCAAAAGTTAAATATATCTAACTTAATTGTATACCTCTTTGTATTACTACAACAGTCAAATAAACTTATATAATAGTCATATTATATTACCCATTTACTTTTTAGTTTCCATATTTATTTATGGAATCTAATTACCCATCACTTCCTTGACTATGGATACAACTGGGTCATTCCATGTCAAACAAACAAACCTCACAACTTGACCATCACCAATTTCAAAAACATTCACAAGATTGATCATATCTATAAAGTGATGCAAAATAAAATTTTTGCAGATTTTTCAGTCACTCAGTTTTTTGTGTAGGACCCAGGAAAAAAGTGAAAAATTGCAAAAAGCAATGTTCAGGTAATTACTAAAAATAAATTTTCTCAGCTCCTATAAGAGCTAGAGAGCTCACTTTGGTGTCATTTTAAATTTTTGGAATAGGCTTTCATGTGAAATATCACTTGGCCAGATTTTGTAACATTATAATTTAAAGTAACCAAAAAATTTATTTGGCCTTGAATACATCTAAATGAATTTTTTTAAATTCAAAAAAAAATACTTTTCGCTTTCTAATGTGTTGTACACGGAACAAATATTTCATAATGGGATTGCAATGTGATCATGGTGAAATAAAATAATGAACTTGTACATATTCACCACTTAACTGGAATTTGTGTAGCTTCAAAAGATATTTACAGAAAAATTACACAGTGTACACTTCTTTTTACAACTTCTGGTTAGCATTGTCCACTTCTTGCTTTGAGATATTATAAACTCTTCCTGTTGGATTTATCCTTGGATCTACTTTTGAAATAACATCACTCCTATGTACATGAAAAATATCCTCAAACTCTGGGTAGTGGAAGCAAGGTGAGGTCCATGTGGATGTAAGAACTTCATCTTCACTCTTTCATTTTCTTTATTTGAGTCTAGAACACCCCAACCTCCACTATCTATCCTATCTTCTTTCTATTTTGTTTAGCCTCCGGAACCACTATAAGATTTACTTCAGAGGATGAATAAGGATGATATATATGATTGTATATGAAGTACAGTCTCACGTCGACCATTCCTGAGATGTGACCCAACCATTAAAGAACACCGGTAGCCATTATCTACTATTCAAATCCATATAAAAGTAATTCTATGAATCATGAGACCTTGCCTATGGTGAAGGGGCTTGAGTGCTCAGTGATACAGAGTAGCTGGACCCAGCAACTCCGATATAGTGCAACTATATCGAAGAGGTATCTATTGAGAGCCAGACTAACATATTAGACGGCCATATCAACATCACTCAATCTTCTGAGTACTGTGCAGCTGAAAGCAATAGAAAACTACAGCTGTTTTTTTTCCAATAAAATGTAGCTCTCTGCATTTCCATGTAACAAAGATGGAGGTGCCTTCCTTGGTAAAATATTCCGGAGATAAACTAGTCCCCCATCGGATCTCCGGGTGGGGACTACTATGATGGGGCCACCAGAAAATTAAAAAAATAACATTCTACAAGTTGGAGCGTGGAATATTAGAAGTCTAAAAATGGTTGCTAGGTTAGAAAACTGAGAGGGAAATGGATAAGTTAAATGTAGATGTAGTAGGAATTAGTGAAGCTTGGTGGGAAGAAAACGACTTTTGGTCAGGTGATTTTAGAATAATTAACTCAGCTTCAAATAAAGGGCAGGCAGAAGTAGGTTTTGTAATGAACAAGAAGATATGAAAAACAGTAGAATATTCCAAAATGCAGAGCGATAGAATCATTGTAATAAGGATAAAATCAAAACCTAAGCCAACAATGATTGTTAACATGTTCATGCCTACAAGTGTCCATGATGATGAGGTAGAATTTGTATATGAATAAATTTACAAAGCAGTTAAATACATAAACGGGGATGAAAATTTAATAATAGTTGAAGATTGGAATGCAAGCATTCGAAAAGGCAAAGAAGGAAATATTGTGGGTGAATACAGGCTGAGCAAAAAGAATGAAAGAGTCATTGAGACTCATTGAGTTTTGCACAAAGTATAATTTAGTAATTACCAACACCCAGTTTAAACATTGTAATAGAAGAATATATACAGTGAAAAAGTCAGGTGATAGTGCAAGGTATAAGATAGATTATATATTGTTTAAACAAGGATTTTTTAATCAACTCGTCGATTGTAAAGCTTATCCTGGAGCAGACACTGATGGCAACCATAATTTAGTGATAATGAAATGTAGATTGGGGTTTAAAAACCTGAAGAAAAGGAGTCAGATGAATCAGTGGAATTTAGAGAAGCTTGAGGAAGAGGAGATAAAGAAGATTTTTGCAGAAGACATTGCAAGAGGTATGAGTAAAAAAGATAAGGTAGAAAATAAAGAAGAAGAATGGGAGAATGTTAGAAAGGAAATTCTTAAATCAGCACAAGCAATCTTATGCAGAACAAAGAGAACTGGTAGAAAACCTTAGATATCAGAGAATATATTGCAGTTGATGTATGAACATAGTAAATATACGAATGCTAGAGATGAAGGTAAAAGGAACTATTGAAAATTAAGAAATACTATCAACAGGAAGTGCAAATTAGTGAAAGAAGAGTGGATTAAAGGAAAGTGTTCAGAAGTGGAAAGAGAATTTTGTAGTATACATTAAAATCTAATAATGTGTTAAACAAAGATGGTACACCAATTTATAATACAAAAGAAAAGATCAATAGGTGGGTAGAATATGTTGAAGAGTTATATGGAGAAAATGAATTAGAAACTGGTGTTATAGAGGAAAAAGAGGAGATTGAAGAGAATGAAAAGGGAAATACAATACT
Organism: Lycorma delicatula; assembly: GCF_047948215.1. NCBI lineage: Eukaryota > Metazoa > Arthropoda > Insecta > Hemiptera > Fulgoridae > Lycorma > Lycorma delicatula. Next base: position 94,846,677 of record NC_134455.1, read on the forward strand.
GAGATCTGAATTTAAGAGAGCATTAAAAGATTTGAATGGCAGAAAGGCTCCTGGGATGGACAGGATAATTGCAGAATTACAATGCAGTGCAGGTGAGGAAGCAATAGATAGATTATACAAACTGGTGTGTAATATTTACAAAAAAGGGGAAGTTCTGTCAGACTCCAAAAAGAGTGTTATTGTCATGATACTTAAGAAAGCAGGAGCAGATAAATGTGAACAATACAGAACACTTAGCTTAACTACTCATGCATCAAAAATCTTAACTAGAATTCTGTACAGAAGAATTGAGAGGAGAGTGGAAGAGGTGTTAGAAGAAGACCAATTTGGTTTCTGGAAATATATAGGGACAAGGGAAGCAATTTTAGCACTCAGATTAATAGTAGAAGGAAAATTAAAGAAAAACAAACCAACACACTTGGCATCTATAGACATCTATAGGCATCTATAACGTAGACTGGAATAAAATGTTCAGCATTTTAAAAAATGTAGGGTTCAAATATGTAGATAGAACAATTGCTAACATTAACAGGAACCAAACTGCAACAGTAATAATCAAAGTACATAAGAAAGAAGCAGTAATAAAAAAGGGAGTCTAACAAGGATGCTCCCTATCCCTGTTACTTTTTTATCTTTACATAGAACTAGCAGTAAATGATGTAAAAGAACAATTTAGATCCAGAGTAACAGTGCAATGCGAAAAGATAAAGATGTTATGATTTGCGGATGATATAGTAATTCTTGCCAAGAGTAAAAAAGATTTAGAAGAAACAGTGAATAGCATGGATGAAGTCTTACGCAAGAACTACTATAATGAAAATAAACAACAACAAAACAAAAATAATAAAATGTAGTAGAAATAATGTAGATGGACCGCTGAATATAAAAATAGCAAGAGAAAAGATTACGGGGGTAGAAGAATTTTGTTATTTGAGAAGTAGAATTACTGAAGATGGACAAAGCAGGAGTGATATAAAATGCCGCATAGCACAGGCAATACGAGTTTTCAGTCAAAAATATAATTTGCTTACATCAAAAATTCAAGTGAAATTTGGATGATTGGAGTACCTGAGAAGAAAATATTAGAAGCTTTTGAAATGTGGTGCTATAGGAGAAATTAAAAAATTAGATGGGTGGATAAAATGACAAATGAAGAGTGTTGCGGCAAATTGATGAAGAGAGAAGCATTTGGAAAAATATAGTTAAAAGAAGAGAGACTTATAGGCCACATATCAAGGCTTCCTGGAATAGTCACTTTAATACTGGAGGGACATGTAGATGGAAAAATTTGTGCAGGTAGGCAACCTTTGGAATACGTAAAATAAATTTTTAGGGATCTAGGATGTAGGGGGTATACTGAAATGAAATGACTGGCATTAGATAGGGAATCTTGGAGAGCTGCATCAAACAAGTCAAGTGACTGGACAAAATTAAAAAAAGTAAGCCTTTTCTAGGATTTGAACCTTAGTACTCTCAACTTCAAAATCAACTGATTTGGGATGACAAGTTCACCATTAGGCCAACACCACTAGAACTAGTGTTGACCACTAGGTCAGTACTACTAGACTAAACTTTTGATGGTTAATGTCCATCATATTCTGCAGATCATGAACCCAACCGTTTCTGTGAATTCAAGATCATCCTCAATATTTGTTGTACCTGCTACTGTTGAGTTGTTAGAAAATGAAAACACCCTCACATGCACCTGATTCTTGTTCAGTGTAACAAAGAGTGGAGTATCTGGTATCATTCTTGCTGTCATTGTCCTACTTTTCAAAGCCTCTTCTTCTCCTTTATGCTGTACTGTACAGGAAATGTACTGACTCAATGTGTCCATTTCCCCAGTCACAACTGCCATGGAATCATGATCCGGTCACTGTAGGTCATTTGAAGATTTGCTCTAGCTGCAAGTCTTTTAACAGTCCTTCCCACACTATCACATGCACTATTGCCATGAGATGTGGCAAAAAAATGCCACTCTGCTTTGATCCCAAAGTCTGATTCATGGTAACAGAGGTTGAGAAAATGGAATCTGTTTTTGTACTGAAAGGCAGCATCATCACTTTAATAATAGATCAGACTTGGTTTTATGGTAAAATGAGACTTCATGAAACCAATTAAATGTTTCTGAAAACGGTAACTGCTATTGTGCCATGTGTAACAGTCAGAAATTATGACAAGAGATGTATGCATCAATGTTTTTGTTACTGGATCTTGGAAATAGGTTGTGAAGGGATGAATTATTTATTGGCTGTGCATTGTTCCAGTGGAAACCTTGGGCTGCATCCTTCAAAATGAATGAATAGTTCTCAGCAAAGTTGCAAATTACAAGATATTCACCTTCTTTCAGAGATTTCTTCAGATGGTGAAGTAACTGGACTGTTGACTAGCAAGAAATGAATGTTGAAGTTTTAGAAGTGTTTCAAAAAGTATACTGATGAATTGTTCTATAGATTTGACTAATGTCTCAAGGGATATTCTTTTTTCAACTTCTATCCACTGTTTGTAGGTGATGTTTTCAATGCAGTTGAGATCGAAAGCTTCCTCAATCCTTCCCACGATTTCTTCAAACCTAAGACAATTTTTGCAATTTCCAAACTTCTGTTGGATTAGCACACACTACATATATCATAACATCTCTGTAGGACTTAATTGGTCTATAATCTTCTATCAATTCTTTCATTCTACAATGCATAAACATAAGTTTTGCGTTTTGGTGCGTTGTAGAAACACAAATACTGTGGGTTCCACTTGCACCTGCGAGAACACAGTACTTAGGCCTGAGTCCCAGAGAGGTTCCATCGCTGAAAATAGAATTTTTCAGCAAAATAGGATACCCCTGTTTAAACAATGCAAAAGCTTCACGGAGATTACACCGAATAATTTTTTTCTTTACTTCCTTTCGTCTTTTATTTATCTTAAGAGAAATAAAATCTTTATCCAGGCACTGTTTGACTTATTCCCTAAGTCCTCACTCTCATACAGATCAGTTACTTTTTCTGCTATTTCAAAATCTGAAGTTCTACCAGGTTTTGGATTAGGACATGATATGATATCTTTTTCTTTAACCAGACTTTTAGCTTTCCTTGCAGTGTAGTTTGATACTCCAAATTCAGCTTGAATATCTTAAAGTCCAGCTTTTAGGGAGCATTGTCAATATTTCCATCCTGATGCTCTTATCATCTGTAGTATTACATTTTTCCTTCAATTGGCTGGTAATTTCACGGTCAGAGATGAGAGCAATAGCATCTTGTTCAGAATCTGAAGCCATGTTCAATATTTTGCTTTTGAACACCACTGCTGCTTTCTTAAGCTTTTCCTGAGGGTATTTTCTTTCACATAGATGTTTTTTCTGAATAGGCGATTCATTTAAAATAATCAAACTTTTGTTCAGAGTATTTACAGCTTCATTTTTTCTGGGGAACACAAAGGATCTAATTGTTGAAATTCTTCATCAGAAGTAGATTCTTCAGCATTATTTATAGCAGATGCTTCTAACTGTTTGCGGCAATATCACAAATTTTCTTAACCTTGTTTAAGGAAAGTAAATGTCTGCAATAAGTTCTTGCTTACACTTCTCAGATTTTTCTTACAGAAATTATGACTTGAGTTTTAAAATGGAATGTAGCAGTAAATTTTACCTGAAGCTGTAGAAGTTGATGGTTCCATGCTGGTCACTGCATTCTGGTCAAAGGCTGTGATGAAGTAGTCATAAAACTCCATACTTGTAGAGAAAGGCCAGCTCAGTTAACAAAGAGTGACAAAAACATCTGAAAAAAATATTTTTTTGCATCACTTTATGGACATGATCAATCCTCTTGGGGAGTAACCACTGAACCTTCTGTTCCAAGAGATGATTCAGACTAAATATTACTTTACTCGTCTCAATAGGATGAAACATATAAATTCTTTTGCTGGCACTAGGAGTGCATGTCATGACATGCTCCTCTTCTGCCTCATCAAGTGACCTAGTCTGTAAGACTGGAAGAGACTGGAGAATTTTCACTGACTGAATCTCAATTAGCAATTTTCGCATAGGGGGAATAATTAGAATATTCTGCTGTATCTAATTATTACAAAATTATTTTTTAACATGATCCAATTGCAATCCTACTATGAAATGTTTATCCTACGTACAACACATTTAGGAAGCAAAAGATATATTTTTCAAATTTTTAGAAAATACACTTTTGGATACATACTATTTTTTGTAACCTGAACTATTAATAACATAGAACCTTGCCAAGTGACATATCACAAATCCAAGTGCTTTAAAATGGCACCAAAATGAGCTATTTATCGCTTATAGGAACTGGGAAATCTATTTTTTTGTAATTACCTGAACCTTGTTTTTTGCAATTTTTGTACTTTTTTACGGGGTTCCACACAAAAAACTGGGTGACTGAAAGATCTGCAAAAATATTTTTTTTTTCGTATCACTTCATGGGTAGAGCCAAACCTGTAAATTCTATTTGAATTACTCAACATGAATCTGAGAAGTGCATTTATTTTAGTTGATTTGATGTGGAATGACCCAATAGTACCTGCCCAATTCATATTTTTCCTTCATTAACTTAAGAATAAGAACAGGTTATGATAATGTAAAATTTGTTAATTTAAAGTAGAAATAGGTAGTAATTATCTACAGACAATATTGAAAAAGAGAAGGTATATTTAATTTTATTACAGATATATTTAATTTTGATTTAGTGTAGCGACAACAGAATAACCAAATGTCATATGTATTTAATATGTTATATGAGATTTTATGTGATAAACTCAAATAACCATTCTTTTTGGTTTGTTAAGAAATAGTTGAACAATGTTCTTTCCTTTATCTGCACACATAATCCGTTTATATACCTTAGGAGAAAATTAGCAATATGATATTTTTAACATTTCAATCTTTGGCTCCGGTAATAAAAAAGATACCTTCAGAGTGCAAATTTTTTCTATTTACATTAATATTATCATTGATACTTACGCACTGAATGTAAAATATGTTCAATACCATACATTCACAAAAACATTAAAGTGATAGGACATTGTGCTTAAAAACAAGAGAAATGTACTCCCCACATATGATTATAATATCTTGTAATAGTATTTTATTTAAAAACTAAACAAATTATTTGTTTTTGATTATCAATTAAAATATTAATGTTTAATAAACATAATAATTATTATTGTAATAAATCTTTATTCATCGATCAGACATTTCAACGTTCAATGCTTCAATGATGCTTAATCTAGTTTACAAAACAAAAACAGAAAAGAATAACCAACAGTGAAACCAAATGTAGCTAATAAATACACAGACATTTTATTTATAAAAGATACAGACCACGACACATAAAAAATTAGGGCTTTTATTCTGACTTGTACATACAAAGCTCTCTCCCAAAAATAAACTTCATGTATAGAAGTACTCTACAGCAAGTACTTCGAAGTATAAAACTTTTGACCTCTAGTCATTTTAATACATAAATTAGTTTTATTAATTAACACTGAACTTTATTCTGAAAAAAATCAAACTGCTAGCAGCAGAAAATAATAGTTTATGAACTTAAGTTAATTACAAACATTAATATTTTGAACTTTCTAAAGATTATACGTCAAACAAAATTTTTTTCTGTATCACGCTAGTGATTTACCTAGTTCTGACAAAATTAATGAAATACTTTTTTTATCAAACACTGCCAATATTGGCTAATGACAATCAGCATTTTTTATACTTTCAGTCTCATGAAAAATTAATAGTATATTTAATTTTTTCCTGGGTGATAATAACAAACTGATAAACAAATTGATTCATACATCATAATGATAACCAATAACAAGTGATACTACGAATAAAATATATCATTACACTTTTATTTTATCATAGTAGGATATTTAAATAGACATACTATATGTTCTTTTATGGATTAAAAAAACACAAGATCTAAATGTCAGAAAGTAGGTGATGCACAAAGTTAAAGCTGCATTATCAGTTCTCTAGTCAATTAGTAATCAGTTTTGTGAGTTACGGTAACCTGTTCAAATAGTAATCCATTCTGTGGAGAGAGGTTTGGGTTAAGGTTTCAGTTTTGTAGAGAGAGGAATAAACCATAAACTAATCCTTATAGTCATCAAAGTCAAACTCGAAGTCAGCTGCTGAAGATGACTGATCGTGCTCTTCATAAGGTGATTAGCTGTCATGACTAATAGCATGGAACATGTAGTGAAATCTCCCTCTGTAGATATTTATATTTCTATTTAAACATAAATTCATTCAAGAGTTCTACAACTGCTGTTAAATATTGTCATACCTTGGCAATTTATCCCTAACCTCTCCCCACAAAAGTCTAACCTTAACTTCTCTCCACAGATTAGCATCTGAATAGGTCTTAACTTACAAAACTGAGAGCTAATTTACTAGAGTGCTGATAATGTAACATGGACTTTGACCTTGCATGGGTCACCTGCTTTCCAACATTTAGTGTTTTACAGACCCCCTACCCACACCTATTTAATATAGTATATTAATGTATGAAAAAAATTACAGTTGATCAATTAATTGCAAAGAATTACCAAAAAATTTAATAAAATGAGCTTATCAGCTTTTGCCATCAGATCACGAAATTATTCCTTAAGTAACATTACAACATATGTTACTTTTTTATTACTTTATTTTTTACTCTAATTCATTTTATTTATTATACTAAAAAAACCTTTATTAGTAGAAGAAATCAACAGCCAGTAAAAAAACTTCAAAACTATTCTTCATCAAACAAAAAATGATAAAGTTTTTTACATTATGAAATACAGATACGAGAAAATTAAAGTATGCTTTATATTAACTCATATATCGCATATAAAACTTTAGGTTACTTAATCTAAATGTTAATTAAAACTAGTTCAGGAAATGGAAAACAAACTTTAAAACATTCAAAATACAAAAACGTTACAACATTTTTAAAATGAAATACTAAGATTTATTTCATCAAAGATTTAAATAACATGATATAAAGTATCACAATTTCTATATTAAATGTAGTTACACTAAAGGAGAAAAATATAGAACTTCTGAGCGGAATTAATAAATTTATATGACGGTAATATTTAATCACAAAACAATCATTTACTTTTTCTTTTTTGGTGCATTTTCTAACCCTCTGATGAACCTTTTTTGTATAGAATATTTTTCGGTAAGCAATTTATTAACAAAAATTACTTGGTTCCCCTGAATTTGAACTTGTGCACTTTTAGAACCTGGAACATTGTTAATGGTTGTGCTTGCTCCTACTCCATGTTGACACTCATGCGCAAACTCTGAAACATTAATCCCATACAACTCTAAATTACTTACAAGTGTCACTTTTTTATTACCAACCCGAGTGCCAACTTGAATATCTATAGGTTGTAATTTACCCTTAACCACTGTTGTCTTTTTTTCACCAGCAATTAACTCATAAGAATGTCCCATTTTATTAATAACACCATTTATCAAAGCATCCCAGGTTAGGATATCCTCTGTGCTACCAATTATATCCTTTAACACTTTATCAAGTTTCACAAATTTCTCATTTTCCTTAAACTTAAGATTTTGGGATTTAACATAATCAGTAATGCATTTTCTAATACTTTGCATTGTTAGGCTATCTCCCTTTTTATTCAAATAAATTGAAAACAAAGGAAGAACAGCAGCAGTAACAGTCCTTTTTTCTGTTACTTCTGGAACAATAGGTTTGTTGGACATTACCAATTCTTCTTTATCAGAGTTGGCCAGATCAAAAAACCTACTATCAAATTCTTTTATCAAACTATGATCAAATGCAACAAAAGATATGCTTTGAACTCCTTTAGAAAGCATTTCAAGCTTAATAATTCCTGTTTTCTCAACTTCATTTAAAAAATTTGATAACTTTTTATATTTTGTTTTTTTTATGTCAACATTTTTTCCTGGTGGGCAAGCAGCAAGAATATGCTGCCTATAAAATGTGCTTACCAGCAGAGGAAAAGTACTCTTCTTTACTGAAGTTTTTAATGACTTCAAAAAACAGTACATTAATAATTCATTCATAATTTCTTTTAAGTTTTCACTTGAATCTTCTTTATCAGAAGTATCTTCTATATTTTCATTTAATTCACAAGTATTAATGTCATGATCCTTTTTAACAGTTTCTGGAGGATCCTGATCAACAGCACATTCAACTAAAGTTAAAAAATTATCAGTATTTTCAACCAGTACTAGATTACTAGCAATTTCTATCAAAGTGTTGGGATCTTCAGTATTCTCATCTGGAGTTATACCATCTTCTTCAATATGATCGCCATAACATACTGGACCCAGTTCTGGAATAAGTAATGTTGAACCATAGTTTGACAAAGTATCACCATAAAAATGTAAAATATTCACACACTTACCACGTTTTGCTGACATGTACATATCATAACTTGATAAAGCAGCTTTACCAACTGCAATAGGTGCCTTATTACAAGTTAAATTAACTGAAACACGATCACCTTTATTCAGCTTTCCATAGGACTTAATGCTGACTTCTTCTGAAAAAACTACACCAGGAAGCATAAGATCTGCACCACCAGAAATAGCTGTAAATACCTGTGGATGTGTAGTGAATGTTGGCAGCAGGCTAGGAAATTGCCACAACATGTATACAGTTGGATATATGTGACCATCGAGTTCGAAAATAATTGGCAGCTTTTGCACGCAGTATAACAGAACTACTTCACCCGAATGTGCAATTATTTTCACAGAAAATATAGTTTCTTTATTCGGCATAAAAACAGAAAGAGATTCCTCACACAAACTTGGAAAATGCTTCAGAATCTCTGCTTTTAATTTTTTTGTGTCTGATCCCTTTAAACGAGAATTAGATTTTACCCTGAATGGTTTTTTAAACATTTTCAAATTAAAATTAAACTGCTAAGAAATTAATTTTTAGTTTTCTTAAGTAAATTTCATATTGAACAACACAAATAATTTAATTCAAATCGTAATTCGCATGATATTAAAAGTAACAATTCATTATAGAAATATATCCGATAAATTCATTCAAAACGTCCAAGATCCTGCAACACACCTTGTACTTTACGCGAAGCAACTTACATAACCTCCAATTTAAGTACGTAATACTACCTCAAGCAACGTATACTTCGAGAGGACACATTAAATCCTATGTATGTATCGATACTATCGTTCACAATGACGAGAACAATCTAAAAATAATTCTTCAAATAATTTCGAGTAGTCGACTTAGAAGTTTTATTGAAGGTAATCGATCAAATAAATTCTTTTGTTGATACCATCACATGTTACTGTTATGACCTCTAGGGTTAGTATGAGAGGGAAAGTAATTATATTATTATGCTGTTTTTTTTTAAGTATATCTGTTTGTTTGGAAGTATACAGTTTTGTGTTAGATGCTGACCATTAACCAAAAATTAAATAATTGTGAGAACTCTGTTATGATTTCATAATATTCGTATTATAATTTAGTTTTTGTCTCCAGTACTAGTACGCTGTTGATACGCCTATCAGGCAGGCTGTTAACAGTGATAAAAAATATAACTGAATTTATTTCTTGAAAAATGATATCAAAAATGTTTCGTATCGGTACTTGTTCGCTGATTGGGCTTGGAGGTTGGATAGCTGGGACAGTTACGGAAAGGCATAAAACCACTTATGGTTTCAGTTTTATACCATCTTTGGGTCATGAAAAACATTTACCAGGTTTACCAATCTTTGGAACTGTTTCAGCAGCAGCTCCTATTATTTCTAATAAAGAGGTAGCTGAGGATCCTTTTAATCCCCAAGAGAAATTAGGACCATCAGGGAGAGTATCTGAGGTGAGTGTGATTACCAAACTTAAAAACTTGTAATATCCCTTCTAAGATAAGATAATTTTTTTATTTATGATAAACATTTAATTAATATTTTTGATTGATAGAAAATTCTGTTTTAAGAGTTATATATATTTATTTTAATTAGTTGTTAAATATTTCTAAGAAGTATATTATAACCCAGAATACTTATACATCTTTCAAATGATACCAGTGAATTTACACCCCTTATCCCTGGAAATTTCTTTTTCACTGATAAAAATCCTGCACTTAACAAACTGTGATCTCTTTTACATATTGGTAAACTGGCTGCAGTGCTGAGAGCATCTTAGACAGATAGTGTAACATTTATTCACTATTCGTCAGTGGATTACTCCTGTGATATTCAGTAGGCCACAAAGTGATCCCCATTGAGTAAATACAAATGTGGCATGTTTATGGTTATAAAACAAAGATTTTCACTTCCATGTTGGTCTACGTTTGCATTTAAGGTTGTTCATCCCACTCCAGAAGTTTAATTTCAGTAGTGACTATATCCAATGGTTTAAATGGTACAACTAAGTCCTTAGTCCTCTCTTTTTGTTTAAAATTGTAATGGGTACTTATTAATTAAAAAGGGATGTTGTATTTTTTAGAATAATTTTTGTTGTCATGATTTTAAAAAAAATATTTTTTCTAATTATATTTTGCATTAACCATTACATTTTAGATTCCCCTATTTATTTTTTTATTATTTTGTTTTTTCTTTTTTGTACTGATACTAAAATTTTTTCAGATCATGAAATTTGGTTTTCCAAGTTTATCAAATCTGAGAACATTTGATGATTATGTTTTATCTTATGACACACGTGCTAGAGTTGCTTATTGGGTTTTTGAACATTTTACTGCTGACCGACTAAAACCAAAAGATCAAGTTAATAGGTCACTTTGTAACTTCTCTGAGGATGAATCTATTCATAAATACTTTAGGTAAGAATGTTAATTAAATACAGAAAGTATATATTAAGTAATTGAGTGATACTTTTTACCCAGTGAAATAATAAAAATGAAGTATAATGTAAAGTTGATAATTGAAGTTAATGAATGAGTTGATAATAACTCATGTAAAAATAAATAATAAAAACAAACATTTTCAGTTCAAGAGATGAAATAGTAAAAATTTAAAAAAATACGATTTTTGCATTTATTTATTACCACGTAAACTTATGATAAGAAAGAAAACTGATAATTGTATTTAGAGAAAAAAGTAGTACAAATTTCATGGTGATAGATCAGATTAATCAAAAGTCAAAAAAATTTTATATTATCATATTTTAGGAGAGAGCTGCTTCTAGGAAAGGGTATTTTTTGTATATTTTTCCTATTATATTTCTTATATTATTTTCTGGTAAGATTAAAAAAAAAATCATCTAATACAATTTAGGGATTTTTCAGAGGGAGGTATTTAATGATGAATTTAAGAGAAAAAAAATTAATAACTTAATTAAATTAAGTATTAACCAACAGTTTAATAGAATCGATCTCTGTAATACACTAGTACTAAATACAAAACCAAATTTAATGGGTATAAGTTAAACTGTTCCTAAGATATAAACCTTTTCTTTCTTTTTCCTGTTTAGCCTCCGGTAACTACCGTTTAGATAATTCTTCTGAGGATGATATGTATGAGTGTAAATGAAGTGTAGTCTTGTACATTCTCAGTTCGACCATTCCTGAGATGTGTGGTTAATTGAAACCCAACCACCAAAGAACACCGGTATCCATGATCTAGTATTCAAATCCGTGTAAAAATAACTGGCTTTAATAGGACTTGAACGCTGTAACTCTCGACTTCCAAATCAGCTGATTTGGGAAGACGCGTTAACCACTAGACCAACCTGGTGGGTTCCTAAGATATAAACCAAAATAATATTACTTAAACATGTATTGCTAGAAGATCCATTTTATACTTTTGAATGATTTCTTAACTACAAAGTAGGATTTGTGTATGAATTTTTGCGAGTATTTCACTTTTAAACTGAATATGTTTATTGTTTTTTTTTCTACTATATATGGTGATTGTGTTTCTTTCATATATTGTGTAACTGTTTTTAATATATTCTGAGTTTTTACATGTAATAAAGATAGTTTATTGCAGTTTATTATTGATATGTGTAGGATAATTGCAAATAAATTGTGCATAAATATTTTAAATGTTAACATTATAAGAAACAATTTTTATGATAAAACATAATAAATCAATATTTTATTTAGAAAGTACTTTTTTATTACTTTGATAAATATATAAAAATTTCAATTATTAATAAATCTGTCATTAGATATATTCATAAATTGAAAGTGTTATATAAAAGTAACTAAAATTAAACATTAAATTTAAAAAAAATATATATATATATATATATAATGTGCATTAAATTGAAAATAAAAATGAAATCGCCAAAATAATAATAAAATTTATTTTTTTAAATCCTTTATAAATCAAGAGTTTCATGAAAAATTCTTACCATAAAAAAATAATATTAAATATAATAAATAAAATAATAATTAAATTAAAAATATTTTCCTCCAACTAGTTGGTTAAGTGTTTTACGAATGAAAATTTATTGCGCTGATACTAAATGAAAATTGTTGGAAAATTATACTGTTATTTGGGGAGGAATGTTCAAAAGGAACTAAAACATGGTATACACATATCAAGAAGGCTGAGATTGAAATTAGCAATGAAATAAGTTAAGTATTGATACACATATGCAATACAAACAGGTAAGTTAAATGTGAAATCAATGGGATTCAGCTGGAATATGGTAATTTATATATACTCGTATATGTATAAATTATATATATTTATGTATACAAAAAATGCCAGAATAGGAGAGCTGAGCACAGAAGTTAGAAAGTATTTATTTTTTGCCAGTTTGTTATTAGTCTAATATAGGATAAGAAAGTACTGAAAAGTGCTAAGAAGTATTTTATAAAGCTTTTATGCTTATTTCTTATGCTTCATGCTCCAGTCCTCGCATAGTTGGGGTGTTGAAAGAGATAAGAAAGAAGTTAAATTCAGGCAGTTGAGATTGAATTGTTAAGAAGCTTAACAATTCAATTTTAGTATCTTAACACGTTGGATATCATATTTTTTAATGCATGTAATTTTATAATTTATCCCACTGGGCTGGTCTAGTGGTTAACTCATCGTTGCAAGTTACTCAATTTTCAAAGTCAAAGATTCTGAGGTTCAAATTCTAGTAAAAGTTACTTGCTTTTTATGGATTTGAATAGTAGAGAGTGGATACCAGTATACTTTGGTGGGTGGGGTTCAATTAACCACACGTCACAGGAATGGTTGGCCGAGTGTACAAGACTACATCTCATTTACAAGTCATATTTATCATCATCATCTCGTTGGTTTTAGGGAGGGTACTTATTGTTCACTAGTTGAACAGACTGCTACATACACATTAGGAAAAGTGATCTTGATACTTTAAAAGTTCTCATTGTCTGGTATTTGTATTTAAACTGGTGCATTACATAAAAGCTATATTTTGTAAGCTTTCATCTCTTCTAATGCTATTTTTTGGTCATTGATAGAATTATGACCATTTTTTTACATGTTGCTGCATACATCTACTTATGTCAGTTCCTTTTTGTATCTTAAAAAATACTCTTACTACATATTAAAGCAGTAAAGCAGTACATATTAAAGCATAGTAAAGCGCTTACTACATATTAGGCATATTAAAGCAGTAAATGATTCTATTCTATTATTTTCTAACTGGTATGGTATGTACCTATGAGAAAAGTATTTATATATTTTTAATAAAGTTGATGTATGTGCTGGTTCATTTCTACTTAATTTAAGGATTGGTTTAACCTGCAATTATGAAATCTGATATTAGGAGAAATTGATTATTTAATTTTAAAAAAAATCAAATCACCAGATACTAAATCTTGAAGAGATTTAGGTTTTTAAAAAAAATATAGTTGGAAATATTATAGAAGAACTGTTGAAAAGTATCCTTTTCTCTAAAAATTGAAATTTTAAAATTGATGATATTTTACTGTCTCAAGCTGTAGATTTGTAATTTTTATTTAAAAAAAATAAATAAATTTGCTTAAAATTTATCATTTTTTTAAAAATAAAATAAGTAAGGCCGTCAGCTTATATTTAATTATTAGCGGCTCTGAACACAGTTTCACGCCTGCAGGGCCATCTGTCTGCTATTTACAAAGCCACTGCAGTTGTTGTTTTGATGGAGTAGTTGTTTGCCTGCTAGTGAATGCAGATCACAGTGTCCGCAATGATCGTTTCTCCCACCAGTTGTGAAGTGCACGCTGTGGTTTGATTTTTGTGTGCAAAAGGATCTTCAGCTGCTGAAATTCATCAGGAGTTGTGCCAGTGTCTGACCTACAGTAACGAATGAAGGAAAGCTTAGACAGTGGTGTTGAGACTAAAAATGGCCGACGAAGAGTGGAATGGCAGACCCAATACTCAGACCAACAAAATTGTTGAACAAGTGAACCAAAAACTGCGACGTGATCAGAGATTGATGATTAGTACTCTGGCTGATGGATTTCCACATGCTGGACACAACTTTATCTACACGATTGACACAGAAAAGCTCGGATATCACTAATTGTGTGCAAGGTGGATACCGAAAATCCTCATTGACCAACACAAAGAGCAAAGAATGTGCAGTGGACAAGCTTTTTTGGACCGCTATTGACAAGATGGAGATGATTTGTTTTGCCACATTGTTATGGGTGACAAGACGTGGATATCCTCCACCACCACAGAATCGAAACAATAGTCAATGCAGTGGTGCCAATCAAGTTCCCTAAAACTGAAAACGTTTAAGCAATGTCCATGCTCGAGTCTAAAAATGCTGGCTACCATTTTTTGGAACAAAAAGGGCGTTATTTTGGTTGATTTCATGGAGCGTCGATCAACAATTACAGCTGACGTGTACTGGAAAATGCTTACCAAACAGACGTTCGATCCAAAATCAATGACGCAGGGAAACTGTTATCCAGCATAATCCTCCTTCACGACAACATGTGTCCTCACACTACTGCCTTAACCAAGAAGAAGATTCAAGATTTTCATTATGAACTTTTTGACCACCCTCCATATAGTCCCAACCTTTTGCACCTAGCGACTACTTCCTTTTCTTTCATTTCAAAAAGTGGCTTGGTGGACAACGGTTTAAAAACAACAAGGAACTCAAGACTGCTGTTGTCAACTGGTTTAATTCTCAGGCAGCAAACTTCTCTGCAGAAGGGCTTAAAGAAACTGGTGCAGCGTTATGAAAAGTGCTTAGAACTGAAGGGCGATTACGTGGAAAAGTGAAGTAGATATGTAGTAAACTAAAACTGTAAATAAAAAACTTTTTTCACGCGTTAATTTTTTTTAATGACCAAATGGTCCTTACTTTATGAATATTCTTTGTAATATTGATTTCAGATCAATTTTAAAATAAAATTGTTCTGAAATTTTCTGTTCCAAGCTGTAGATTTGTTACTTTTATTTATTTTTATTTTTTTGGAATGATGCTTTATGAGGATGGGAATTATTGTATTAACCTTTATTGCAAAGATAGTACATTTTACAAACTTTAAAAAATTTTTTTTTTTGATAGCTCAAAATATTGTTATAGAGTTACGCTAAATTTTATAAACTTTTGTTTAACAAACTTATTAACAACTCATTGTACAATATTTGTTTTATATTTTACACTAGTGTTAGTTAAGAGAATTAGTAAGGTTGTGTGAAAGTAATAGTTTTTATGTTTATAATTAGGGAGAGGTTTTTAATAAGTCCTACACAAATCCCAGGAAAGTTCAGCATACTTATGGCTATTTTTTTCTTTTTCATTGCGCTTATACTTGTGTAGCTTTGCACAGTGTTTAGTTATTTATGAAACCTGGAAACTGGTGTAATCATTTGATTTCTGCCCACAAAACTTTTTTTTTTCCATTTTCCCAGTGATCAAGGAAATTCATACTCTCCTGCATACCTGGTTTACTATATTATTCAGTCTGTTGATAAAATAATAGTGGGGTTTTAAATGGTTATAGCTTCAGAACAAAGAATTTTAGAGAAATGAACTATACATTAAATAAAAGAGAAACACTCCAATTTTCTTAGTTGTTTAGTAAATTCTGATGTGTGCTCCCTTAGATACCTTGCAGATGTCAAGATAATATTCACTCTTGCCATACATGGCAGAGAACATCTGGCGTGGTAGAAAAAACAGCTTCAGTGCCTTATTTTTAAATGGTTCTGATTTCAAACTTGCACTAATAGAAAATAGAAATCCATGGAGTATCCCAAAGATAGAAATCCATGGGGTATCTTCTGGAAGCCATCGGGATCAGGCAATCCACCCTTCTCATTCGATTCATCGCTGAGGAAATGTTTCATTAAGAAACTCCTGCACAATTGCATCATAATGTGGAGGAGCTCCATCTAACTGGAAAATGGAATTCTCTGGCGCTACACACCCTTATAACATATCCAGGAAGATATTCTCAGTTATTATTTTTTCAGAAAAAAAGAAGGGACCAATAACTCTGTCATGTCCAATAGTGCACCACACATTCACTTTTTCATTGTCACACAGATGTTTAATAACAGCATGTGGAGGTTCCAATGTACTTGTCTAGAAACATGAAATGTTGCTTCATCACTGAAAATGAACTTATTTAAAAATTCATCATCTTGCTCTAATCTATCCAGAATATCTACAGCAAAATCAATTGTTTTAGAAATTCCCAACTGTCTAGAACACTGCTATATTGATTTCTTTGGGCTATGCAAGAAACTTGTTCCCACTGCTTCACTTGTTTCATCAGACACTGATGGCCATCGTGGGCGTGTTTGCTTCAGTAGGATGCCCCTGTTTCTTTGAGTTGTTTGTATCTTCACTGAATGTTATTTTCATGTGGGAGGTCTTCATTGCACACACAATGGTATTCACAACTAAGACATGTAACTAAATCAAACATAGGATCACAACATACACTGAACCTTCCTCTGCACTGCAAACATGTTGACTAATGTCCATGTACTGCTTGCATGTACTGGAAATACAATGCGCATGTGCTAGATTTCGCATACATAAACTGGGAGTGTTTCTCTCTCATTTAATATACCGTTCATCTTTCTAAATGTTTTTTTCTGAAACTGTAACCATTTAAAACCCCACTATTATTTTACAGACATGCTGTACTTTCTTTCAATTGACAAACATGTTAGCAGGGGTTGTTACTATTGAATATTACCAACTTGGATATTTGTCATAGTTTGTGATGTCATTTTAACACTCATATTATTCAATTAAGCATTGTGAAACAAAAGCAAGAAAAGTTTTGATTACAAGTTATGAAACCAGAAATTGATACAGAGGCATAAATGGCTACCAGAATGAATGGAATGGCATTCAGTATATAAGATTAATAAAAACATAGGGTACTGCATATTTTTCTTTACATATTTTCAAATATACTATATTAAACTAAGGTTTGTTGGTGTTGAAATGTACATCTTTACAGCCACAAAGATTCAAGTTAAAACAAATAGTGTTTCTGTTCAATTAATAATTACTCCATTACTTTTTCATATGAAATTTTTAGAAAGTTTGCATATCTTATATGTGTGTATATACGACACTTAATGCATATTAGAGGTTATGGTGAGAAGTTATGTATTAAGTGATTTGTGTTTAATTCAGATCCACAAATGCAGATTATAAGGGTAGTGGATTTGATAGAGGCCATTTAGCTGCTGCTGGTAATCACAGATTGTCTCAGAAACATGTTGAGCAAACCTTTCTTTTATCTAATATGGCTCCACAAGTTGGTGAAGGATTTAATAGAGGTGCATGGAATCAGCTAGAGAGACATGTTAGAAAATTAACAAAGACGTATTCTAATGTATATGTTTGTACAGGACCTCTCTACTTACCACGGTAAGATATTTTTTTGATTATTATTTAATATGAAATAAAGAAAATTGCCTTTCTTTTATTTTACTGTAAACTTAATCTCTGTATTACTCTTATTTACTCTATTGCTTTCCTTAATTTAATTTTTTTAATTCATATTTTATCTTCATTTAATTTTTTATATTTTTAATTCCTTCATTTTAAACACTTAGTCACATTATTTTATTATTACTGATCAATCTTTTTAATTTGCTGTTGATTGAACTACATTTATTTTAGATTTTCACCATTGTTACATAATATGATGGGTATCATCGGCTCTTGGAATAACTTTATCAACTTATTGTATATTACTTACGACTAAATCAGTTTCATATAGAAATAATTTTTAGAGGCCCAACCAGTATTTCTTATAAAAATAAATGTTTTTATGAAATTAAATGTCTATGAAAGAGTAGGTAAAAAATGAGGCTCTAGATATATTCAAGGGATTGCAAGAGCCCATTATTTTGGTATGTGGTTTAATATAGATGCAGCAGTGATGAGATCAACTTTAAAATTGATGAAGGTTAGAAACTCACAAAACTCTGAAGATCATATAGAATAGAATTATTTGTAGAGATACAACAGAATTTGCAGAAGTGTAATTCAGAGTTTAGAATTATTGAAACAGGACATAGAATATTAGCTCAATATTTAAAAGTTGTAGCTATTGAAATGGAATTCTTTATAAGAATCTGTTATAAAACTAGATTAGATAAGTGGAAACAATGATGTGCAGCATCAAATGAAGTTAACACAAGTACTGTACATGAAATGGTGAAGAAGTACCCAATATGGGGTGCAATCATATGAACAGGATGATGAATGTAAAACTTTAAATAAAGTTTCTGGTTGTGCTTCAGCTGGAAGGCAACACAGAAGATTCTACATAACTGAAATGATGAAATTCAACAAACTATGTCTTGTTGTAAATTCAACAAACTAAGAATGACTTGTAGTTAGGAAAAAATAAAAACTGGGGGGCATAGAAGCAGCAGCTCTAAATTTCTACTGTGGAATAAATGTAAAGAAATTTCTAATATTGTGCAACATTTTTTCCATTAAATTTTGTATTTCGTTCTTTTAAAATTCGAACCAATTAGACATTGAAACGAATAAGGAAATGCAAAAATTCATCCAAAATTTCAGTGGTCCTATGAGTCAGTGCATTTTGGAGTACTTAGAAGTTTTAGTAACATCTTAAACAATCCAAATCTTTAATCACTCCACTTTTAAAAATCATTAATGTATTGTACAGACTTCTAGCAATTCAAGTTATCTGACAGAACCTTTCAGGAATAAAGTAAATTCCATATTATCAGAGTGCATACTCATGAATTCATGAGCAGTATTCCATTGATTTATGTTAATTATTGTAATCCAGAATTTACTGTTAACTAAGAGGCTTTTTTAAAAAATAAGTGCCGGTTATTAATGAAAAGGCTGGCAACAAAGAACTATACCATGCATCAAATATTTTATTAACTAGCTGTTGTCCTTCTTTTCAGTAGTCTAATATATTTACCTTACGTATTGTTTTTTGCTGTGAAAGTTGCGCAGTAAACAATCCCAGTTGTGAATTCTTGAGTCTTATTCCATTTCTGAAGGTTATGCTTCTGAAGTTCATTATGAACCGAGTGAAATTTATGGATTTACAATAATGAAAGATGGAAAGACATTTAATGAAGTCCATGCAAATGTTCATGATGAAGAAGGAAGTGGAAGGCCTAGTGTTCAAAAAGATGATCTTATTGATCAAGTGAAAGCCAAACTTTGAGGAAACAGACACTTTATAAATAGTGTTCTTGCAATAGTATTTCCGAACACTATGTTGTGTAGAAAGTTTCTGCAAAATAGGCTATTGTAAACTTTCCAAGAAAATTGACTAGTGTGCACAAAAATAAAAGGATGGCAACTGCTTATGCATTTTTGGAGTAGTATGGGAGAAAGAGAGAGAGAGTGGGAGAAGGTGAGGGCAGGCCAACAAATTTCTTCCCACATCATAACTGGTGATGATGAATGATTGAGGTGATATGGGAATTGATCCATCACAGCCAATCCAACATTGAGGAAATTGTTCATGTAGGTAGTCCCTAACATGTAAACTCCAGTGTGGTGGTATGCCACCTTGTTGGAAGTAAAGATTGGGTTGCCAATGTTGAGTTTGTGAAACTGCATACTCCTTTAATTGTCTAGATAAATTGCGCTAGTAACAATTGGCTCAGTGAAGAAGAATGGTCCAATCACTTCATAAGCAGTCAACACACACCAAATGTTAATTTGCGGGCTATCACTTTGTGTTTGTCAAACAACATGAAGGTTCTCGCTATCCCAAATATGAAATTATCACAGTTAACATGGCCAGAAACATAGAAGATAGCTTTGTCAGAGAAGACTACTTTTTTTAAGAATGCATTATTTTTGTTCACTTCACATAAAAACATCTATGAACAGTAATAACAAGATCCACTTTCATGAAACCATAGTACGCACATCTCCTGCATGGTAGCCATTACTCAACTGATGATTCTGCCTGGTGTTACATCGCACCAGAGTTTTCATTCAAAGTCATCACTAATTAGTATAATGACTGTTGATTCAAAGTCATCACTAACTAGTGTAGTATGTACACTAATGTTTGAAAAAATCAACTCATACTACCTCACTTTGTTCATTTTTTATTAACTCCTAAGGTGTGCTATAGTGTAAAATTAATATATAACATTATAATGCATGTTATAAATTATATTTACTTATCTCTAGTTTAAATAAAAAAGTAATATAATTTTTTTTTAAATTTAGCTTTAAATAACTTTTATTTATATTGTTATTTTTATTATTATTATTACTACTACCAAATATTGTTCAATAAACTTTGTTATATATGTTCACCAAAGAAACCTTTCTGACTACTTGCTCAGGTTTACATCTATGTAAACTGGCATAAAATTCTAATAATTGTAAGTGGCTTGCTCCAGAGTATCCTCCAGGAACAATCTATATATATACACTCCAGACAGAAAATCTGTAAATATTGTTTACAAGTCCATTTTTTAGATTATGCTGTTCACAAACTATTCCTTAAAAAAAAAGTTAAAAGCTTAAAATAAAAAACAAAACAAAAAAAATAAGAAATGAAGTAGCCATCTTGCAGTTTTTGTCGGGTAATGCTAAGAACCATGCAAAATACCTTTTTACCCATATAAAAGACGGGTAATCGACTATAATTACTATTTTTAAGGTGGAGGTCAATTTTTCTGAAATACGCATATTTCAGATCTCAAAGTTCCAAATCCTGTCTGGTCTAACTGTTACTTGAAGAAATTACAATACACTGATTTTTTTAAATAAATTGAACAGCTTTATTTCTTATATTTATCATTATTCTCACAAGAATGAGGATAATGAACATAGAGGAAGGTCTGGCTAAATGGGAAGAGCAAGGGAAGTGAGCCCTACTTGCCAGTATAAAATATATTTCATATCAGCAAAAATTTTTAAATAATTTAAGTGTTTTCTTGATTTATTATTATTTTTTTTTTTTGTATGAAAAGTTTTAGTTTTATATTATAAGATAAAACTTAAATGTGCTTTGTCAGACCACAATTAACATTCTAACTGATTTTAAACATCATAATAATTAGATGCCCTGTTATGTTGTCAGAGCTATTTTGCTATAAATAAAATAATAATAATTAAAGAATGTATTTTTTTTATTTATTGCTATTTCTTGACACCTTTGGATTTAAAAGCAAAACTTCATTTAACCTTGACAAAAATCATTTAAATCTAATTAATGAAGTAAAACACCTGTGTCGGTTTATACTAATTGATCTAAAAAATGAAATAAATATATACCAATTTAAAGCCAGTACAGTCTTTTATTTAGAAATCTTTTACATATTGTTATGCCCTTTATTATCATTTTTACACTCAAAATAAAACTTTGCTCTGCTTTTAAAAAAATGATACACCTCAAGTCATCAAATTGAAATTATTTTTTTAAAGTTGTCACCAATTTTATAAGAGAAATTTTAAAATCTCATCGTTTTTAAATACGGATGGATGGTTGAAAAAATTAATTAATAAAAGCAGCAATTTATTTAAACTTTTCTAAGAAGCACTAGTTTTGTTTCATATCAACATAGACTCCATTTTCAGAAGGTGTAGTTGTTGCCCACTGTTAAAAGTATTAGAACCGGGGTTTTCTGCTTAAGCTATTTTTCATTATACATAAAATAATTTTAATTCCTTATAATTAATAATTTCTATTAAATATTATTTGTAGTTTAACACTATGCTTTTGCACAGACATAAGTTAACAGTTAACAGCTATAAGTTATGATTACTGCATATTTATGTTTCTACTGTAAGGTAGATAATAATTTTATGAATACGTATTTTGGCTTATTTTAAATTATTTTAATACAGATGCTTTGTTTGAAATGTACATAAAAATTTATTTGGTATATGTGTAAATAGATCTGTATTTACATTCATATTTCAAATAATTAATTAATCTAGGCAGTTAAGAATTAAATCCTTTTTAACAGAAAACAGTAGGTTCATAAAAATATTTATTTCATAAAAAATAAATTTTGTAAATTTTTCATTGTTACAATAAGCAATCTTAGCAGTCCTTTAATAAAGTCTTTTCTTATTATTTTTTTAATAATCAGTAATTTGACTGGTATGCTACCGTTTTCCAGTACTTTGTATACAGTTGTAATCTTTTAACTTCAATATAATTACTACAGTTTCCATCTTTGGTTCTCTCTTTTATAAATACCTATCTTTGTTTTCATCTACAGCTTTTTCCCCTCTACATATCCCACTATTGTCAGAATAATTAAATCTTTATTTATTTAATTTTTGAACCATTAGCATAGTTAAATTTTTTTATTAGCTCAAATATTTCTTCTCTCCTGTTCATTTTGAAGACCTCTTCATTTCAAATTTGTATTAACCTAAATTTCAGCATCCACCTGTGGCACCACATTTCAAAGAATTCTATTATTTTTCACTTGTACGTATTTCACTACACACAAATATTTTCAAAAATTTATTTCTAATTCATTATCTGTTTGATGCTAATAGAATTATTTTTGGAAAGTCAATAATCATAGTTTTGGCTTATTATAAATATTGAAGTAGAGAAACGGGCCACATCAAACACTGTCTATAAAGTGGTCATAAAATTAAATTACTAAAGAAGAAATTTTTTTAAATGTTCATAAACAAAAGGGAATTATAATTAATGGGACTCTTTCAAAAAATTATGCAGAACAAATTTTAATTTTAGTATAATCAATAATAATAATTTTAATTTTAGTATATTTTCAATTTTAATTTATTAAAACCCTTTCTGTAAAAGTTTTCAAAATAATATTAAACTATTATTTACTATTGTAAATTTTATTCACTGAGGGGGACACAATTCATTGAGTTTTTATGTTCATAACCTAGTTTTCACCTCGGTTCATAAACATTTTTGCCTTTCTTGAAACAAATATTATCTTTTCTAAACCAATGTAATGCTTAAATTTAGTTGCAGTTTGGATTGAAGGTTTTAGTTGTGTAGACTTTTTATGAAACTTTATACTAAATGATAGTTTTTATTTCTTTCAACAGTTTTTATTTTTTGTTTTATGCACTGGTAGAGATATTTCTTTTATAGTTTATTTATTATCTAATAAATTATCTGTTACTTCTCATATTAACTTTTTTTTAATACTTACTGATTGTGTAAAAATGAAAATTGCTATCTAATTTTAGATTTAGTAATTTTTTTTTTTGTTAATGGCCTTTGAGCACTTTCTTGTTTTCCATTTTATTCCAATAATCATTTAGCTTATTTATTTTTTTGTATTTAATAGTTGGCTGCAGTTTACAGAGTTGCCTCTTTCACTCATACAATCTTCAAAAACTATATATACAATTATAAAATATATTTTTCTATTTCGTAACCTATCATATTTTTGAATTTGTTATAAAATTGTTTAGTACTATTGTTAAGTAATCATTTTTGTACTACAACTGTAGAAAGAGATTTCATTTCTCCCTGCTATTGCAGAAAATAATCAGCAGTGAGGAATAAGTATAAGTCTATATTCATAACTCAAACTCAAGTACATTAGCCAATAGTTTAGATTACTTTCTAAAGAAATTTTTATTCATGTTTAGGCTGTAATTATAATTCAGATGCCAAGTACAGTTTATTCATTGTATCTTTTCCAATCTAACACTACCCAGCGTACAGTGCATTAATTGACTGAATTAATTATTAAATTACAATTTGTAATAGTTGTAATGATTCTGTTTTTAAAGTAGAAATTATTGTTTACTACATTTTTAATTTCACTTCAGTAAGGAATCTGATGGGAAGAACTATGTTAAATATCAAGTTATTGGTGCAAACCATGTTGCTGTTCCTACACATTTCTTTAAAATTGTTATAATGGAAACATATGATGACCATTTACATATGGAAGCATATGTAATGCCGAATAAAGAAATTGATGAACGCACACCTTTGTTTGCTTTTCAGGTAAAAAATTTATTTTTGAAATGCTATTTTAATTACATTCTACTTTTTTATTTTTATTATTAACATTTTAAAAAAATAATTTAAAATACGCATATTTTTTTGAATAGCACGACAAAATATGACATTTTAAAATTACTAAAACCTATGAATGACCCACTTCAAAATTAGATAAATATTGTTCTTCAAAAGACTTTCTGGAATTATTTTGCAGATTCTTCTTTAATGTTTACTGTTGGAGAAACTGGATAATCCATAAAGTTTTTTTGAATAACAATTTCCATAAACTGATTAGAGTTATTTGTAATATTCTGATATTTTTACAAGATTTAGTTAAATTTTGTAAGTTATAAAATGAACTAAATATATTTTTTATCTGTGAAGGAGCACATGTATCATTGTGATGTGATTTATATAATGCATAATTATGAGGGTCATTCAAATATAAACAGGAATTTTGTCGCGCAGACTGAGGCAAAGCAGTGAACATGGTGGCGGTGCTGAAGGTGATCAGTTGAATATTTGTGGAGGGAGCAACTGGCCAGCCACACTCATAGGCCACATTCCCACTTCAATCGCAGATTGTCTGAACAGGAGGTGCCATCGTCCTTTGCTCAATGAGTTATAAACCAATTTCTACTCCATGAAATTTTGACTCGACTCCAGGCACAGTTCGGAGATGCTGCCCTGTCAAAAAATCAAGTATTTGAGTGGACCAAAAAATGTTGAAATGCCTGTGATGCAGTGGAGAAATCATGAACGCTGTTCACCGACCAGCATCGATTGTAACATTCAGGCTGTTTGTGAGCTTGTAGAAGGTGAATGCCACATAACCATCACTGAAATTTCATCAGAGGTGCGCATAAGTGTTTGGAGTGTACATACAATGTTGTCAGACATTCTTGGATACTGAAGAGTGTTGACAAGGTGGGTTCCATGTCTTCTCATTGAGACACAGAGAAATGTCCGGAAAGACATCTGGCTGCAGCTTCTGCATCACTTTGAGGAAGAAGAAGAGACATTTTTAAATTATATAGTGACCTAATAAAATGTAGATTCACCACTATACCCTGGAAACCAAGAGAACAAGTATGGAGTGTGGTAAAATGGGGAGTGGGCACCGATCAAGGCCAAGAAATGCTTCTCAGGTGGAAAAGTTCTGACAGCTGTGTTTTGGGACTCAAAAGGTGTGTTACTGATTGATTTCCTACATGAACAAAGAATGGTAAATGTGCATACTAGTGCCAGTTGTTGTATGATGTCAGGGCTGCTTATTGCAGCAAACAACACCAGCAACTGATTTGCAAATCCTCCTTCTTCTTGACAATGCACAGCTATATACAGCAGCTCGGACTTGCAATAAATTTGCTAAAATTCATTGGACCCCTCTTAAACATCCACTGTGTACAGTCCAGACTTCTCACCATGTGATTTCCACATGTTTGGTTCGCTGAAAGAAGCTTTAGGAGTGGAAAAAGTTTCATACAATGGATTGTTGTGACAGCCATCTTGTTTTTTTGATGACGGGATCAGGAAGCTACCTATCTGTTAGAGAAAAGTTCTTCCCGTTAGAGAAACCTATGTAGAAAAATAAGGTAATTTATTTATAATTTTACCTAACATCAATAAAGCTATGAAAAAAATTCAGTTTATATTTGAATGACTCTTTTTTGTACCGATGAAATAAAGTATGGAATTATTTAATAATAAAAAACAAATGCTATTATTGCTAATGAACATCAGATTTGATTCCCTGATTTAAAGTTTATAGACTGAAAGGAGAAATATTAAATGGCTTTTGAGAGAGCCTGGCCAATCTGAGGATTAATTAAGTTTTATTTCTATTTTTACAGCATTAAGTTGTACTGTATGCCTTAATAATATGAAAATGTATTTTGCATTGTTCCATCAAACTTATAGTTATAATTGCGTGGGAAATTTCATGTCGGTCCACTCTGAGGTTTTTAATGAATCAATTATTATTAAAGCTCCTCTTTTTTGCTTATGATCTTGGATTCGATTTCTAACTCTAGGGTTAACATTTTTTTATCATTTCATCAACATAAAAAAAATAAATTAATCCTCTCTTCCTAATTACCTATGAGATGAGATGAGCTGTTTTTTAATAGAGTTACACCGTTAGATAAACAGAAACTCAGAGTAGTTACGCTTTCAAATAATTATGATTACTTTTTGAATGATTAAATGATGTATACATAATAGAATTAAGATATTAAGAAAAATATAATAATAAAAAGAAGAAATATAATAGTAGAAGTTAAGTATTCATTAATTGTTCATAAAATCTAAACTGAACATCATTTTTTTATATAAAAATGTTCTGTTTAGATTAATAAATCATAGTTTTAATACAGATCTCTTGCTTATTGTTGTGAATATTCTGTACTGCAACAACCTGTAAAGGATTCTGATCCTCTGAGTAAACATTATATGAAATTGTTCAATTTTGTTGGCTATTCACCCCAACAGGAAGTCTTACTCTTTAAGACTTTGGGGGTTGGCATCCCCATGACCCTACTACACACTTTGTTGCTGAACACTTTACATTACACCAATAACACTACACAAATTACAACATATACTCTTACACAACTACAAAACAACATTATATACTGTTTCTTCTTACACTAACACTCAGTGTGTAATGACACCTTATGAAATGCAACTGTAACCTAAGGTAGAAATTATTTTGCCAATAGTTGATTGGCTAAACAGAAAAAAAAAGAGTGGATGGCTTTATGTGGCAATTCTCAGACTATGTCCAGG
The DNA here is from genome assembly GCF_047948215.1 of Lycorma delicatula. NCBI lineage: Eukaryota > Metazoa > Arthropoda > Insecta > Hemiptera > Fulgoridae > Lycorma > Lycorma delicatula. Next base: position 94,873,836 of record NC_134455.1, read on the forward strand.
CACCTGGATGAACCCAGTTGTATTTAGCTCTAGCTCCAGTGCACATACACTCTGTTGGAGTGGTCCATTATATTGCCGGTACTTGTGGGAACCATATTAAAGTCCCAAACAATAATCTTTCAGTGGTAGGTGGTCCACTTGAAAAACCCACCAAACTGTAGAGTTTGAAAAGACTTCGACTGACCTCAGCCGAAGATCTAGCAAATGATAAAGAAACTATTAATGTTGCTGAGGGGGTTAAATTTACCTATATCACGTTCTTGGTGCTGAGATATAAAAAGGAAGATAAATCCTTTGCTAAGGTTTCTCCCTTACTGATTAATAAGTGCGTCATCATAACTTGTGGTCTTCCAAAATCTGTAAAAACCTTAGGAGTGGTGCCCTCCTGATTGAAGTTTATAATGAAGGACAATGTAGAAAACTTGTAACCGTTAAGGAGGAAATGATGGAATGACAGTGGAACCACAAAGGACACTTAATTTCAGCAAGGGAGTGATCTTTTGCCATGACTTGAACCATGAACGTTGAGTTGTCTGAAATTACAGAAGAATTTTCACCGCAGTTGGTCACATCTGTGCAGAAGATTATGAGAAGGGAGAAAGGTGTTGATGTTCCAACATCCATACTAATTCATACCTTTTCTAGTCCAACCATTACTTTTCTGCCCATGTGCAACCATATTTACCAAATCCCAGATGCTGTTTCCAGTGTCAGGGTTTTGTTCACACCAAAATTGGTGGCACAAAGGAGCAGGTTTGTGCGGCGCATTGTGGCTGTACTGGACACAATGATATCACATCTACAGAGGCAGAAAAATATACAAATTGTAAAGGTTTACAATCAAGGATTGCAAGATCATGAGAATGCCTAGTTTATTAAGAACAAGCCATTTTGAAAACCTGTACCGAGCAGAAAGTGACCTTTTCTGTAGCATGTCGAGAATACAGAAAATCACTCAGCATGAGAAATTCTGTACAACCTGGTATTAGTTTTAAACAGACTGTCTCGGACAATATACAAAATGAGAAGGAATGCGCATCGTGTAAAGAACTAACAAAATTGGTAGAAGCTTTCTTTGAACAACTCAAATCCCTCACAGCTGCTATTACAGCATTGAGTACTGGCAAACCATAATGGTAATTTATCTAAATCCACATCAGTCATTACACCAACACCTAAATATCCTGCTATTATACAGCAAACAGCCAAGATCCCTGTGAAGGGATCAATCGAAACATCATTGCCTGGAATGGCATCTTGCCCTCCCAGGCTTCCAAGTCCCCTCCACTCTCTCTAGATGCTGGCTGAGGAAGTGCCTAAAGAAACAGAGCACTTTTTAAAAGTTATAAAATCCAAAAAGAAATACCAGATAGTATTTGATAAGTAATCTGCATGCAAAATTTTTATGTATTACAGGAAAATGTATTCTTCTTCTTCTTAGATCCCTTAACGAATGTATGGGTGAGGTGAGCTCGGAGCCAGTACGTTGTGAGTACTGCTGGAAAATGAGCATTTTGTATGATATTCTTCCATTGTGTCTGGGCGGTAGCTGTGGGATTTGTGTCAGCTACATTTAGTCTCTGGTGTTTTAGGTCATCCTTACTTTGCTTGAACCATGTTTTCTTCAGTTCACTGGATCTTTCACTGTGCAGGTCATTGTCTCCATAGAAAACTGTATGGAAATCAGAATTCATACATTTGGTATATGAATTCAAACCATTGCAGCCTGCACTTTGTATTTTGACCTCTCTTTTTCTTGTGGAGCTGATGGATGTCCATGGTCTTCTGAAATGCTTCTTGTGAACACTGAGAATGATTTCATCTGCTACAAATTTATCTCAGATGTGAGCAATGGTGAATCTCATTCAAACTTCTAAAATATCTTTGTACTGCAATTATGCTCCGTTTTCCATTAAGATTTAAAAATACGTTTTTTCCCCAAGGCATCATCTTGATTTAGCCACTACTATAATCAGTTATACCTAAAACAAAGAAAAGGATTTGGTAGTTGTTAGAAGAAGTATACTTTTTTTGAGGCACCCATTAGTTTTCTCTATACTAAAAGTAAGTAATAAACATAACATGCAGTAAACTAAAAATATTATCGTAATATTTTCTTCAAAAAGAATTTCTCTCATTACTGTGATGCTGTGTTCTTAAAGAAAATAATGTAGTACAGTTCATACTGGTTTCAAGAAACCAACTGTTCATATCTATAACCATTCAAGGAAAACATTTCTCCTGAAAAGAAAAAGCCAGATGGATTAGAAATTCAGGTATATCAGTAATTCCAGACAATTGCTTAAATTTTAGTGGTGTTGAATGATTTCTGGGGAAGTGAGTGTGGTAAATTTTTTACTTATATATATTCAGATGTATTATTATTGTTGGGAAGAATTTTTTTAAGCATCATCAACTATTATTGTAAAATCATATTTCTATTGTGCATTTTGAGATACAGATGCTGCTAACCAATATTCCTGGATTACTCTTTTTTTAAAGGATAAAAAATGGTGTGCCTAAACATGACACAATTGTAACATTCATGAAATTAAGTAGGTCATAAAATTAATCTTAAAAAAAGTTATTACTTTATTCAGAGTTATTATTTTTACTATTTACTCGTACATTATCTAACAAATGTTAAATTTTACTGGTTTGTGTCCTTTCAGTAAATTGCGTGTAATTATTTTTTTAATAATAACAGTGCAGTGCATGTGTTGTTTACAAATTTATGCCTTTGCTTTCATTTCTGTCGTATGGACATCTATATATATAAAAATGTCAAGTTCGTTTGTGTACGGCTTCAAAAACTCAAAATGTTTTGCACCGATTGAGCTCAAATTTTAGCACAATATATAACCCGCATCAAAGATTGTTTTCATCTATTTTTAATAAATCTATCCATCTATTTTTAATTTGTAAAGTTTTTTTAATAAATAAGAGGCTAATAAATCAGATGGAAATGTAAACAAAGGAAAACCAATTAGATCAATGCAAGATGGCCGCTGTCAAACACAACGACCAATCACAAAGAGCCGTATGGCAGTTTCCAATGTAAACAAAATCACAACTGATAAAGTAACAAATTTCTTTGAGTTATATTTAACAGCTAAAACAACTGTATTTTATAAAACATAAAAAAAACAAAAAGAAAAGCCACCAAGAAGGACAACCGCAGTTGGTGATGATATGAATTATTTATATCATATGAAAATGCCATGCCTGACCGGGATTCCAACTCGGAACCACGGGATTAAAGTCCGAGATGTTACCACTCGCGCCACGGAGGCCGGCAAACATTTTCGTTAGGAGCCGAATAAAAACACGACTTACCAATATGGCGTTGTGTGTCAAACCAATTTTATACGGACTATAAAATTGATTGAACATTAACTTAAACCTCTTCAAAAATTATTCCTTTTGAACTAAGCCGCATTTTGATATCATTGTTTTTCTATAACACGGCTGGATTTCTTTTCGTTTAATGATAAGAAGCGTTGTCGAAGACAATAACCGAATTCTCTTCCAAAGGACATAATACACCGCTAAACTATTTCTAAATAATTCAAATTTGTGTAATTTGTTTACGAATTGCGTTTTTATCAATATCTCACCTTTTTCTCAATTAACCTGCGGGGTTTTGTTTTCTTTGGAGACCGTAATTCATTAGTAGATTCATACTCGAGAATCACGTTGTACACTGAAGCAGCACAACCTCTACATATGTTAGCAGTTTATTAACATCTGAAATCAAAGCCGTTTGATTATTCTGTCATTTGTAAGCATTACTCTGCTTTTGTAAGCATTTAAAATGATGTGTTTTTACGCATGACTTAAGGGCTTTTTTCGCAGCCCACAAATCTTTATATATAAAAATGTTAAGTTCGTTTGTGTACGCTTCAAAAACTCAAAATGTTCTGCACCGATTGAGCTCAAATTTTAGTACGATATATAACCCGCATCAAAGATTGTTTTTATCTATTTTTCGCATCAGTCACATACCCGCGACCGCGAGAAAACAGTTTTTTTAACGGTCAGTTGTGTACCAGTGACCGCGCCATCTGCCGGAAGCGAGGGGAACACTCGCCATACTAGCTAACGACAACCGCAGTCACATGTGAAACAATACCTGTTCCCAATTACATTGTTTATTAACAAAAAAAAAAAAAAACGTATCCACTTGCATCTGATTCAGATTATTATACAATCTGAATTAAATATTCACTTTAATCGAGGTACTTTTGTGTGATCGTATCATGATTGAGCTGCGCCTTTCACCAAGCTCTGAATTTATTAGAAAACGACCAACAGTGGGATATATGTATTAAAGATGCGTGCAACAATGCACATCCAAACCAAATTCGCGCATTATTCGTAATTATATTGACCGCTTGCCCTTCATCTCCCACAGAGTTATGGGAAAGATATCGATCGCATATGGCTGAGTTTATTTTGCATAGAGTACGCCTAGAAAATACCAATATGACCATGGAATTTACAGAAGGCATTTACAACGAAGCATTGATAAATATTGAAGACAAGTGCTTAGCTATTGCAAATAAAGTTCTTAGTCAATTGGGAATGCCAGCACCCACCCGAGCTGCGATTGCTTCATTTGATGTGGATTTACGCCGTGAACAGAGTTACAACATTGGTGATCTTCAGTCATATGTCCAATCAAACATTCCTAAATTAACGCGTGAACAGAAAGGCATTTATGATCACATAATGCAAATGATAAATGACGGAGTTCGGGGCACCTTCTTGGATGCGCCAGAAGGAACTGGGAAAACATTCCTCATTAGTTTGATTCTAGCAACGGTTCGATCAAAAAATGACAATTATCCTGTTGCGGAATATTAATCAGCCAAAACTCTGCAACGGCACGCGACTTGCAGTTAAGAAATTGATGAATAACGTAGTGGAAGCAACGATTTTAACGGAAGATGTCCTCATTCCTCGAATACCCATAATCCCGACCGATACACCTTTTTAATTTATTGATTGCAATTCCCAATTCGATTGGAATTTGCAATCGCAATCAATAAAGCTCAAGGTCAATCTTTAGAATTGTGTGGTTTAGATTTAGATGCGGATTGCTTCTCACATGGGCAACTGTATGTTGCGTGTTTCCGAGTCGGCAAACCAGATAGGCTTATATTTATGCAGACAGTGGAAAAACAAAAAAATATTGTATATCCACAAGTATTGCAAAATTAAACTTCTATGAAACATATGCTTTGTTTTGTTTCTAATTTCTCATCCATGCAACCACAATGTGCCACAGCGAAGCGTGGCGGGTAGAGCTAGTTTTTTAATAATACTAAATTAAATATTCTTAATACTTAATTAAGAACTGCTGTAGCATTTTTTGATATATTATTCTGTTATCATATGTGACAGTATCTCATAATTTTTCCATTAATTATACTCTTAATCTTAACTATAAAATGACTTACTTTTTAAATAATGTTATTCTAATAAAATCCACCAACTTGTTCCATTTATTTATCATTATTTAGGTGTCTAAATTTGTTTAAGAAGCTCTCTGCCTACAAAATAAACAATGAACCATCCACTTTTGGTTTTGTAGATCTTCAAAAGGTTGCCTTCAGGTTTTATTATCTCTTTTGTTATATCCTGTTCTTTTGTATCCTGAAAACCTTTTCAAAATTTTGCTTGTATTTGACTCTCATACAGTGAATATTATGTATAATAGTTTTATCAGTCTTTGAAAATTTTCCCTCATTAGTTTATTGTAACCATTTAGATATCAGTCTTCATGCAGAACTACATGAGCTTTTTTGCAAATTATTTTACATGGTCAATCTAGGAGGAAGGTTTATAATGAGACAAAACATGTAACAAATTTATGATTATTTTCATTTATTACCAAATTATACTGAATGAGATATTGAATAGCTAACAGTACGTATGAATATATAAAATTACATAATTTAATCATACATATGGTAATTATACCAATATTATCTCAACCTAGAACTAATATAAACACATCGTTGATGTATTTTATATTAGCTGTTGGTTGTATCAGTATGTTTTCTACTATGTCTATTCTGCTTATCATTTTCTACCAAATAGATGTCATCTAAATTAGGTATTAACTACATCTATATACCTACACCTGTTTTTACTTATTTTCTTTAATTTTTATATAAGTTTAAAATTCACATAGTCGGATGCATACTCAGATCTTAAATGATGGAATAGTTTTTTCTTCTGACCCCATTGCATATATCTCCTTTTCTACATAAGTTATTTATGCCCTAGTTCCATTTGTTGTTCTAAACCCATGTTGTTCAGCTATTGATATATTTTTTAATTCAAATGAGATTTTAACCTATTACAGATAAAACTGTTTTATAAGATGGCAGTAAAATTTAAGCTCTGAAATTTTCTGGTCTCGTTTTAACATTACATTTACATAAAGCATTAATTTAGGCTGTCTTCGATTGTTCAAGAACTTTGCCTGCTCCAGATGAGACATTAATTAAATTTAATTGTATGCGAGCTATTTGTTCTGTGTAATATTTTAGGTTTATAAATGAAATTTTATCAGTACTGCAAGATTATCAGCTTTTAAAAGTTTAATTATTTAATCCATCTCTTCCTTTATGACAGGTTATTAGTAAATTTTAGAATAATTTGGTTGACTCCCTTAGAGAATCTGAATTATGCATATCATTCGTTATTTTGCATGCGGTTCAATCCATTTGAAGCGTCCCAAAAAAACATAAGCTGGTTGCTTGACCAGTTAAAAAAAAATTTTAATTACCTACTTGTTTCCTACATGTTTCAGGACCTTAAAAATACTTTTTAACATTTTTTATTTAAGCAGTTTACCTGTGGCAACCATTTTTCTAACGGTGTACACACCTATTTTTGTGATTGTAAGGGTTTATGGAAAAGTCACAACTAAAACACTGTTGGTCCTGGAACAATGAAACAGAAAGCAATTTAATCATACTTTTTCAAACTAAAAGATTGGTCCAGTAGTTTATTTACCTATCTCTCTTCTTTTTATGAGAAAATTACCAATAAAGTTGAACATGAAAAATGGTGAAATTCCACTTTTGTTAATTTTTTTCAAGAGACAGGGATGGCATACACTGTTTGAATTATTTTTTTACACGTAGATATATGTTAGTAGTTTTACCATAAATAATATTAATGGTGATATACTTACCCCTAAATTTTTATGAATTTTTGAAAACTAATTTTTTTTAAAAACTCAAATTTTGGCTTCAATAACTGGGTTGGTCTAGTGGTGAACGCGTCTTCCCAAATCAGCTGATTTGGAAGTTGAGAGTTCCAGCATTCAAGTCCTAGTAAAGCCAGTTATTTTTACACGGATTTGAATACTAGATCATGGATACCGGTGTTCTTTGGTGGTTGGGTTTCAATTAACCACACATCTCAGGAATCATTGAACTGAGAATGTACAAGACTACATACACTTCATTTACACTCAGACATATCATCCTCTGAAGAATTATCTAAATGGTAGTTACCAGAGGCTAAATAGGAAAAAGAAAAGAAAGACACAATATTACTACTGTAAGCAATTAAAAATTAAATTGATTTAACTAGACTGTTGGAAAACGCTTATTCCATATATGCTAACAGAAAAATAAAACCTCAATAAAAACTATATTGGAAATCTTATTTAAAACAACAAAACTGCATGAAAGAACAATAATAATCAAATATTTGAATACAGATGCACAGTCTTAAGAATTAGTAAGACAATACTACCCTAAGACAATATCTTTTATAAATTAAGGTATTCACAGTTGAATAGAGTGTATACGAATATATTATAAGCATTTAAGAAGGCTTTCAGTTATTATTATAAGTACATTTTCTTTGCAACGCTTTTTAATAATACGAGGGTAGATCCAGAAATAAGGTTCCCATTAATTTTACAAATAGACAACATAGAAATTTACATCGTTGTAAAGAAGAAACTTTGCTTTATTTTTCTACATAATCGCCATCTTTTTCTACGCATTTTTGTAGACAGTGCTCCAATTTCTGTATCCTAATGTCATAGAACTCCGCCGCCAACCCGTTGAGAAAGCGTTTCACCTCTTCTTTGACTTCACCTTCGCTCCGGTAGCGTTGGCCACTCAAGTGTTCTTTAACTTTGGGAACAAGTGATAATTACTAGGCGCGAGGTCCGGACTGTAAGGTGGGTGGGGCATAACAGTCCACCCAAAGTGTGTCAAAAGTTACTGGGTTTGACGGGAGACGTGAGGTCGGGCGTTGTGAAGCAGCGTTACACCGGCTGTCAGTCGTCCTCGTCGGCGGTTCTGGACAGCTCGCCTGAGTTTTCTTAGTGTTGCACAATAACTGTCTGAGTTGATTGTTATTCCAGGTTCCATGAAATCGATCAGCAGTATCCCCTTACGATCCCAAAAAACACTGGCCATGGCTGCAACTGTGACCCTGAGTGACGCCACTGTTTCGATTTTTGTTTAGTTTCGGGAGTAAAGTAAAACACCAACGTTTCGTCTCCCGTAACAATGGAGTCCAACAATCCTTCCTTACTTCTTGAAACTTTTTAAGAAACTGGCGAGCACAGTCAAGGTGTTTCTTCTTGTGTTCTGGTGTCAATAAACACGATACCCATCGAGCACACTTGTGATACCCCAATTTTTCAGTCAAAGCTCTTTCCACTGTACCATAAGTTCACGGACAGTGATCCTCCTGTTTTGAAGCACTTAGCGTTGGACCATCTCGATAACCGCCTCGGAAACTGACGGTCTTCCACTCCGTTCTTCATCGTGGACTTCCTTCCGACCGGCACTAAACTCCCTGCACCATTTTCGGACGTGTTGAACGGACATACCCTTGTCACCATACACCTCTGTCAAGTGAAGATGAATATCCACGGGTGAAGTCCCTTTGGCGTGCAAAAAGCGAATTACGGAACGAATCTCGCACTTGGCGGGATCAACAAGTGAAACCTCCACCTCGGACGGCTGCTGAGCCAAGACTGAGCAGCGCAGCGAAGCGCGGCCAGGCGGAATCGAGAGTGGAGTAACAGCCGCGCACAGTGGTGTTGCCGGATTTCGCCTCGCACCTTACTGAGCGGCTGGAGATCTTTGGGAATTTTATTTCGGGATCGATCCTCGTAATTATTAGCAAAAACAGAACTCCCTATTAAAATAATGGATATTTTGTGCAATTGTGGTTTTTATTCGTTAGTGCTTGGATTGACCTTCCTAAATAAAAAGCCATATCGCTGAATATTGTTTTTATAGTTTCAAAATAAAATTAAATTCATAAAAGTTTAAGAAATTTATGAAAAAAGCAACTCAAATGGAATTAAATTTTGTTATGGCTGTTGAAAAATAAATTGCAGCAAGCAGATTGCTTTTGAGGTATTAAAAGAAACTTGCTTATCAAAATATTTATACTTACATATGTACCAATACCTATTGGTAATGTGCTAATTTTGAAGTGGTGGTTGAGTGTAACGGTTTTATGCCATATACCTTTAGACACATCTCCGTTTCATGGAGATTTAAAGTTTCAAGGCATACGATTTGTTCAAGCACCTGCCTCATCACAGTGATAAAGTGGCTACGACTTCTGGTCGTAAGACCCTGTAACAAGCAAGGTGGGGTTGCCCTACCTTTAGTTGTTTCAGGAAGTGTTCTCTACACTTGTAGAATGGTTTGAAAACCTTGCCTCCAAGCTAAAGATGTTACAGTAATCCAAAATTCTGCCCTGACCTCAGTACAACCTAAATGGTATGCTAAAGTAGTCAGGGGAAGACGTGAAGCCAGTCAAGTTTCAAAAAAGCCTGATGTTATTTTTGTTAATCAGGTGAAGGGCTCGACTGTACCCAGTAGTCAACTGAAAAAGGACCTTCAGCTTGTCCTTCACAATAGTCAGAAGGAGCTTAAAATTAGACATATTAGACACCAGCAAAGGATTAGTTGTAGTTGCAGACGACAAGGAGACAGTCCAGGTGATCATAGAGTCTTCAGCCGTCAAACAATTGAATGTAAAAGTTAACCATAAAAGGATGCGTATACCCCACATCATTCCTTATGATATTGACTGCAGCCTTTCTGAACGAGTCGTTCTGTCATAATAAGGGAACAGAACACTGATTTGGATGAAGCTGCTTTTAGGTGGGAATGTAGACTGGTAGGTGTGATGCCCAAAGATATCATGGAGTTTTTGAGATAACTACTGATCTCTTTCAGAGGTTTTAGCTGAGGGTAATTATTTGTTGATTTTGGATCCTGTCGGGCAAAGAATACCTTGATGTTCAAAGATGTTTTAAGTGTTGTAGGTATGACCACAAAGCCAAATTTAGTAAATTTTCACTGGTCTGTGTGCATTGTGGTGAGGAAGGCCACAAACACGATGATTGTCCACATAAGTCAGAGGCTCCGACCTGCATGAACTGCAAAAGTTGCACAAGAATCATAAGCACTTAGTTGCTAGTAGAGAATGCAGTTGTAACTTGTGACAGTTGAGCTACACTTTAAATCTCTTGAAGGTTAAATTTGGTCAACTGAATGCCCAGGGTGCTTATGTAATCCAAGTTGAGTTAGATGAAATTGTTGAGCAATGGAGCCTTGATGTTATTTTTCTGCAGCACCCGTATGTGATGTGCCAGGTTTTTATGGCTGGAAAAAGTTTTACATAGGACATAATAGCATGTCTGCTATCCTGTGTAGGAGGTCACTTGATAGTGTCTTTGTGCGACAGGCTTTTGACACATATGTAGTGGTCAGGACTTGATTCTTGTCAGCTTGTACTTTCAGTATAGGGATGCCACTGAAGAACATCTCGCAAGATGGGATAGAATCCTTAGATTGATAGGCAATTGTCTTAGACAATTAAGGATGTCCTTAAAAGGCGCTGATATTAATGCCAAGTCACATTTTTGGCACAGTAGGATCACTGATTTAACTGGTAAATTGGTTGAAGGTTTCATCACGCAGCATGATTTTGAGGTCTTGTGTTGTAGATCAGTTCGCCACCTACGCCAGCATGGTCAATAGATGGCGGAGGGCCTTTGTGGCAAAAATATTGCTATTACCATTGGTAGAAATATCCCTGGTAGGATCCTGGACTGGTCTGTGGTTGGTGATTGCTCTAGTGATCATTGACTAATACTTTTTGAAATGATAGACTGTACGATGTTCATGAAAGACATTTTCCTGTTCCCTGTTCCACAGGGATGCTTCCTGCACAGTAAGACAGATTGGCCTAGAGTTTTTAATCTTATTGAGTCCAGGCTTGAAGTCTTTTCTTGGAGCCTAGACAAGCTCCCATTGGATGACCTGGCAGAAAATTTTATTTCTGTAGTGGTAGCAACTGCTGACAGTTCCATTCTGTGGGACTCTGGCCGAGAACATGAAGCAGGCTGGTGAACTCAGGGTTTGACTGTTATGAAGCAGTCTGTGTGTCGACTCAGGATAGCTGCACAATGTGAAGGCGATCCTGGTCGTCGCACGATTCTAGTTGCAAATTATCGCAGGGAGAGGGCCAGTACTATAGTTATATTAGGTCCTCTAAGTGTAATTCCTGGTGCTCATTTGTTCAGGAGCAAGAAAATAAGGACCCTTGGGATGCTGTGTACATAGTCCTTCGACATAATCGTAGGATGGTGTTGTGATGGACAAAGATCGTGTCCACATTTTGTTAAATGATGTGCTTCCTGATGACACTGAGGCTGGTGAGACTTAGTATCACCAATGTTTGGGCGGTCCAGCAAGAAATCACTGGGTTCTACACTGAGGTACAGTCTCTTGAGATTACCGAGGTGGAGGTTTTTCCAGGTAGTCTGTAGTATAGCACGAAATAAAGCCTCCAGATATAATTGTATCATGGTGGAACACCTTTAATATACACTTTTAAAGGTGGTGACAAGAACCGTACCATTAGTTTTTCTTAATAGCTTTTGACGCTCATGCCTGTAATTGGAAAGTTTTTCAAAAAGTTTTGTATCTCCATAATATTAGTAGGTTAACTACTGATTACTTATTGATGTACAGCCAATTTGGTTTCAGGCCCAACTAGAGCATAGAAGACGCCTTATTAAAGGTAATGAATTCTTCCAGTGTATGTAGGTATGTTTTAGGTGTTTTTTTTTTGTTGATATATCTAGGGCTTTTAATAAATTATGGTGGCCTTCTGTTTTCTTTCAAATGCAGAAATTTGGTCGTACGTGGAATGAAATAAATATTCTCAGGTTATTTCAGCTTTCAAACTGTCGCCCTCTGTGATGACAGCTTGGAAGTAGGACAGATCCTATCCAAAGGGTGGCCACAGGGCTACCCTTTGGATAGATATTGAGTCCCCTTCTTTGGATAATTGAGTTCAATTCTATGTTACGGTTGAGATTGCCTAGTGGTTGCCACATTATTGCTTATGCGGATGATGGACTATTGCTGGTTGAGGGAGACTCATGCAATGAGATAGAACTCCAAGTTGTCTATGGATGTGGGATTCTGAGGTTGTGGAATCTCCAGTACAAGATGATTTAGTTCAGAAAAAACACTGATGATGTGAAGGGTCGGCTGGCCAATTCATGCCGAGCATGGGTTTCAATGGCCAGCCTTCCCGTTAGGTATGTTTCTATTAGAAATACTTGGGTGTAATCCTTGATGAGAATTTTTGATTTAAGGAATGTTGCCAAGAAGGCTGTTACTGCCTTTTTGGGAGTTCATGGAATTATCCATCCTGATTGAGGGTTTAATTTCTGTACCATGCATATTCTCTACAAGAGTGTAAGTGATGCTATTATGTTATATGCTGCGCTTATCTGGGCTCATTGCATGATCTTTAGATGTTATAAGAACATTCTTTTGAGAGTCCAGCATCTCCTTCTGTTGGCTGTTGTCAGCGGTTACAGGACTGTGTCACAGGAGGCAGTATGTGTTATTGCTGGCATTAAGCCGATAGATATTCTTGTCATATAACGTAAGGAACATTAATATTTCCAAACAGGATAGTCTTCTCACTTGGGAATGTATAGAGAAAATTGAAGTCCAGGGTTTTACATCTTGGCAGGCCAGGTGGTATGACTGTCGGTCGTTACATGCATGGCATATTTCCAGTTGTGTTTGATTTGCACACAGTTATGTGGATTTCCCCCAATTAGTGTATTAGGCAATTCCTTTCTGGGCATGGTGCTTTTCAGGAGAAATTGGCTAGGTTTCATTTAGTAGATTCAAGCAATGTTTGATTGCGGTTGATGACATGGTGAACCATGTCTTCGATGTCTGTCCTTGGTACGAGGCTGAAGGTATAGGAGTAGTTAGAGAGCTTGAGAGAGTGTCTATATTTTCGAGTTAATTGGAAGGTCTGTGAGAAATGGTCGATAGTGGCTGGTTTCCTCCGTTTCCTTACATTATTATGTAGATCAGCGAAGGTGTTTAAACAGAGTAGGATGGGATGTACTACAGGGTTGGGATGTACTTATAACTTTTTTAATATGAATTTTCATATAAAAAAATATGGCTTTTTTACGATAGGATATGCTGTCAATAAATCCGTCCACTTAAAAAGGTTTCAGGCATATCTTATATGGCTTTCTGTCCCCAGAAAATGGACAAAAGGTTTTGAACTAACAGACAAGATACTATTTAGGATCTACTGTTCAGAATCACTAATGATTTAGGTAGTACATGTTCTGTTATTTTATTTTAATTTTTATCAGAATTGTTTCATTATTTTTAGGTTCCACCAGACACAGTTGAGAGAGCTTCTGGTTTACTATTTTTTGACAGAATGAATAGAAGTAAATTGGTTCAAATTAATGGTAGAAAAACTACA